>NW_004524618.1:13220011-13363335 GCF_000260255.1 Octodon degus | reverse complement strand
CTGGCATGTGGTGCTGGGGGATTGAACCGTGGTCCCTGTGCTTTGCTAAGCTTGTTCTAAGTAGGTGCTTTAGACCACTGAGCCATCTCTCCAGCCCCAAAAGCTGGAGTTCTTTTCTATTTACTTCTCATTGAAGAATCAGGTGCTTTTCTCAGCTCAGACCAGTGCCACTGTGTGCTGATGAGTGGTAATATCAACGTGGGCTTTCAGCAAGCCTGGCAAGGAGGCCATGTCCTTTACAGAGCAGATCTGCATTGGCTGCGCTCATCTCTGCTCCATGCATCTGATGCCACCCCTGGCTCCCAGGGTAGGGCTGTGACCTAAGTCAAGATAGCTAGTGCCCTCTCCACCCCGGCCACAGTGACTGAAGCAGAGATAAGCCTGCGACTTAAACCAGTAGGGCAGGGAGAATGCCAGGATCTTCTCTAGGAATGCCTGGCCACCTGGGCACCTTGGCAGGTGGATGGTGGGTCTGGATCTGCCGTGGCTGCTGTTCCCATGAGGAAAGCCAGCCTAAGAAAGACGCTGACTCACAGGGGACAGAGGATGGAAGCCCAGCCCTGAAAACATGCTGAACCTCTATAGTAATCCATCCTTCCTTTGAACTTTGACTCATAGGAGAAAATAAATTAACTTCATTTTTCAAGACTGTTTGAGTTTTCTGTTATTTGTGACCAAGAAGGCATTTTTAGGTTGAGTCATCCTGATTCTAAAATCATGTCTTTGATCTTTTCCACGAAGAGCTCCCCTTCCCTGCCATGCCCTTCTCTCACTCCACTCTTCTCTGCGCATCGGCCTTGACACTAAATTAACTACTTAATTTGATGCTTTTCAGTTTTTGCGAAATTTTCTCCCATCCAAAGTGAGCTCCCACAGTCGGCAGCCACTCTCTCTGGTATCCCTGATGCACACACAATACGAAGCTTGGCATAGACAGTCTTCAAAAAAAGCCTGTGCCTGGCACGGCGGTGCACATCTATAGTCTCAGCTCTTTGGGAGGTTGAGTCAGGGACATCACTTGAACCAAGGAGTATGAGGCCACCCAGGTTACACAGAGAGACCCCATCTCAAAGGAAAGAAAAGTCTGTTGACTGTAGGAATGAGAGACGCCACTTGCATGGACACATCTGCAGGCTCTGCTGGTGGCAGGGCAACTTGTAGATAGATCACACAATTTCAGGATTCAGCTGCTCACCACACTTCCATGCAGGATGCCAGCAGTATCCTAAATCTTTCACAGCCTGCATGCATTTGCTGGAGGACAATGTCTCGTGCAGGTTCAAGCACCACATCTTGAGCCTCCTTCCAGCTCCAAATAATGACGCTCCATCTCTGGGGTCTACAGAACCATAATGATTAGCAACTAGGAACCGAGGGTCAGTTTGGGCAAAGGAGTCCATGCTCACTTCTTTCTGGGCACTTGGAGGACAGAGCCAATGGAATGCTTCCCAATTTCTCTATCTAATTCCACATTGGTATTCACCCAGAAGACATGAAACAGGACTGGTAGGAAATGGTTGGTTGCCACCTACCCCAAATGCTACCTTCATGTTAGCAGTATTTTCAGAGCTGGGTACATGGTTGCCTTTAAGCTAGAGCTGGGTAATTTCCTGCTGCCTGGAAATACCCATGTAGGGTCTTCCATGTCCCCCATCCCCTGGGCCACTCTGAGAAATTGGGTGGGGTCAAGTCTACTCAGATTCTACTCTCCAAGGAGGCCCTGCCAGTTATGGCTCTCTGTCTCTGGCACGATCCAACCATTCATTCTTAAACTGGCCTGCCACCCAAGCCACAGTCTCCTGGGGATTTTTCCTAGAAAAATGAAGAATAAAAAGTACAAGCCTCTTGTTTTCTAGAAACAATGGAAGTCCAAACATCCTGCTTACCACCATACAACAGGGCAGTGTGCCTCTTGCCAGAGAGACCAGAGCCAATGGGTGAAGCACAAGGGACAGATCTTGAGGGCAGTACTCAAACCTCTGGGTCTGGCTATGGATTTTAGCAGGTCTGGTTGGAAACACCAATTCCAAGTCCACCAACTCTACTGGGGTGAGTGGTATCCTCGCTCAAGTCAGTCCACCCAGAATCTCAGATGCCTTCATTTGGAAGCTGGGATACATAATTCATGTCTGGCAATACAATTCATTGGGAATTTTGAGAAGAAACCATTTTAGATTTAGGCTGGGCCTCTACCAATGACCGATATTTTTCTAACAAGAGAGGACACCGATGCAGGGAAAAAAGTTCTGTGAAGAAATGGATTGGAGCAATGCTACCGCGAGCCAAGGCAAGCCTGGAGATGAGAAGGGGGTAGGGTGCTCTCTTTGGAGACAGCACGGCCATGCCAGCCTGACTTCGGACTTCTGGCCTCTAGCACTACAATGTTGCTTGAGCCCACCAGCCTGTGCTACTTTGCCATGGCAACACTAGGAAATGAATACTGACTCCTCAGACTCATGCCCGTGCAGGGGCCTGGGGCTCCTGTCTTGGGCTTCAGGATGACTGTTCTCTGTGTCTCTTGTGTGGTGATGCTGCTTGCACCTTTACGGTGGACCTACACGGAGTCATCCTGCAAAGGACAGGACTACCCCAGCCTCATTCCCTGGAAGCTCTGCACAAAGTGGAGGAGCTCACAGTTTTCAGAGCTATTGTTTCTTTCATCTGGAATAAAAATTTGCATGCATGAGAAGAGTGGGCAGCTTCCCAAAACCACCAGAGATGAGGGAACTGAGGGGCACGTTCCACAGTGCTCATCTCACAAGACTCCTGCCCTGGAATAGACCATTTAAAATAGAAAGAGTGTCACATGCTACCTCTGGGCCAACCTTCCAAGCCCTTGTTTGGCCATTAACAGTCCACATTTGCTGCCCTCCTCCCTCAGCCTCCTGATGCTGAAATCCTGGACATGAGCTGCCACGCCCAGCTTAGAAGGGTAAGCTTTGACAGGGGGAGACATGAACAAGCTCTCCCCAAGAAACCTAGGATCCAGGAGCCAGTCCCAAGCCCTGGGATACCCAGGTTAGGAGCTAATCGGGATGAGCGTAGTTTTACTCACTTCTCAGTTGCTATTTGGATTAACAGGGACCAGTGATATTTATATTTCTCTGTTAAAGGGCTAGAAAGTAAAAGCATGTCAATTTGCTGAAGCTGCCACAAGAAAATTTCACACACTGGTCTTCTTAAACTTTAGAAATACAACATCACCCTGTGCTGTAAGACATAAGTTTTGGGGCAAGTTGTTGGCAGGGTTGCTGCTGCTTGGAGCTATGGGGCAGTTTGTCCCCTGGCCCTCTCCTCACTTCTGGAGTTCTGTCAGCAAATCTCTGGGCTTGCTTGGCTGGGAGATGCATGTCTTACATTCGCTGCTCCTTGTCACACGGACATGGTGCTCTCTCCAGGTGAGCACCAACATTAAAATTCTGTTTTTTTTATAGGGATGCCACCTGTGCTGGATTAGCCTAATAAATGACATCAGAAATGATGCCAGAAAGGTCCCTACTTTTAAATAAAGTCACATTCTGTGATACTGGAATTTAGGATTTCAACACGTGAATGGGAGAGGGGCAGAATTCAGACCCTAATGTTAAGTATTTTGGCCTCTGTGAACCACAGAGTATAGCCTTAACAATACACATGTGGTAAGTATGGCTGTCTTTCAATTAAACTTTATCCAGACAGTGGAATTTGAATTTCACACACCCAAAGTTTCTTCTCTTGAATTTTTAACCATTTAAAAATGTAAATGCCGACACAGGCAATGGGCTGGATCTAACTCACTGTCTGTGGTGCCCCCCAGGGGCAGAGAGGTATCTCGGGGCACACTCCCCCAGGGGCAGAGAGGACAATGCAGAAGCACTGGCAACAGGTCTGGCCAAGTCTCCTTCTGAAGGAAAAAGAAAGCCCAGAGTCCATGCCTAGGGGAGCTTGCGATCTGACAATGAGCAAGCAGTGAAAGAAGCCAGCAACAAAGGCCACGATTAGTGGCCAGGGCTGGGACAATGTATTGGATGCCTACAGTCTCTGGTTTGCCCGGGTGACCCACAGCAAGCCACTCCACCACACTTGGGTTTCAGTTTCTTCCTGACCAATATTAGCCAACTTGCCAACCACCTCAGGGAGATTAGCTCATTACAGATTTTAAGGCACTGTCAAAGGTAAGACCCTTTTTATGCATGTAGCCAGCAAATAATTCTGGGAAAGGAGATGTCAATTCAGGGAAGGTGAGAAGCACCAGTTGTCAGAGGCCGGAAAGCTGCCTGGGAAACTTCCAGAGGCTGGTTGGTAAGGTAGAGGTGAGAGAGCTGGAAGCTGCCGCCTTCCCAAGCCCGCCTGCTCATTCCCACAGGGTGCTCTCTATCTAAGCCTCATGTTGACAGGCTCCCCAGCAGGGCCAAGACTTCTCTCCAAGGTGGTAACACAAACATCAAAAGGGAAGGGAGGGCGTCCCATTGGCTGGCACAGGGATACCTCCCCAGCCTGGGAAGGCAGCCAACAAGTACCTGTCAGACCCACTGATGAGTCCGATGGGTTTTGATCAGTGATGTGTAGCCACATTGAACTCTACGTTGCCAAGTGTGTACATCACATTTCAGCCTGGCCACCATGGCCACTGCCATGCTTAAAGACGGACTCGATACCGGCAGGGGGCCTGGAGAGCAGCTTGGCTGGCTCCTGCTCTCAGATAGGATCAAGGCAGCCAAGGCAGCACACTTCCATCAAAGAATTTGGAAAGAACTTGAAGTGAATTAAATAACGATGCTCTTGAAATGCACAGTATCCTTAGCCCTCATGGGCGTGCAGACTGCCAGACCTGGGAAAGGTCTGCAGACCCAAGTGTAGGTTCTTCATGTTAAGAGTCGGGGATATTGAGGCCCTCAGTGGTGAAGGGATGTGCTCGAGGTCAACTGGTTGGGACACAGACAGTCTTATTTCTGCCTTGCTCCCCTTGCTTTCTGAAGGATGAATGCATCTTTATATTCTTTTCCACCAAGCCAGTGATGGAGCGGTAAGTTGATTTCTGCTGGTACAGGCACTCCTAACGCGAAGCGTGTGGGTCCTCTCACGTGCCAGATTTGGGGAGCTACGCATAGATTTCACCAGTGGAACGTCTATAATCCAAAAAGTCTGAAATGCAAATCTAACTTTTTGTGTTGGAGAGATCTGGAATTGGGATTTTTGAATCAGGGATACTCAATTTATAGTACGGTATGCTAATTTTTTAAAAAGTAAATCAACTTTTTACTTAGTGCCTGATGCAAACACTCAATTGTTAAGGTAGTATAAGTTTTTATTCTGTATCATGTTTACCGGTTTTCAGTGTAGCTTTTCAGGGAACTAAATGATGCTATCCAGCTAACTGCATGATCACCTGGGAGTGGGGACAGGACAGAGCCTGCTGGTCCTTTGAGAGTGCCCACTTACGCCTGCTGGGGGGGGGGGGCGGCGGCCAGGGACTTGGCCCCACAGGATGGTTCACTATTTCTGCATCACTTATATGGGGAGTAGATGTGTGACAAACTTCAGGGGTGCTGAAGACTTAATGTATGTGATGTGATCAAACTGTGTAATAAATGCTAACATTTAAAATAAACAGCGATTTGAGACTGTCTCACTGCTATTTGTTTATCAATAAAATTATGGAAAAAAAAAAGAAAGTTGTTCAACAACTTCTAAAAAAAAATAAATAAAAAAATAAAATAAACTGTCCTAGTAGAAGACACTGCCGTTCATGCTACTCAAACGCGCCCCTCCCTTTGAGCATGCCCACTGTTCTTGCTGCTTTCTGAAGCCGTTCTGGAAGACCTCTTTTATGAAGACACGGCAGCGTGCGTTCATCCACTCTGTTCACGGCATCCAGAACAGTGCAGCCTCTAGCTCTCGGCCAAACTCACAGTGACCATGAAAGGCGAGCGCTTTGAATCACGTCAGACATCGAGGTGGCCGGAGCCAACAACAAAAGAGACTCGCCACAGAGGACTTCCAGAACTGCTTCAGCAAGCGGCAAAAATGATGGGTAAGTGTACTTGAAGTGGGAGGGAATATTCCAAGGATTAATGGCAAGGCATCTTTTAGTGTACATTTTTCCAAAAAAACTCAGCACTCACTGTAGTTTTAGATCACATTTCTTATCTGCTAGGATAGAATGCCAGACAGAAAGGCAAGCTGGGTAAAAGAACTGGCAGGCTTCCCTGTGTGGTCTCAGTAGAGGACGTCAGGTCTCTGTCACTGAGTTTCCCCAGAGAGAACATGGTGAGAGGGACCCCCTCTCTTTGGCATTCTCGGCAGGGGCTGTCGGAGCAACCAAGCTTGCAGACAGTCTCAAAGAAGAATCTTTTCCCGCTTTGGGATGTTGATTGCATATATGATGCCATTAAATCTTCACAATGATTCTTATTTATTAGGACTCAGATCTGATGGCTCAGGCCCACCCAGGAGGAAGGCGAGGCCCACTCAGCGGGTGGTCTTGGCAGAGCCATCAGCCCAGGGCAGACTGTCACTGGTATCTGGGCCAGGACAAGCCTCTCGCCACCGGCTTAGGTGCTTGTCGCTGTCCTCCCCAGCTCATACTGGCTGTCCAGCAAGGATCTGCCTGAGGGGTTCTCGACCTTCACCCCGTCTGGACTTTTTCTTGTGAAGCAAGTCCTCCCCTCATAGACCAGCAGGCCCCAAAATTCCTCCTTGGCTGAGGCCTCTCACCCTCTTCAGCCTCCAGAGCAACTGTGGCCTACTGTGTGTGTGTGGGGGGGGGGGGCGGGTAGTCTGTCACTCTCATTTGGGGAGCTGGACTGCCCAGATTCAAGTCCATGATGTGCCACACACCAGCTGGGCATGCCTGGACAGGTGATCTCACTGTGCGGGTGACAGTATGTCCCTCGGACTGCTTCTGCGTGAAGATGTTCTGCATTTTATGGAGTGATAGTGATAGTATATGGCAGCGTTTTCCCTGTTCTCCCTACTTGGACACTGGAAATGTATGCTGTCATTCAAAGTTACCCCTTCTTACTTTAAAAACTAAAAAGTAGGCACTATTCACTAGTCCTTTTTTTTTTTTTAAGTTACCAATACAAGGAATCTGAGGATTTCAAAGAGCCCATGTCAAAGGGCCTGCCAGATAGCTCAGTGGATTAAAGCACCTGCTTAGGTAGACACAGGGACTGGGGTTCGATCCCTGGCCTATGGTACTGGCCCCACCCCCAGGGCACACTGAGATGGCTACTGAGACTGGGTGTGGTGGCGTGCACCTGTAATCCCAGCTCTTGGGAGGCTGAAAAACAGGAAGGGTCACTACATGTCTAACCCGTGTAGTGAGACCCTGTAGACCCTGTACTACATACAAAAAGACAGACAGACAGACAGACAGACAGACAGACAGAACCAAAGAGCCCATGTCTGGATTTCCTTATTAGTAAACGAGGCAAGTAATTGGCATACTCTGTTAATGAATTACATTAAATAAATAAATGAGTCAGTTCAACACCAAGTACTCAGATCAGGACCTGGCGATTGGAACTGCTCAGTGAACAGCTGGAGTAACTATTATTAGTCCACCACTAATGGTCCTCACTCATTTCTCCCCACAGTGCTTGCTGCTCACTGGTGAGCTTGCCTTCGAAATCTTAAACTGGTTTCACATACCCTAAAGCAGTATCAATCGCTCGAAGCTGGTGAACCCCAGGCTCAGAACACCTCCTCTCCTGGCCCACATGCAGAATGGCTGACTTGTCCTTGGGGTGCGAGGAGGCTGGGCCAGCCCAGTCATCAGACAGCAGCGGCCCTGGAGTTTGTGCAGGTGACACAGTGTCACCTGTTGGCCTTTAGCCCATCGAAGGACATATGTAAAGGTGGGGCGGATCCACCCCTGGCTGCAAGAAAAGAGCCTGCCGGGAACACAGGGGTGCCTGCCCTTTGTCTACACTGGGGCGCTGTTCCCAAGTGCTGCTGGGATTTGGAGAGGGCTCTGAGCCCAAGATCTTCTGCCTTGCCAAGAGAAGCCAGGAATTGTTTTCTCTTTGTGAAATCTTACATGTTTAAAATATTGGCAACTAAGTCAAAGTTTTCCAAAATTCTGGGTGGCCCAGCCGAGCACATGTGCAGAGCAGACTCAGCTTGCAGGCCTGGTCTGCGACCCCGGACTACTTACTGGGGAACAGACTAACAGGGCGGGAGGAGGGGTGTCTGTATCCCTGCCTTACACCGTGGAGATTAGAAGCCCAGCCTTCTGACCCTGTGGCTCTCAGAACCTTGAGCTTCGGCCTCTGTGTGGGCTGTAATAACCAGGGCCTATGCGGAGAGCATCCAACTTAGCCCACAACTGATTCTTAACCGCAGGGTCAAAGGCTCTAGAGAGGCCAGCGGAGTCACAAACCAGCTTGTGCCGCCTTCATCAGAGCTCACGTCACAAGAAGCATAAGCAGAGGTCAGGGCGGAATTGCACGCTGTGGCTTCCTGACCTCTACAGTCGGCAGTCAGGGCAGCCGTCTGGAGAGTCCCAAGCAGGAGGGGGTGCATTTTATATGCACCGTGTTATAAGCCAGAAGCCTGTAACAGGAAACCACAGGGTCTCTGTGGGGGAGGGGAGTGGCGCAGGTCTGCCGCACTGAGGAAGCTTGGGGAAAACAAATAAATGTGCCTCAGTTTTCCCCCTAAGGTAGTAATAAGTCAGAGCTCCAGGCACCCTGGCGAAGGGAGGCCCAGGATCAAGCCAGTGGACTTGAACAGGGCAGTCAGAGGAAATCAGGAGGGATCTTCACAGCGGCTAAGTCAAAAGGCAGCCAGGGTCTTGCAAAGGAGTCACCCTGTTGTTCTTGGGGGACAATGCCCCCAGCATCCCCGGCTTTAATTTTTACAGTGCGCAGTGAAATCTGACCCCCTAATGGTTACTACAATAACAAGATGTCCCTGACTACCTGTGTCAGGTGGTTCACTCTGCGTAGTTGATAAAGAGAGGGAACAACCTCAAACACCTTCCTATTGCAGACTTGTCACAAGGCCAGTTAGCCAGGCCTGGTGGCACAGGCCTATAAACCTAGCATTCTAGGAGGCTGAGGCGGGAGGACTGCAAGTTTGAACCCAGCTCGGGCAACTTAGTAAGTGCTCATCTCAACAGAAGGGAAGAGGATGTTGCTCAGTGCAAAGGCCTTGGGTTCAATCCCCAGCATGAAAAGCAAAACAAAGCCAAGCCAAGCTAAAACAAAGCAGTGCAGCTCTGGGAAAGTGTTGGCTGCAGACTGTGGACCCGAGGTCCCACTTGCCCAGGGGGTCCGCACGGTGCCTTGGTTTGCACATGTGCTGTCTGATGCCCAGGGCCAACACCACCGGTCTAGGACGGGAAGAGGTGGTACTGTGGTACCTGCTGTGTCTCCCACCTGGGCGCCCTTAAGCATGCTGTTTATTACCCTGCACAGCAGGTCCCTGTGACCAGGTCTCTGAGGAACGTGTTCTCGCCTGTCAGGGTAAGAGAGGGCTGTGTTTTTATTTCACAGATACTGACTCATGGAGCTGAACCATCTCCCTCTTCACTTAGCTGCAGGAATGCTCAGCGAGAACCTTGTCATCTGCTTCTCACACTGGCACAGGCTACTGCCAAGTGTGGGTGCCCATCCCGCTGCAGACTGCATTTTGGTTGTGCACAGTCTTACTGAGAGGCGTACATTTAGGTCAGCTGCTACAGATCCTCCTGGGTCTGAGACAGGCTCCTACACAGGCATCACAGAGCTAAGGAAACGAAAAGAATTCCCATCGTCGGGGGTGGCTACTCCAAGGACTCGGGCTTTACTTGTCCTCATATCTCAAACACTTCTACACCATGAGAACACTTGGAATGTGAGCTTTCCCATTTACCCAAATGATAGACAATTTTCATGCTTTTCTTGAAATTCTTTTCATGGGGAAATTTCTGGAATACTCAAACTTGGGGCTCAGGGTGGGGTGGCCCTGAATTTCTCCTGTATTTCCACTGTAGGGGATGTGGGTCCCCATTGTTTGGGGCATTTACGGGGACAGGCTTAACAACATGGACCCCTTCTGTGAACGCTGAAGGCGCTCCCAGCAAAGGCGGGCTGCAGATCTGCTAGCTGAAATGTTAGCACGGGCACGGCCTTTCCTTGAAAAATCTAAAGTATATTTCTTTCTGTATATATATGGTTTTTCAGAAGCTTTCAAGCCTGGAAAACAATCATAGCTGAGGCCATTTCTGAGATGGCACTAAAAGAACCTACTCGGAGACAGATAAAAATAATGAGAATCTTTCTGTCAGGAAAGATTTAGAAAATATCACTGGCATTATTAAAATTTAATTTTTTACTCGGCTTTTTGGTTCTCCTTTCCAGTGATAATGAGCAGGATTGCACACCTCCGCCTTGCTAGTACTTGTTTTGTGCAATAAATTCAGCCTTCCAGTCTGAAGACATTTCAGACAACAGTTTTGACTGTTATAGGCTTATTTTTTTGCCCTGTGCTGTGCTTTGAGTCTTCCTATAAAAACCAGTTCATGAGATAATTTTCCACAAGGCCAGTGGAACTAATAAAAATCAATTTTGCCTAACTGATTCAGAGAAATCTTGGGCAGAGCCAAGGCAGAACTGAAAAAAAAAAAAAAGGAGGGGGAAAGGATCAATGTATTCACTAATGGTTTACTTGATAGAGAACTATCAAATTAGCTGGCAGGAGATGCTTGGCTGCATGAATTTTTCCTTTTAGCCTGAAAAGAACATCTTTTAAGGTCCAGGAAGAGCATTTCCTCCCAGCAGCTGAAGTGACTCCTGTGTAGTCATTCTCCAGAGGAGCTGCCCATTCCTGGGGGACCAGGCTGACCTGGGCCTGGCAGAGGAGCGGGCTCTGCGAAGAGGTAGGCGGAGCATTGATCCAATAGCTCACAGTCCGCAGGGCGCCATGGCGGCGAGCCCGTCAGTGCATGTGGACGCCTCAGGTCCTAGCATTCTTCAGTTTTTGCAGAGCTAGGGACTGAACCTAGGGTCTCAGGCAGGCAAGCTGGGCGAGCTAACTGGCACTGAGCTGCATACCTAAGGCCAACCCAGGTTCTGAGATCGTCCCAAACCTTCACAGCCCCATCATCACCCCCTAGAGCCCCATGTTATTTTCCTGGTGACAGGAGAGGGCTAGAGACCAAGTGCAGAGGGGCAGGCGTACAGCACATTCTAAAACACACATCTGAACTGAGATACTCATTCTGTGGGCTTGCAACACTACTTAACATATCTGAAATCAAACAACAAGCCTTGCACAAAAAGGAAGAGGCGGGAAGGAAATGCTGCCAAGTGTTAATAATATATGTACTGGAGGGTGGGTATTTTGCTGCATATATAATAATTATCCTTCAAAATAATGCTACACTAACAATTGCTTAAGCTGGAAAAAGAATATTTACAATTCTATAAGAATGCCTAAGGAATGTGTAAGAAAAAAATGTAAAATTATTTTTTTTTAACATTTTTGAGTGTCCTCTACTATCCTACTTCATAGAATTCTTTCATTGAACTCTTCTAACAAATCCACAACAAAAGTAGCAATGCTCGCAGTTTCACGGAGAGTACAGCAAGGCTTAGAGAGTTAGGCTGTCCAGTACCACGTGGCCGATCAGTGCCAACACTGACACGCATCTAAAATCAGATGAGACTTCAGAGGCGCTGGCCCTGCCACGGTGAGGAGAGCCATCCCAGTGCGTCTGCTCTGGAGCTCTGGCTCCAAGGACCTTTCATACCAGTGCGTCACCCCGCATTTAGGACAAAAGTCAGGGCTCAGGCCTGTCCTTTCCCCTGTGCACAGGTCCTTGTGACGCTCAAATTAGATGCATACACGAAAGCAGAGAACCCAATGTTCTGCTCCAAGGCACAGACGGTGATGGGATAATATCTCATGTAACACTGGTGAGTTGAGAGTGGTCACAAACGCTACCGTGTTCCGATAATTTTCAAAGGATAAAAACTAAACTAATTTAACCACACTGAGATTATATTAAATGTATTTATTCTTCATGACTCAGAGTAACAACAGGTCTAACCCTATCCTAATCACAGTTAAGACCAATTTTCTTGCTGGTAATATATAAAGCTGCAATTAGTATGTACATTATGATCCCAATTTTACCAAAAGAAAACGCATAAATGTAAAGCAGAAATTGGAAAGCTACACACTAAAATGTAAAATAATTGTGTCTCGGTATTAGGATCAGGGTGATTGAAAATTTTCTTTGATTCATTATATTTTTCAATTTTGTTTAGTGCAAACATACAGTATTTTCATGATTAGAAAAAAGATTTGGTTCCCTGACATACATAAAAAACCACTTTTTCCCTAACTAAGGTTGAAAATATGTGATTGTCTGAATTTGGGGGGAAAGAAAACGTTCAATTGGAATGCATTTTAGATATTAAACACGAGGAGGGTAGACACTCCCTTTTCTTAAAAAAAGTCAGGCTCAGTCTGTGATGGCTCCTGCCACCTGCCACCTGGCTGCAACCCATCCAAGGCCAAGGTGCAGCAGTGAGCACAGCACACTCGGAGAAAAGCAACAGGCACTTGCAGCTGCGCTGATGGGGTGTGACACCAGTGCGCACTCAGAGAGGCTGGATGGCTTGCACAGTGGCCTCAGAAGCAGGGTCATGCCTCCTATTGCAGCACCCGGGCAGTAGCCACCCTGTTTGTAAAAACAAGGCCTAGTTCAGGCTTCAAGCAATGCCAGCAAAGAAGCTAGTGTTAAGCATCTGATTGCATTTGTCGCATCTGGCATTTTGCATGCTACATTTTTAGGGCTTCAGCGTGATATGTGTTCCACAAGACAAACAAACAAAAAGAGATTAAATGTGTTACGGCACAGTCATGTTGAATATCCCCAGTATAGAAACATTATAATATGCCCTAGAGATTATTCCAGGGCCAGGTAAAACATCACCCAATGGGTAGAACCTGGGATTGGGGCTACTTAGCAGTGAGAGGAACAGGGATTTATTTACTTCATTTGTGAGGCCAGTACACAGCCTCAGACGCTAACACACACTGATAGGAGATGCCAACATTTCAACTTAAATCAGGACTAAAGCTGGTAACATCGACACTTTGCCTTTCAGCAGAAGATCACAAACAGCACAAATCTGGTCTCTTCTACTAATTGGGGAGGTTTGCTAATTTGCTTATGATATGTGCCTTGTGCTGAGCTAATCTTCCTCCGGTTACCTCCTGATGCTGTCTGGAATAATCCGCTTACTCCTGGTCTGTCTGTAGCACTTTATATCAAACAGCACTTGCTTCCTCACACAGCCACAGCAGAAGGCAGCTGCAGCCGGCCCTGGCCTCTGCGTCCTTGAGTGTGTGGCAGTGACTGCAGATGCTTCTGAGACCGAAGCCAGGCGAGGAACAAGGGTGCAGCGCGGCTGCTGAACGAGCCAGAATGCTGAAATATCTGCCGAACGGCACCAATTAACAACGGAAAGCATCATCTGATAACTGGAAAAGATGAAGACATAATTTTTCTGTCTCAGACAGGCAGGCAAAATATTTTTTAGTGTTCCCCAAACTATGCGATTATTATGACCAACACCCAAACTAATTTCACAAAACTTTTTCCTAAGCAGTCTGCAAATGCCCTCCCCGTTAAAGGTGTATGGAAATACTACCGCTCCAGCCAGTAGGCTGAACTGCCAAGAGCTAGGAGATGCCATCGCAGCTTTGCCTGGCTTGACTCGGTCTTCATGTGTCAGATTTTTGCAAAGAGTTTTAGATAAGTAAATATTTTAATTTCCACCAAGCAGGCTAGCCCAGGGTGCTAGCGCTGAAGAAACAGGCCGCGGGCATGCGTGTGTGCGTGTGTGAGGGAATCCCAGCCAACAGAAGCAGTGTCGAGTCGTGGTGCAAGGTGGGAGATGGAGAGTGGCCCGCGGGCGAGAGGCAGGCTCTGGTCCCAGGGGCCACTGCATGGCTGTGCGATGGCGGCAGGGCACTTCCTGCTGCCCCAACTTACTTACCTGTGAAGATGCTTGGGGTGTGCAAAGACTGTGGGTTTTCTAAGATGATTTCTACAGTCAAAGCCTGCACTTGTTCACAGGGGCTCTGATTCCTTTTCTTTGGAATGTGTTTATTCTAAACAAGCACTCCTAGCTTCTCTTTCCCCTTCTTTGCAACACATCTTACTTGAAGGCAGTTTCCTCACATTTTCAGGTTACTGAAGGGGGAAAAAGTTCTATTATTTAATCCTACTTTACGGGAGTTTGCTTTTTCATTAGAGAACAGACTCAGAACAGTGATCAGCAAGGTCTCTGTACCCAAAGTGGGGGTAGGGGAGGCTGCCTTCCAGTGCCTCGTGGAAATGTATGAAACAAGCAGCGAGATAGTCCTCTGCCAAACACTGTCATAAATTTTTTATTTGGCAGCTAACATTCTCACTAGTTTTCTTGGCAGCAATTGGGACCTTTAGTAAGAAAGGTGCAGAAGAAAAATACCTTGTTTAGAGATGTTTTCAGCACTTTCTGGGATTTTTCAGAACTTCTGCCTGCAGCACATTTTTACAGCTACAGTCTCCAATCACCTGATGGGTAGGTGGTGGAGCTTAAAGTTTTTTCTTAAAAAAAAAAAAAAAAAAAAAAAAAGGAATATATACAGGGAAAGTGAACAAGCAGTGCTACCCCCTCTGGCCTTCCACTGAACACATCTTTCTTATTTTCTGGGGTATTTCTAATATCCAAACACTTAGTTGTCTCTCTCTAGACAAAAAACTGAAAATATCAGAATGTACCTTTTGTTGGGTCTGATTCTATCTACACTGTATTCCCAGATGACAGAGATAAATGACATGAAACAAGCTGATGACTTGGGTATTTTTCTTTAAGAGTTCTGCCAAAAGCAGGCCCCACCTGTTGCCCTTGGGTCAGTCTTGGGGAGGAGGGGGTGCTGATGTCCCACATGCAGGAAGCCTACAGCAGTAACACCTGCCTGGGGTGTGTGGGGCAGAAGCCTGAAGGGCTGGTGCTTACTCCTCTCTGGATACTTTGGGCACTAAACACTCTTTAAGGGGGAGTCGTTCTGGGAAATAAAGATCCCGAGTCCATATGGAGTCAGTGATAAGGTCCCTCACGGCAACTACATCCTAAACCTACACAAACACTTCCTACAGCTTAGCAAAAGTCTTTCCACCGGGGACTTCTGTTCTGACTGAACAGGCTGACAACTTCACTCCCCGACTGCAAGTGTAAAAACCGGACACTTCTCAAAATTACCCTCTCAGGGCGCTGGATAATAACCAAAGGCCAAAAGGACACCACGAGAAGTGTTTCTTTATAGGAGGCTGGTAGAGCTTTGAGTAGGAATGTCCCTCCCTCATGCCTCAGTTGACTGATTTTATAAATGACAGTTCTACAGGGTGGGGATGCCAGAGGAGGAGGACTTGATTTGGAGCAAAGGGCAAAACTGCCTAGCAACACTGTCAGGAGGAGGAGCAAGCGCAGTGTGACAGGAGTGGGGAAGCCTCACTGCTCTGCTGGCCAGAGGATGCAGCCTGAGTGGGAGGGAACAACAGACATGAAAGGAAAGCCTAGGCACGAGTGACAGACAAGCTCTCCCTGCATCGCTCACTGACTGGGAAGATACAGCAAGTGTGGGGAGACCCAGGAGGCCAGCGCCTCAAGGCTTACAGTGAGCGCTCCAGCCCACACAGATCCCTGGCAGAGGATGGAAGTTGCAAGAGTTCAAGAGTTTTGAGTATAACCTCTGCCCAATCATAGGCAAACCACTTAGCTATACACACAAAGAGGGTGAGTGACCTAGGAAGCCAGGCTTGTAGAACCGAGATGAGAATGGAAAAGAAAAAGGGGTAACTGGATAGAGTGGGGAGCCAGATCTTATAAATCATGCTCAGGTAAACTGCTTTACAATATCAGAATCTAGAAAATGTGCAGTTTTTGACAAATATTAAGAAATCACAAACACACACACACAAACACACACAGACACATGGAATGGGGTTGTAGCTCAGTGTGAAGGCCCTGGGCTCAGTGCCTAGCAAAAAACAAAAGCAAAAAAACCCTACAACAAAGAAGACAAAAAGAGAAAAAGAAAACTGTGACATATGTAGGGGAAAAAAGTAGTTAATAAAAGGATGACTATGTCACATTTAGTAGACACTCACAATTGGCATTTAAAAACATACTCAAAGAATTAAATACATTTATGCTTTAAGAAATAAAAGAAATTATGATAATGTCTCAACAAATCGTCTCAACAGAGAAACAGGAACTACAAAAAAGAGTAAAATGGAAATTAGAGACTTGAAAAATAAGATAAACAAAATGAAGCAGCATTAGTAAGTCTGAAAATGTGGTGCAACAGACATAATCCAATCGGAAGACTAAATTTTGAGAAAAATGAAAAGATGCCAAGATCCTTGTAACAATGTTAAACATATGTGCAAAGGAATCCAGCAAAAAGGAGAGAAAGTGGCAGACAAATGTACTTGTAGAAATAAACTCATCATATGTAGCAAACACCAGTATGGCCAACGGCTAACTTCTCAGAAACGAAGGAAGAGGGGACAGTGCCGTATGCACTCAAAATGCTGAAGAGCCGGCTGGTGAGCCCGTCAACCAAGAACTGTATGCTCAGCAAGTGTCCGCCAAGGCCGAAGGCACAAGCCAGACGCAGCGGCCCGTGAGTACCGCCTTCTGCAGCTCTGCAGGAAGCTGAGGCCAAGGCTTACTCAGCCCGCGAGTTATAGCTGAGCAAGATGGTGCGGCCCTGTCACAAGCAGGAAAGCAAGGAAGCAAACAAGCAGGCCACTAGAAGGGGGCATCTTTTATTAATTAATCATGTAATTATTATTAGTGTTGTTAATAATAACTTTAGAGACAGAGCCCCACAGTGTAGTTCAGGCTGGCCTCCCACTCACGGTGATGGTCCTGGCTTGGCATTCCAAGTGCCAGGATTACAGGTGTGTGTCACCACACACAGTGAGGGCATATTTTAAATGAGCAAAGAAAAGAGGGATTTTTTTAGAGGGGGAGGGTGGGCAGACTTGTCTTACAAAAAATAAGACCTTCAGGCTAAAAGGAAACGAAACTAGTTGGTAATATAAATCCACAGAATGAAATGAAGAAAACCAGAAATGGTAAATACATGTGTAAATGTTAAAAGAGTATGTAAATGCACGTTTTTTTCTTCCATTAGTTTCCTTAAAACAATTAGATGGCATAAGCAATAATTATAATTCTGTATTGTTAGGTTAATAACATACAGAGATAAAATAATCATAGTGCAAAGAAAGAGGGAAGGAATTGGCAATATTAGAATAGGGTTTCTATATTTTACTAGAATTTAAGCAATACGTATCTGAAGTATATTATGAAAAGTTAAGATACATACTATAATGTTACTAGCAAAAACTAAAAAAATAACAAAAAATGTTAGCTAAAAAAATCAAGAGTTGAACTAAAATGGCATGCAAGAAATAATTTTTAGGGGCTGGGGAGATAGATCAGTAGAATAAGCACTTGTTCAGCAAGTGCAAGGGCCTGAGTTCAATCCCTGGTTCCGCAAAAAAAAAAAAAAAAAGAAAGAAAAAAGAAATAACTTTTAGATAACAAGAAAGAAAAAGATAAAAGAGCAACAGAAGAATACAAAAGACATGATAGAGACAGAAAACGAATAGCAAAATGGCAGGCATAAATCCAACAAGTTAAAAAAACTCATTAAGTATTAATGAATTAAATGCTCTAATCACAGTATAAAATTCAGCCTATAAAAAAATTCAAGAGGGACCAGCCAAATAGCTCAGTGGATTAACACACCTGCCAGCAGGCCCAGGGGCCAGGGGTTCGATCCAAGGCCTGCCATGCCAGCCCCGCCCCCTGGGAACGCTGAGACAGCAACTGAGACTGGGCATGGTGGTGCACATCTGTAATCACAGCTCTTGGGAGGCTGTGAACAGGCAGATCACTATGAGTCCCATTTAGGAGTGAGACCCTGAACACCCTGTAGACCCTTCCCTAAAATTAAAAAAAAAATTCAATACACATCTCAGATTTGAAAACACATAGAAATTGAAAGTTGAAAGATGGAAAAACAAAAAGCATGCAAACAGTATCTATAAGAAAGCTAAAGTCTCTGTATTCATATCACATGCACAGATTTTAAGAGAGCTAGGTATGTTCTGCCTAAAGCCTCAGCTATTAGAAGAGGCAGGAGGATCACTGCGCTGCGCAACACAAGAAATCAGAGAGATTGTCAAAAAACCCAAAACTAACCACACAAGCAAGCTCTATAAAACAGACATAAAAACTTAACTATCACAGAGTTTCTCTTCTGTGCGAATCCCCCCAAATGAACAAAGACTGATGTGGGTAGGTCATAAGAGGTAGGGAGACCAATCTTTTTCATAGGGGCAGGGGATTAAGAGATGAAAGGAGTGGGAAGTGGGGTGTGCAAGGGGTTAAAAGAAAAAGAATTCAGATGTGTTATGCACCTGTAGCAGCCCCCATCAGAATGCAGTCATGTTTTGGAAACATGTACTAATAAACAATAAAACTTGATGGTGAGAGACTGAAAGGTCTCTTTCTAAGATTAGGAATGAGGCAAGAAAGTCTGTTTTTTTGGCCATAATTTTATTGATAAACAAATAGCAATGAGACAGTTTCAAATCAAATCGGTAGGACAGTTTCAATAATTAACAGAAAGTCTGTTCTTATTGTAACTGTTTAGAACTGTATAAGAGGCTGTAGCCAATGCAATCTAGCATGAAAAAGAAATAAAGGTAACCCAATGGGAAAAGGACAACTCTCATGATTCACAGATAACATAAGCCTGTATTATAAAATCCTAAAGTGACTACAATGAAAGAATGAATTTAGGAATGTTAGAAGATACGAGAACATTGGGAGAGGTGTGGTGGCACATGCCTGCTACCCAAAATTCCAGAAGCTGAGGCAGGAGGATCACCATGAATAGGAGGTGAGCCTGGGCCACACAGTGAGACTGCAAACAACAACAACATACAAGATGATACAAAAATCAATTGTATTTCTATATAACAACAGGCAGCCTGAGAATGAGATTAAGAAAATCAATTTAAAAGGCCAGGAATATAGCTCAGTGGCACAGTGCCTGCCTGGAAAGCATGAGGTTCTGAGTTTGATTCCTTGTACCAAAAAGAAAGAAAGCAATTTAATTTATAATAGCATCAAAAAAGAATGGAAATTTTAGGAATAACTTTAGCAAAATAAGTATAAGGATTGTATGCTGAAACCTATAACACTGCTTAGAAAAATTAAAGATCTAAATAAATGGAGAACAATTCTATATTCATGGATTGGAAGATTAAATATAATGAAATGGCAAGTAAATGCAATGCTGATCAAAATCCCATGAAACATTTTTTAGGGAGAAAGCTAAAAAGAGATCCTTTGATTTTATATGTAAATGGGAAAATACTACAACAAATGAAGCAATTTTTAAAATTAACAAAGTTGGAAGACTTACACCATCTGATTTCAAAGCTTCTGTAATCAAGACAGGGGCACTGGTGCAAAGACTGACATACAGAACAGAACAAAATAAAATTCCATAAAAATCTTTACATTTATAGTTAGTTAACTTTTAGAAAGGATCCAGAATAATTCAATAATTCAATGGTGCTAGCTTCATATTATATACATAATTCAAAATGGGAACACAGACCCAAATATAAAACCTATAATTATAAAACTTCTAGAAAACAATCTTTTTGGACTTTGAAATTGGTAAAGATTTCTTAAATATGACACTAAAAGTATGACGATAAAATAGAATGAGTTGATAGATTCATTTCATTAAAATCAAAATCTTTTGCTTTTCAAAACTCACCATTAAGAAAATAAACAGAGAAGCACAGACTAAGGGAAAACAATTGCAAATCATATACCCAATAAAAGATTTATATCTACAAATAAAAACTTTCAGCATTCATATTAAGATGACAAATAACAATTATAAAATTATCAGGAGGGTGTGGTGACACACACATGTAATCCCAGCACTTAGGAGGCCAAGGCAGGAGGATCACTGTGAGTTCAAGACAGTCCTGGGCTACATAGTGAGTTCAAGGCCAACCTGAACTATATAGTAAGATGCTGTCTCAAAAAAAAAAAAAGGTAAAATCATCAAGTAATTAAATAGACACTTCACCAAGACTGCACACATTACTAAGAACACAAGGAAAAATGTATCAACCTTATTAGTCATTAGGAAAATGCAAATTAAAATGAAATTTTACAACACACCCATCAAAAGACTGATGCTAGCAAATTCATGGAGTTCTCAAACATTACTTGTGGGAGTGTAAAGTGGTATGACTACTTTGGAAAAGAGTTTTGGAGTTTTTAAAAATAGTTAAACACATATATACATAATGACTCAACCATTCTGCTCTTAGCCACGAGAAATAAAAGCATAGGCTTCTATAAAAATGGATATGCTAATGTTCACAGCAGCATATTCAGAACAGCCCCAAACTGAAAACAACCCAAGCATCAATGAGCTGTTGAATGAATAAAAAATGGTGTGGTGCACCCCCATAGTGGAAAACTACTCAGTGGTGAAAGGCGACAGAAGCTGCCAACAGGTGAACCTTCAAGACCTTACCCTAGGAAAAGCAGCAGACATGGAAGAGCACATGGATGGGGGATTCTTTTTGCTGATGGTGTGTAGGCAGGAAGGAACATTTTGTGGCAATGGAAATATTTTAAAAATTAGATCATGGTGTTGGTTGTATTACTCCATAAATTTAATACAATGCATTAAACTGCGTACAATTGGGTACATTGTATGATGTGCAAATACTTCAACACACCTGCTACAGAAGTCTACAGACCAGTACCAGTCTCTCAAAAGATGCCCGGGTTCCAGGAGAAACTGCTAGTAATGCAGTAATATATTCACTTTTCCTGACTGAAATAGTCCATCCTCCCTCCTCTTTGGTAATGGCAGTCTGTTTATTTCCTTCAACTGGTAAATATTTGTTTCTTGATTGGTTCCCTTAAGAAATGGAGTTATGTAAGAGCAAGCTCAAGGTTGCCTTTGTTGTGTCACATTACCTATTCCAAGGCTTGACACATCAGAGTTATAAATATTTAATGAATCAATAAATGATATAAAAAGATGAGGAATATTCAGATTTTCACTAAAAACTCACAAACTCATATGCTTGAATTATCCGTGAATATATATTTTAAAGATCTTATGTTTAGTGCAGCACAACGCATCTGTCCTGGCTCAGGCGTTCTGGGCTGCGTACAGGGAATGTGGCTGGACTGAGTGGGTACTGGTCCTCAGGAAGCTTGAGTCAGCAGGAAAGCAGACGCAGCTGCCGTGGGAGGGCATGAGACCCCTGCAGAGCTGGAGGAATGGCGGAGAGCCGAGGGCTTCCCAGTCCAGACAGCACCGACAACACTGCTGCAAGGCAAACTGATGGGAAGCCCAGGGTAGCCCTGACATCTCAGCCACGCTTCAGGACACTGTTCTGCATAGCTAAGTCTAAGGACACTGAAAATCCTGGCTTTTTCAGGTGATCCATGAAATTATAAGAATTTTCATACTATTGCTAAAACATAGTCTGCACTCTCCATTCCTTTCCTTTTTAGGGTGTACAATGAAGACTTTCAGAGGACACTCGATTTGTGACATCACAACAGATCGAGCCTACAAGCAGATCTGAGAGTTCAAGTGTCCTATAAAGCCAGGCATTAACAAGACATGTGGCAAAGCGCAATAGCATCTTCTCCTCCATTTTATTTTGGAAAAAAGTGCAGTTGTTTTCATAGAAATATCTATTCATATGTGCTCAGTCTATGAATGAGGGTTTAAATTGTTTCAATTTCTAACATTATCAACACAGATAGATGTAGCCCATTTAAACAAGAGTTCTTTAGGGTTGTTAATATTAAGAGTTCAAGACACTTAAATGTTGGAGAATTGTTGCTGTTCTAGGGTGGGGGGAGGAATTTGCATCAAAATTGACACCAGCAAGTATTTCCATAGAACAAGCAAGGTCCACCAAGGCCCAGCAGCACTTCGGAAGGCATGTAGGGAGGCACGGGAATCACGAAAAGCTGCGGGTCCTCAGAAGGCCTGGCTGAGTTAAATCTCAGAACAGTAGAGCTGCGATTTCACAGGAGACAATTCAGCTGAGCGCTTTGTCGGCCCCTGCTTTTAAGATTACACAAATGCAGGATGGTTGTAACTGTTTTGGCATTTTGTAAGCAAAGGAGTTCAGGGGAATGCTGAATTAATAAAGTCCTATACCTGTTGCTAAAATGTCAGTACTGAAGGGAATGCAGCAAGACAGAAAACTTGGGATTGTGTTATGGTAAGAGCCAGCAGCAGGCACCAGGGAATGGAAGATGCCCTAGCATGGGCCTCACTGAACTCACACTGCTGACGACTGCCAGAGAGCTAAGACCAAACCCGGCCATGTGATCCTGCACAAAGTCCCTACCTCTCTGGGCCTTAGGTATCTCGCCTGCAAAATGGGGCTATTAACAACTCCTTCCACAGGGTTCTGGTAAGGATGAACTGAGGGCAATCATAGGCTGTGGTTCATACAAGGTGACCACTCTAAGAGTGTGCTGCTGGATGAGGATTTTTGTAACTGGCCCTGTATAGCTCTGAAGTGAGAAGGGGCTTGTGAAGGGGCTCTGGACATCAGCCTCTGTGGTCATCCTACTGACCACACTTCTCAGGGCGGCGGCAGCCACTGAGCAGGCATATGGGGTTTCCATGGTGTCCTTCATTCCACCTACCTCCCCATGGAGCCCTGTTCCTCCTTCTTCTCCTTTCTATACTCTGAGTCCTGCTTAGCTACATCGTTGGCATCAGTGGGAAAAATTACTGGCTGAACGTGTAGTTGGGGGCACAGAGGTCTTTTTCTGTATAAGTTTACAGCAGTGAACAATGAAAAGACTAAAATTCAAAGCCAGCAGGGGCCAAGGGAGCTGCCTACATCTTAGGTTTAGCCATGACGTGAAAACACATGGCTTCGCAGTGTAACATGAACAGCCCTGAGATCTCTCCAGGGTGGAATCTATGTTTTCAGCTATGCAGAAATACTTATGATGGACCTTTAAAAAAGTCGGTTGGAGGCTGTGTTAGATGATAGTCAAGATAACCTTTCTTAGGCACATTTCTCCATGTACTCTAGAGTCTTCATTCTGAAGAGGGTAACAGTTGGCGAAATGCTTTAGAAGAGGGTAAGTATCTATTTTTCACCAACCTCACTCAAATTGGGCACTCTTGGGATGAAGGGGAGGTTTGCCATTCGTAGACAAGAATGAAACCTTTTGTGAACAGCTTAAGTACACAAATGACTTGCTTTAAAAAGTGTCAAAGGCTATTTTTGGAGAGCATGTGGTTGGCTGTGCCAAACTGAAACATTGACTGATCGTCGCCTGATTTAGCATTAAAACATTAGAACTTACAATTAAGACTGCTCTGTTTACTCCAAATGAGTTTGTCAACATGCTGCAAATATATTTATATTATCATAATAAAAGCAAGAAATAGGCAGGAGTGGTTTCTGACTGTTGAAGGCCACACTGAAAAGCACTTTACAATGCTGAAATTTGAGCTGCTCTATCAAAAAGGCAACTTCTTTTCCCCAAAGAGCAGACGCTTGGCGTAGCTATATTAGTGCATTAATAGGCTTATTCTCATTCACAAAACAGGAATGACTTTATGGCTCTAAAAGTAGGGTAAAACTAGGGTAAGAAATATACCAGCCGATTTGCTACAGATGTGGTCTCTGACACGTACACATGGGGAATCTGTTATTAATCACATGTTCAGATTTGAATCTTATAAAGTACAGGCAGACAAGCATTAAGTTCAAGGTCTGAACTGATAAAATAAGAAGAGAAAAAAGATTACTGTGCCTGTGTCTGCCATTGTGCTTAAGCACACTGCTTTAAAAGATATCGTTCATCCTTTTCCTGTCTTCGCCCCATTTTATTTCAAGGCTGGTCTGTCTTTTGTTTGCTTCTTTTCACTGTGACACAGATGACAGCTCCGGGAAAGGCAGCCCTTCGGCTGTCCCGCTCGCTGGACTAGGACAGGAATGTGCTTGTTCGGCATTTGTTCGGAAGCGCCCAGACTCCAAGGCCCCGGGGGACCAGCGGAGCAAGGAGCACATGCGGCCGGCCGGAGCAGCACCCAGGCCCTGCAGGCCCTCGTCTCCACCTGCCTCCAGGGTTAAGGTGGCCGTGGTAATTATGCCAAGGCCATGCAGAACTCTGACAAAGTAATCCATCAAATTATTTCTCACAATTTCAATTCGCTTCTCGCATTTTCCTTACCTCCAAAGCCAGCTGGATATTATATTACCAGAGCTGTTGAAAAGGTGGAACACTAGCCATGGAGCCAAAGGCCACGGCAACTATGCAATGCATAAATTTTTATTGTTTGCTCAGTATTGAAATCTCATTAGGGTCCATAATTCATCTGAACACTGTGAACATTTACATCTGTTGATCATGAGAACCTAGAAGGAATGTACACCTTTGGATAACTTGTTTTTAGAGGAGGCATTTGGGGTGTGTGTGTGTGTGTGTGTGTGCATGCGCATATGTGTACTCATAAGTTTTTAGCCCTTGAACAGATGTGGCTTAAATATTCTTTACTCAAACCAATTTCCAACCTGAATTTAAATACCCCAAAGTTGTTTTCATTTGGCAGCTTTCAGACAAAGACTTAGTTCTCTTTGGGTCCAGTTTAATCAATGCTGGAAAATTCCATTCATTGCGCGCTGGCCTCAGTGCAGCTCTGCTGTGTTAGTTACATCAGAATTATCCCCAAGATTACATGCCTTTCATTCAACATATATATGTTTTTGTCTTCACTTAATTATGGTTTCAGAATATACTCAAGAGAGGAAATACAATCATGACTGCTTCTGGGTCCCACAGACTGTGTGTGTGTGTGTGTGTGTGTGTGTGTGTGTGTGTGTATGTTTAAGCATCTTTCCTACTATGTTTCAATCTGGCAGTACACTGTATTTTAATTTACAGGGCTCTTAGCCATTTATCAATGCTGTATTTTGACAGCGACAATCACTGAATTACGGAATTGGTCTTGGAGGGAGAAGGGGCTTAAGGCGCCACCTAGCTAGGCCAATCCTCTACCAAGCAGGAATCCCCCAACAACACACCCTGACAAGTGGTCCTTCAGGAATGCATCCATTTATGGAATGAACTATGGCAGCAGCTGAAAGGCTCTTAGCAAACACTCCTGAGCAGTTCAGGGAGTTCAGAGCTGAAGAATACTGTGTCCGATGAGAGGTCCAGAGGGAATCTAGGTAGACCAAATGTAATTACCCAGACTGGCATCTGGCTAGGGCACCAGCTCTAATAGCCCCACTGTAATTCTGGCTGATGGCGGTGACACCTGCTGATGAGAGTCTTGTCAACTACAAGCTGCTCTTTAGCAGGACTTCACTAATACACTGAGACGGGAAAAATAGGATACAGATGTTTTCACTCAGAAGGCCCTGGAAACGGTGAGGTCTATCTACTCCTTAAGGAGAAAGGGCACACACTTCCATGCGGGAAAAAGAAGCCAAAGGGCCTTCATAGGGGCTGCCCTCATCCGAGTGTCACCGAGACATCCTTTGCCTGCCTGCCCGGAGTCCACACACAGTTTCAATACTTTGCCCTCAGTGCAGCTCTGAGATTCCGCATGCAACTGGCGATAGCCAGTGATGTGGCCCTGAATATGTGGGGTCAAGCAAACCTCAGGGCAGAGCTAAGGAAAATGATTTGGTGTCAGTCAGGGACACAGTGATGAGCAAAATCTGACAAGTCTCTGTCATCAGACCTTGGAAAAACAACCATATGCATGCAATACGCTGTTTCCAACATGGTAAGTGCTGTACACGCAGCAGCTATGAGCCGCCAATGTAGGGAAGACTCTGGAGGAACTGGGGTCCATTATCGAGCCTGGGGTTCACGTTTCCCAGCTGGATGGCTTCCCCCTGTAGGTGACGACTGGACCTATCTAGGGCTCAGAGAGGGCATCGCAAAGTGGTATGATGTTAGGAATGAGATCTGAAGGATGCACCAGGGAGGGGTGACTGGAAGTGGGGAAGGTTTCTAGGTAGGTGCCACAGCAGATGCAGTGGCATTCAGGTGGCACTCTCAGGAGGAGGAGGAGTGGGATGTGAGGGAGCGAACTGCAGAGGAAGTGAGATCAGACTGTGCTCCCAGTGGGCCAACGTGAGGGTTTTATTTTCTATTTGTTAGCTGTATAGCTTTGAAGAAATCAGAAGCTTCACTAATAGCCTCCTAACCCAAAAAGTGAGAACAACAATATACACCAGACAGGGTTAACATGAAGATTGCAGGAGATTACACATACAAAACGATTCCTCTGTAACTTGGGATGTGAGTGACACTTGTTAAGCACTGGCTATTGTACAAACCTCAAACGCAAATGCCTTCTACAACAAGGCAAGAAAGAAAAACAGGTATACTTTTAACTTTTGTTTTCAAAGGTTTAAATGTCCAATTCTGAAATAATTTGAGCGAACAACAAATGAAATTGCTAGATTCCTTTTCCCACCAACATCACCACAGTGCATACATCTTTAACTGTCACAATCCTATGCAAGTACTTAATACAAGTAAGTTTAAAATCAAGCAGTTAACACAGTCAACTCAGAATGGAAAAAAATAATAAATGGCAGAGAAACAATGTATAAGAAATCTAAAGAGGAGGGGAGCACTTAGCAAACAACACATTAGAAATGAAGAATGTGGCCCAGAGAACACGAGGGCATCTATAAAGCAGCAAGATCGAAAACAAATTCTTTGTCTCTCCATTCTCATCTGTTGGTGACAGTAATCACTCACATGCCTGTTTTCAGAGTATTCCAATTCATGAAATGTTGCGCGCGCGCATGCGTGCGCACACACACACACACACACACACAGAACAAAAAAAACACAGAGTGATGAAAAACATATGCTGGCTGGAGTTGCTGAAGCTGACTGGATTGTCAAAGAAAATATTTACTGAGATAGTCATTTTTAAAGAAATAGTGGGTGAGCATGTGCTAACAGACTAAGTAAGGGACATTCTCTAAATTCAAGCCCAACCATGACATGAAATGGTTGAAAATAAGTCTTGTTCCAATACCCCGGCATCAGCAGTGTCTATGAGTTTGGATAAGACAACCCACAAGGAGAAAAGAGAAGGACAACTCTCTTATGCAGATATAGCCACAACAGATTCGTTTCATTTGTCACAGCTAAAAATATTACTGCTTACCCTTGCCATCCTCATCTTTGTGACGAAATCTAGTCTTCCTTTAAAAAGCTAAATTCTGTGGTCACCTTTTTACAAACTGACACATGAATTTCTTCCAGTTCTCAGGAAATACACAGATTTATTATTTTCAACTGCTTGCCCCCATGTTTATTTCATCTGAGATGGTGGTACTGACTGCCTCGCCATGACGAAACATGCATTCTACTGGAAATGTTTTGCCTCCACTCTTGGAATTCCTAAAATGAACAATTCCTCCACCTAGACAAAAACATCTTTTTCGCAAATGTGAAAGTATTCAACACATCAACTTCGTTTATTAATATTCTTTTTCTGGGGGAATGTGTCTCTTTGTTCCTAGACTTGTGCAGATTTATTTTCTCCCCCAATGCTTATCAGTTATTAGGTCATCTGAAGATACCATGGAGCACTCGCATCACGAGTGAACTAAACAGACCCGACAGGAACGTCTTCACTCAGACACAAGATGTCCGCTAGGAGGCTCCTTGTGTCTTCCAGCAGCCGCAGGTGGACGTGCACTTGCGGCTGTATGTTGCATGCTAACAGGGATTAGACTTGAAAAGCATATTTTTTTTTTCTGAAAGACTGATACCTGGTAGAATCGTGTTACTCTTCAAAATCTTTCACTACGGTGACATATACTGCAATACTTTTTGCCAATGATTCTTTTAGTAAAATGGGTGTGAGCAGGAAAAATTCTGCCCTGTGAAGAACTATTCTTTTAAAAATACAACATTTTGTGATACAACTGCATTCTGTCAAGATGGGGTACCCAGGGTTTTGTGGGTGTTTGCAGACAACTGGTTCACATGGCCACATTTGAGGAGAATGTGTAGAGAGGATAGAGAATGGTGTTAGCAGAGCCCAAACAACTGCTCAGAGCCATCTGCCTTTCCTGAAGATGCTCCGTGGTTCTTCAGCTCAACAACCCAGAATGACGATGGCTGTGGCATTAATTAAAACATAGAGTGTTGCTTACCAGGTGATTCTAATTCCAGGTCACACATCTGAAAGGCGAGTCTTCTAGAGCAACTCAAACTTGACTTGGGACCTGCCACCACCAATACTTGTTTGCCTCTTTGGAAGTTAAGTAACAGCGCTGGCAAATCTAATTTAACTTCAGGACTTGTTGATGAAGGTGCCAAGGAACAAATGCCACAAGGTCCAGCACACTGAGACCTGTGTAGGCTGGGTGGGAAGCCCAGTGCTTTTCTCCTGCTGGCCCATGCTGGCTTGTCCTGCTCCCTGCAGGAGAGCTCTGTCCCTGACTGATGGAGGTCATGCATGGACTGGAAATGTCCTGATAATCATCAAGGCTGTTGGGGAAGGCATCTCTTCTATGAAGTTTTACATTTAGAATAAAGTACTTGTAGTGAAATCTTGTTTTTCCCTTTCTGGCCCCAGAGATGGCCTTTCCAACAATACTCTATGCCAAAGATTCAAAGGATAAGCCTTCTGTTTAATAAAGGGCTGCCCTGTGGCTGTCACTACCCTCACACTAGAAGAGAAGGCATTTATTTGCTGGCAATCAATTTAGTACCTGAACTTTGGGTCATAGGTCCTGGAGCTTCCTGTGGAGAAATTCATCCCCACCTCAGGGACTCAAACCCTCAGACAAGGAGTCTGCCTCGCACGAGATCCTTCTGGGAGCCTGTCTCATTATTCTCTGATCCCCCATGGAAGGCTTCAACCATGAGGTGTAGTAAGATTCTTCAAAAGGCAAAAGAATGACAGGCAGTGACAAGAACTTTGATTTTGCTTTCTGTAATTAAGAAACCAATCATGAGTTATATGAAGTCTGAGTACTGAACTTCTACCAATTAGGAAAGAAGTGCCGTGAGAAATGGAAGCTTCAGCTTCCCCTTCTAAGCAAGTCTTAAAAAAATAGCTTGTAATATTAAGTCAGTGCATCTCGAGATTTGGAAGAGGGAAAACTGCAATGCTATGGCTTTCTCCGGGTAGCGAGAGCTCCGGTCCAGGTGCTACTGGGGAGCAGATTCGGGGGTGTGGGGGGCTAGTCATGGCGTGCTGGTTAGCACCTTAGAGATGGACAGCTGGATAGATGAATGGGTGGCAGCCAGCAGCTGCGAGACAATCTCCCTGCCCATAACCATTTTGTTTTCAGGACACAGACCACAACAGACTGCCTAGTGCTAAGAACCAGAGTCTGCACTCCCTTGCACCAGAGCTCTGAGGTTGCAGCAGATGTTAAAAACTAAAGTTGAAACCTTTAAGCCGTAATGAACGTGTTCACAGGGTTCATAATCCCAGTACCCCACCCTGATTCTCCTGCGATCCTGCTGAAAGCTTTCAAATAGTCCTCAGCACTGACATGGTGCAGCGCGTGTTGAACACACTGATCTGCCCACGATTACCCTCGGCTGCTGTAAAACAATCTCACTCCTCCAGTGAATGCAGGCTGCAGCAACAATAGTGTTATTGACTTGTTGCTCCGGCTCTATTTAGTTATTACCCTTGGGGCCACAATCAATAGACTTTGCACCAAGTCAGCCTAATAAATCCCAGGCTCTCACTGGAGGTTTGCCAGGACGGCAAGAAAATCTATGGCAGAGAAACATTAACAGTGCGAAGACAGAGAAAGCTGTACTGACAGCCGTATAAATTAATTAACAAGGAACTGTTTATTCTTCTGAAAGATCAGATTGCACATTTGTCGACTATCACAAACTTATCTGGTGATATTTAAAAACCCCATCCATTTGGATGCACGCACAAAGGAGAGACCCATGTGTGGTGGCGACTGTTTCTCTTTTTATCACATTTTGAATCACTCCATGTATCAATTTGCCTTCTTTGCACTAGTTCTGACCAGTCTATTATTTCCAGCTTATTTGGACGAATGCAGTCTGCCTCGATAATTCTCTAAGCTTGTGGTTGAAATCCTCCAATGATAAAAATAAAAGGTTGATCATTAACACTGTTGGGCTGTGGGATTTTTTTCCCCTCCCTGATGTGAGGAATTTGAATCCCGTCTGCAATGCAGCAGCAGTGGAGGAAAAATGCTTTAGGTGATAGAAACACTAAAGGGTGAGTGAAAGTTAATGCAAATTATTTCATATGATCGCAGAAGAATTCTAGTGTATTCCCTCAGTTACTAAGCACGTAGTGACAAGGGGCTAAGGACCCTTCTGTCCTAGGAGAAACTGAACAGAACCTGGGCAGTTTGGGGGTGAGGCCATCTTCTCCCCCAAAATGAAAAGCAACTGAGTTTGATGGGACTATTCAAACTCCCTTGCTATCGTGCTATCTTCTAGAATTGTCATAGAGCACTTGAGCCTAACTCTATCCATGCCAGTATAGGAACTTAACAGGACCAGGTCTTTCCAAGTGCTGAGAGTCTAGACAGTGAGATATTAGAAAGAGTCTTCGTTGCAAGTCTCAAGCGCAACAGACTCAGCGGACAGCCCAGCATTCGGTGGGAGCCTATTGGGTGCATGGCACTGTAACGGCCATTGACCGGAGACGACACAGGCGCCATTGTTCCCAGGCATGCAAGGCTCGTTTCACTGCCTGGGTCCTATCAGCCTTGCTGCAGACAAACTTGCTCCTGTGAATACAAAGGGCGCAGCAAGCCCCTCATTCACCCTTGAACTGGATCAGCTTTCAGGAAGTGGGTGGACTCCTACATGTGCGCATGCGTAGTGTGGCTTATTATGGGACTGCCGATAGTTTACTGTCTCTTATAAAAGCTTCCAAGTCATATGTTAATTAACGTGAGAGACTTTTGTCTATTGCAATTATATCCAATTTTGCCTGTTAGGCCCATGTAATTCCTATAACTCAGGTCAAATATGTGTACTTAATAGGTGCATTAAAAAAAAAACTGGTGGAAGGGCCGGTGAGAAAGCTCAGTGGACTAAGCACCTGCTTAGGCAAGCGCAGGGCCTGGGGTTTTGATCCCCAGCACCACATGCCACCAGCCCTGCCCTTGGGTGCACTAAGCAGGTGAACGAAACCAGGCATGGTGGCACATACCTGTAATCCCCGCACTGGAGATGTGGGGGATATAGCGCAGAGGCACAGCACCTGCCTGACAAGCACGAGGTCTTGAGTTTGACTCCTGGTATAAAAAAAACCAGTCAATGATAAAAAAACACTGGTGGAACTTTAAATTATCACCCAACACTTACCTCTAAGCTTGTTCACTCAAGGTTGTTAAACCTCCCTAGCATGACTTTGCCTTTGGCTTAGAGATCGTCATGACCACAGCTTCAAAGTTTATTTCCTTTTCATTCCCATCTCATTTTGGGAGATCTGGGCCTGGGTTGGACACTTCTTACTAGGACTGTACTACCATGGGGAGAACTTGCACCCAAATGGAGTCTGTGCCTGGCTTCATCCTTCCTGTTCCCTGTTCACCCAAGCACAGCCCAGGAGCTGCTTCTCTGGTGTACTCAAGTGTCAGTGCTGGACAATCAGCATCTTGGGGCGATACTTCCTCAGTACCTTCCTTACTGCCTTGTTGCAGTTCAGGCCCCTTGGCCTCTGCACCAAGTGACGTGGGATGCCTTGCTCTGCTTGCTGCCCTGTCCTGGCGAAGTCACTCCAGGTCTCTTACCCTGGCTGTCTTCTTTCTCTGAGTGAAGGAGTTGGGCAGCTGACTCCTAAAAGACTCTGCTCTCAGTCGTAACATCTTGTAATCTACTAATGTCTACTCATGGGCTATGGTGCCTCACTGTATTTGCAAAACCTTCTTGTTTCTTTCAGTATCTTTGTCTATTTATTAGCTGCCCACCGCCTCTCCCAGAAAAGGTTTTAGATCCTGGCAATGACACCCAGCCTTCATTTGAGGGCAGAGGACCACTGCAAGCAACTGTAGGCCTGTAGTAGATCTCAAATCACACCTGAAGATCCCTCTTGATCTCTTCTCACATTTAGGTCATGCTGGGCAGGTCATCATTCATTCCCATGAATACATGTTTTATTCATATCAGTGGTCTTCTGCCAGGCACTCTGGATACTACTTGTAATACTTAGATGCAGTGAGGCCTGGAAAGTCCTCCATGCACACTCTTTGCAGAGTATCATTAGCTTTTAGCATGACCAATGGTAGAACAGGGGAGAGAAATGTAACAGAAGTGTGCATGTATGCTCTGTGTGAGAAGCAGACATCTATGTGCATTTTAAAAACTTGGAACCTTCTACTAGAAACTCAGTATAAGTATCCTCCCTTAGAGACAAGAAAAGTAAGAGTCAAAAAGGTCAGGTGACTATTCTTAGGTCACAGTCACAAGGGTGATCGAGAATCAGCTCTTATTCTTTTTAGTTTTTTCTTTTTAGTACTGGATGATCTACACTAGGGCCTCACACATGCTAAATAAGGGCTCTACCAGAAACCACACCTCCAGCTGTTTAAAAAAAAATTTTTTTTTTTTTGTTGGCAAGCACAAGGGCCTGAGTTCAATCCCTGGTTCTACAAAAAACAAACAAACAAACAACAACAACAACCCCCCCCCCCAACTTCTTTTTGAGATAGAGCCTTGCTGTGGTGCCAGAGCTGGCCTTGAACTCCTGGAGTCTAGTGATTCTGCTGTCTCAGCTTTCCAAATGACTTGGATTATAGGCATGTGCCACTGTGCTTGGTCAGCTCTGCCTTTCAATAAGCAACTCAATTCTCTAATACAGGGGTCCTCAGTCCTCAGGGGCTGGTCGTGGCCTCTTAGGAACTGAGCTGTATGGGTGGAGATAAGCTGTAAGCAAGTGAGAAGATGCATCTGTGTTTCCAGCCACTATCCCTCACATTACCACGGGGGCGCCACCTCCTGTCAGGTCGTCAGTGCACTAGGTTTTCACAGGAATGCGAACCCTACTGTGAGCTGGGTTGATGAGGGATTTAGACTGTGCTCTCCTCACGAGACTCTAATGCCTGATTACCTGCAGTGAAGCTGAGGTGGTGAAGCCAGCACTGGCAAGCAGCTGCAAATACAGATTAACATTAGCGGGGAGGTCTGACCCTGCAGAAACCACAATGCATCACTGGCTTGCATACTTATATCAAAACTGTATCAGTGAATGTCAAGTGGTACTCTAATGGTAGATTTCATAGTGTAAGTAAGTTGATTTACTTTAATTATATAGCTGTAGCTGGTGTTGGAATATGAAAGTTTGTGCATGGCCTGTTCATTATTTTATTTATCACTTCCATTGGTGCCTAGTCCCAATACTTGTCTCAGTGACAGTTTTGGTAAATCCACAGCTAATCCTAGTTAAAATGAGCAAAACACAAACATCAGTAGAGTTCTGAACGATTATATATCAGAAAAACTAAATAGGTCATACTTCACAGACAGAGCAACTGATATGACTGCATGGTTTTCTGGTTCAATACTCTGGTCAAGTAAGTCACTTCTGAATGTGAGTCTACACATTATCTCATCCACTGGAAAATACCAACTAGCTAAAAGTTACCTGAACTTAAAAACATCCTACAGTATGCAATTAAAATTATTGAGCACATTAAAGTATAAGCCCTTAACTCATGTCTGTTCATTCCTTCTGCTTAGCAGGCAGGTGCTTGCCACTGAGCTATAACCTTGACTCAAGATGGCTTTTTAAAAGTAGGTCATTAGCCAGAGCTTTTGAATTATAGGAGCTACTTCAGATATTTCTTTTAGAAAAACAGTCATCATTGGCAGGATATTTTAGTAACACAGAATGGGTCATAAAACTTGCTTGCTCATGTGACATACTCAATGTGCTCAATGAATTCCATTGAGCAGTCCTTAAGGGAAGAATGACAACTGTATTCACGTTAGCAGATAAAGTGGCTGCACTGAAAGCCAGAATAGCATTATGTGGGTGATGAGTGAACTTTGGGATTTTGGAAATGCATCAAAGAGCAAAATTTTTAAAAGAGACTGAGCCAGGGATTCCTCTTGCCCATCTGAAGCATGACCTCAACTTTGAGAAGAATGTGAACATTACTTCCTGACCACAAAAGACTCCTGAGCTGGAAGGAATGGATCTCCGACCACTTGTGACTAAGCCACAGAACTTACTTCATGCTTGAAGAGCAGCAAAGGCTTTAAACTGTAAGCAACAGTTCACTTCAGAATATGTCTGAGACAACATTCAAATCTCCATACATTCTGGATGTAAAGTTGAGGCAAAATATCCTGAGACTGCCACAAAAGCACTGAAGACCCCGCTTTCATTTCTGACATCTTTGTGAAGCAGGGTTTTATGCAGTGACAGTAATCAAAAGGAGACTGTGGAGTAGACTGGACATAAGCAACACGCTGCAGGTGTCACTGGCTCCCGTTACTCCCATATAACACCACATATTTGCAGAAAAACAAGCTCAGGGCTCCCAATGAGTGTGAATGATGACGAGCTGTATACTTTTTCATTATATATTACAACATAATCATCATCATCATCATCATAATACAAATAAAATACACAATAAATGTAATTGCTTGAGTCATCATGAAGCACCCCTGCTCCCTGGGCTCCCTTCAGTGGAAAAATTATTTTCCACGCAACTAGTCCCCCAAAAGGTTGGAGACTGCTCCTCTATTACAACTTATTATATTCAACAGACCAGGAGATAGTAGGAAAATAAGATACAAGTATAAATGAGGGTGATTAAATCACACCACACTGGTTATTATTTCATCTACTGAATGGGTACACTTTATGAGCTTTAGAATCATACTTTATGAATTCCCAACATATAGAAATAATTAATGTCTGAAGAGATGAAGATACTTATTATTGTGATTTCATCATTACAAATTGCATGCTTGTGTCAAATTATAGTTTCCATAAAGATGTACAAATACTATGTTTTGATAAAAGAGAAACAGAGAAAAAGCGTTATACCCTCTGGCTTGTACACTCGTGCTTCGCAGAGCTGAATGGCCATTCTATCACTATGGTAAGGTGACACTGCCAGTTCTGTTCCAGCTGAGCAATGGACTTCCAGGGCACAGACCATAGGAATCTGCAGTTGTCTTCTTCCTTCAAAGATAGGCTGTACAACCAGATGTCCATGTGCAGACGGAGGAAATGGGATCCCTATCTCACATCACGTACAAATACTAACTCAAAATGGATTAAAGGCCTAACTGAAAGAGTCAAGCTATGAAACTCTTAGAACTAAAGAGGGTTGAATATTTGTGATTTTAGTTTAAGCAACAGATTCTTAATTACGAAACCAAAGCCACAAGCAACTAAAGAAAATTAGACCTCATCATCAAAATTAAAAAATAATTTGTGCTTCAAAGCATGCTATCAAGAAAACGATAAAATAAACTACAGAATGAGAGAAAACATTTGCAAGTCGCGTATATGATAAAGGAATGTATACAGATTACATGAAGAACATATGTAATTTAATAATAAAATGACAACCCACTTAAATAGTGGGAAAAGGATATAAGTAGACATCTTTCTAAAAATATATAAATGACCGAGAAACCAGAAAACATGATGAACACCATTAGTCATCAGGAAAATACAAGCCACAATGGGATGTCATTTTGCATCTGCCAGTATGGCTAAAACTCTAAAACAATCACATAATCACAATTTGGAAAAATTAAAACAGTGCTGGTGGGAATATAAAACAGCATAGTTGCTTTAGAAAACAGTTTAGCAGTATCCGCACAAGTAAAACAGGGCTACTATTTGATTCATCCATTTTACTCCTAGCTACATAAAATGAAATGAAACGGTATCATACAAAAATCTGTAGATAAGTGATCACAATAGCTTTATTGACAAGAGCCAAAAGGTAGACTTGGTCCAAAAGCCCAGCAGCTTGTGAATGCGTAAACAAAATGTGATATGGCATAGCAGACAATGGAATATTATTCAATCATTACAAAAGGAATGAAGTGCTGACAGGATACACATGGATAAAACTAAAAACATTACACTGAGCGAGAGGCGCCAGCCACAGAAGGCCACCTGATATGTAATCCCATTCACATGAAATGTTCAGAAAAGGCAAATCTATGCAGAAGAGAACTTGGTGGCTGCTTAGAGGTGGAAGAATGGAGACTGAGGGCGACTCCTATAAAGTAAAAGACTTGTTTGTGAGGTGATAAAAATGTTCTAAATTTGATTATGGTGAGAGTTACGTATATCCGAATTCATTGTAAAACTCACTGAAATATATATAATACTTTAAATGGTAAACTGGAGAGTACATAAATTAGACACCAAGTACACTGACACCACCAGCCAAACAGCTTGCTGCTGGAGGTGCTCCAGCGGGCACGTCGGCAGCAGGTGGGGGCCCAGTCTTCCTCAGGCTCCCCCATCTCTGCTTCTGCGTGCCACCCACTCTTCTCAGAGGCACTTTCTCTACCCATTCCTAGCATGCTGGAGGGGGAAGAGGATCCCAGAAATGGGACCTGCTCGCTCCCGCGTGAGTGCGTGTCCTGGGGAAGCTGTCTCATTCATTTTTTAATCCCTGTTCTCTGAAGTAGGCACCATTCCCAACTCTACTTAAAAGATACAAAAACTGAAGGAATCTAGGTGGCTCCCCCAAGGCCACAAAGCTAACAACTGGCAGGCAGGGCGTGTATTTTGAAGTCATGTCCACATGACTGCAGAGGTCAGCCTTAATGACTCAAGCCCGCTCTGGATGGGAGGCTAGAACGTGTGCTCCTGGAAACCCCTCAGCCCTCAGGGCCCTCCTAAAGGCCACTCTATTCTAAATATCCTCTAGAGAGAAAGGAGAAACTTCTGAACAACAGTGAGGAGTGGTGCTGTACTCCTGCATCCCAGTATGGAAGGCTGAGGCAGGGGGGTACTTTGAGGCCAGCCTGGGCTACACAGTGAGTTCCAGGCCAGCCTGAAACTACATTAGGAGATCCTGCCTGGAAAAAACAAACAAACAAACAAACAAACAACAAAACAACAACAAAAAAACTTCTTTAAAAGGAAGTCATACCTATTTTATTTCTAAAACAAATCTTTTAAAAATGGGATGCTGTATCTCCCTGCTCCTGCGCCTGCTGCTGACAGTTTGAACCTTATTTTTGAACCTATTTACATTTAAACAGTTTCTTGTAGAAAGAAACCTACTGGGTGAATTTTAAGGAGAGATTTCTATAAATGTGGCAAAAGTAGGATGGTATGGTGTTTTATTATGGAATTATTTTTTAAAAATAACATTTGATACCTGTAATCCCAGCGCTGGTGTGGCTGAAAATAGGAGGATCACTACGAGTCTGAGCTGCATAGTGAGACCTTGTACCAAATACATCAAGTAAATGAAATAAAATAACATTTGGAATTAATTTCTCCTGTTTTTAAAGCTGTACCTTTTAGCCATTTTTCTGTTTTCATGTCAAGCAACGCTACCTCAGATTTACACTCTGATGTCCTTAACATGCCCATCGCTGCCCTCAACTTGCTGGGTGACTGCAGGCCGCTCACTTGCCCTCTCCGAGAGCCAGTTCCCTCTCAGAATCCAACGGCTGTTTATGGAATCCAATTCTCCAGTGCGTAAATGAGTGGACTGGATCAGATCAGAGGCTGCCAGCTGGTAGCCCATGGCCAGATTCCCCCTATAGATGTGTTGGTTTGCCCTGCTTAGTTTTAAGCTTTAAAAAAATTCTTGCCAACACTTACAAATAGAAAGATCTGCCTTCTCCGTGGCCACAACAGGCTGAAGGCTGAGAAGCCTGCTGACGGGGCACTCGCTCTCTGGTTTCCTCGCCTCTCGGCTCCCAGGTGTCTGAACAGGCCACCTCCAAGGCGACCTCTCCTGGATTCTTACCTAATCTCCCAGGTTATGTTCAAAGCTTTGCAGCACTACCACAGGAAGGAAAAGGCAGGACAGACATCCAGGTCTTGCCAGGGACCTTTCCAGGTACCAGGCAGAGCCACAGGATGCACGGGCTGGCAACTGTGTTCTGCAGCAAAAGAGGCCTTTGTGAGTGCCACTCTGGCCCCAGCCCTGGCATCTGAGCAGAACCCAATAGGAGTGCCTGAGGGTCTTTAGCCACCTTAACGTTTACTGTGCCCTGGACCTCAGCTGGCACAGGGGCAGAGCCTCCAGCTGTGACCCCGAGGCAGAGGGTGGCAAGCCTGGCTCCTAAAGGACTTGAAGACATTGTTTCCTGCTCTCATCTAACATTCCACATGGACTCAACGCCAGGCCAACTCAGGTTGTTCCTTATGAGAATGAGAGGCAAGCAGACCTTGCAAATTAAATGACACAGCCTTGCCTGAGCCATCAGGAAAGCACAGGCTCTCCCCACCCAGGTAGAAGGGCCCCCCTCCAGCTGTAAGAGCTTTGCCTGAGGCCCCAGAGGCCGCACCCTGCGCTGGGTCCAGCCAACACCTGCTCGCTGCACGCTAAAGTCAGCAGGACTGCGGCCTGATCCAGAGTCTCATCTTCCTTATGGATATAATTAATTGCAAATTTTAGCTTTCCTATTTCACATAGAAATGATCTGGAGTGTGCATATTATTCCCCTTTTCTGGCCCTCTCCATTTTTCTTTTAAGAAATGAGTCATTGCCAGTGCTACAGGGCCAGCAGCACTTCCTAATGAGATTTTTAAAATGCCTCTTATTTTAAAAGAAATTCAAACCTAACAGAACAGCTGGAAGAGTAAGGAAGTGAACTCCTATCCTCTCATTAGATTTCCTGATCCAGCTTATTTTGCCACATAAGGTTGCCATTCTCTCCTTCTGTGAACATGTGTGTGGGGCTGGGAGCCACATGAGACTCACCCGCAGACAATGTGCCCCTTGGCATTCCCAGAACACATTTCTCTGGTCAGGAAATGTGGCAGTGACGGAATACTCACTCCGAATGCGCAGCCCTGCCCTCATTCCACCAGTTGTTCCGATAATACTCTCGATGGCTTTCTCCCATCCCATTTTGTTCTGGAGTTCAATCTAGGACTGCAGTTAGTCTGCTACTTGCAAGTAGCAGACTAAATCTGCCTTGTGAACTTTGAATCTGCCACGTGAACTTTTTCTTTTTCCTTCCTTTTTTTTTTTGTTTTTGCAGTGCTGGGGATTGGACCCAGGGCTTCACAATGAGCTACATCCCCAGACCTTTTCATTTAAAAAATTTTTGGCACAGGGTCTGAATAAACTTTCAGCCAGGACTTGAACTTGTGATCCTCTTGCCTCATCCTCTTAGAGTGCGGGAATTACAGGCATGTGTCAACTCAAACTGGTATTTTAGGTCACTTTCTCTGTGACATCAGAAAACCAGAACAGGTACAGGTACAGATATAGAAACAGATACAGGAATGCACACGGGAAGGAAAACCTACTGGTGAATGGGGGGACAGTCAGAGGGAGGCAACTGATGCTTCCCTGGCCCCAGCAGTTGCTCCAGGAATTGCATCACACCCTTGAAGTGGAGAAGGAGGACAGGCAAAGTTAAGACTCCTCGCTTTCAGTCTCCTGCTCTCTTCCAGACACAGCTGCCATGTCATGGGCCTGCCTGGCCCTGCGCCTCTCCAGAAAGAGCTTTGTGGAGCGGTAATTGCATTTCCAGGGTGGCAGAGCTGATTTCCCCAGCCCTGTGTCTCACAAAGCATCTAAATCATTCTATTATGCCCTAACAGTGGGTCCTCACTCATCAGGCAATTTGTTTTAATTATGTAAATCACTTCATTCTCTTTTCAAATATCTGCTGGGGAACTGCAAGCCACTGCAGGTCAAAACAGGCTATAGAAAAGGCTGGGCAGGGACAGAAGGGCTCAGGGAAGTCTGGCAGGTCCTGAGGGTCACCTGTCCCATGGGGTTGGGGTGAAGGAGGAGACTGGGGTACAGAATCCTCAGGACAGGGGCACAATGCAAGGAGGAAGTAATGTGGGGTCCTGCTGCTGCTGTGATGCAAGTGTCCCCAGCCCAGGGCACTAAGCATGGTGTGCACTTCATGAGAGACTGTGGGGCAGGGCAGGCCCCAGTGGACACTGCCCCTTCATTCTGCCAAATGCACGCAGCTGCCTGGCTTGCTTTCTCCTTTTCTAGGCTCAGTGATGGGAGACCCAAGAGTCACCACAAGTCCTAGCATCACCTTTCCCAAACTGCCTGATGAAGACTGGTCCTGGCAGGGCCAGGGGGCCGGGCCCTCTGGGCTTGGCCTGCTTCACGCAGCCTCTCATGGAGTGTGGAGTGCATGTCTGAAGTAAGCTGGTTAAGCCAGGTGTAACACCACACTCTGAGAGGGTGAGGTGGGAGAACGATCTTGAGTTCAAGGCCAGCCTGAAACATAGCAAGACACTGTGATTAAAAAAAACCAAAAACAAATACAAAATACCCCCTACCAAAAAATAAAACAACCCAAGGGGAGCAAAGCTGATTAACAGACCCAGATCTTCAAAGGATTTTGCAACGAATATTTTTCCACTGTAATGAAAGAAATTGGAGCAAAAGGATGAAAGGAAGAAGGGAAGAAAATAAGGAAAGCAGAAGACTGGCAAGGAGACTGGCAGGTGTGCTCCTTTAGTGGAAAACTCTTAACCTTGGGAGGGTTTTCCTCCCTTGCTCTGATGTGCCTCCTCTAGGTACCATTGGGACTAACCTACTGTGCATATGTACTAGAACTATTTTTCTACTTGTATTTTTAATCTGTAGATTTTACTTCATATTTGGTACTGAACAAACTTATCTAATTTTATGTAGTAGGCCTATGATTAGGGTTTGCTGTCCCCAGGTGAGGTAGACACTTGGGGTGGGCTCACTGGAAAGGGGGGTGGGGACTGAGATAAGACAACACAGACAAACCCTACAATTCCCATTTACTATCTGTATGACTGTGGGCCTACAATAAGTGATGAAAAAGGTGCGTTCCCAAGTGTGAGCTGCGAAATACACAACGCGCTTGGCCGGCTCCCCAGCGCACAGCGGCACTCTCGTAGATACTGGCTGCTGGTACCTGTATTTCAGCATGGACGGAAAGTCACACTCAAGACACAGACAAAAGAAGGCGATTAGTACTTTCGAAGATGATAGAAAGAATGCAGAAGTCATTTCCGTTTTAAAGAATAAAACTTTTTTTTGTATTTAGGACAGGGTATACAGGGTGTACAGGGTCTCACTGTGTACATCGGACTCGTAGTGATCCTCCTGTTTACAGCCTTCCAAGTGCTGGGGTTACAGGCGCGCCACCACTCCCAGTCTAATTGCTGTGTCCGTGGTGCCCCGGGGGTGGGGCTGGCATGGCAGGCCCAAGGATCTAACTCCTGGCCCCTACGTCTGCCTAAACAGGCGCTTTAATCTCTTTGGCCAGCCCAAGAATAAAATTCTTATGGCTAAGAAATTGGTACCTTTTAAACTTGCTTTCAGTAAAATTTAAAGAAAACACAACTAAATGCGGTATTGCTACAATCTTTCTCAGTAACCAAATTGGAGTAGATTTTCTCATTTTTCCCTCTGTGGATTCAGAGAAACTCAGCTTCCACTTCATCTGATTTATTACCACTACCCCAGTTTCATAGCTTCATTCTGCTGAATCCTGCCATACTGACATGGTTTCCTTGACCCTCAGTTACCCAGGGCTTAGAAGAAGCGTCCCGAGCCGCCTGTGTTCCAGCAGACTGCTAAGACCCATGGCTTCATCTCTAGGGCAGCAGCAGAGGGTCACTTTGGGTTTGCAGGCTGCAGGATCAAATGAGTATAGTTTTTGTAATTAGTTCCTTTCACAGTATACTAATTTTGTCCCTTCCAGTAGGACTCCTGTTCTCAATTTTCCTATTGACTGTCACCTTGCATGCAACAGTTTCTTCTTCAGGTAAGGTTCCTGGGAGCAACAAGAAGGTGAGATTCATGCATGCCAATGGCTGGCAGCAACAGCCACTTTCTAACAATTAAATCTAAAATTATATTTAAATTGAAGTTTTATAGACTGGCTTCTAATAGCATTTAGCATGGTTTATATAAAAAAATAAATTTTTGTATTCATAAATTTAAAGTTATCCTGTGACAGTTTTGTAAGTACTAGCTTCCTTTATTGTTTTTAATTATCTACAGTTATAGTTTTGTGTATGGCTTATACAGTAGTCAGTTTCTAACTTCTGTTTCTCTCTACAGAAAATTTTTGCACACCCCCCTCCATGCTGAACCTTGCTGAGATGCCTTCGTATTCCTTGCATGCAGCCCTCCATTTCCAGTGTGGCTCTGACCTCATGCCCCTCCCTCTCTTCTCTCTCCTCTCCAGACACTGGCGGCACTAGGGCTCTGTTCCTCTGCATGTTCCCTCGTACCACAGGGCTCTTGTGCAATCTCTTCTCCAGGACAGGATCATCCTGGCAACAGGCATCTCTTCTAAGAGAAGAGATGAAGCGAGGCTTCACACCCTAGCTCAGGCATCTCTTCCTCAGAAGGCCTGGGCCTCCCGAGTCAAGGATGAAGTCTCTTCACTAGAGATACAGCATCAGCACTGTCCAAGTCAGAAATGCAGATGCTCAGCTCTCCGCTACCCTCAGACCTAGCAAGGGAGGGACAGCTTTATTTTAATAAGCCCTCCAGGGGATTCTGATGCTTGCTAAAGTTTGAGAAGAGACGGCATTTAGGGCCTTTGTAGCATGTAGTTTTCCTTCATGGCACACACTGCAATTCATCTCTAATTTGTATGATGATTTGATTAACAGCCACTACTTACAGCAAAAACATGGAGGGTGTTGCTCACATCGCCTCCATAATATCTAGTAGTGTTGAGCACATAAGTGCTAAGTAAATATCTTTTAATAAATGAAAAATAAATGTAATATTTAACAGGACAAACATTATAGAAGAAATTGGTTAAAAGTAAGAACTGATAATTTAGTAAAAAACAACAGAAATGATAAATATTTTTAGTATGTCAACCTCAAATAGTAAAGTAAAAAAATAAGTAAAATAAGGTGATGTCATTTTTCCCTCCTTTACTTACTAAGTTAGCAAAGAGGAGAAAGGACTTGATATCCAGTTGGGATACAGGCATAATTGCTATCAAAGCAACGTGGGCATGTATAGTTATTCTAGAAAGTAGTTCTGAAAATTAAATGGCCCAGAAAATGCCATTTTTAGTCACTAATCATGAGGACATATTCTTACACATGCACACAGGCACATGTGTGTACAGAGTGTGCATAACACTTAGTAACTATAATTTCAAAATAACACAATACTTATCAATAGATTGGAATAAGCAAATTACGCATTCACAACACTATTATGTAGCCAAAAAATGATAATGTTGAGATAAATTAATCTACCCAGAACGATGATTATATAACGTCATAAAATGAGGAGATCAAAGCGATGACATCAGCTGGTTCTTGGGTAGGAAGAGCCAAGACAGTGAAAATCACTCTACTCCCAAAATTGCTATACAGACTTATTGTAATCCTGATCAAAATACTTATCTCATGGAGTTAGAGAACTCTAAATTCCTAAAGTCCATCTGGAATTAGAAGTGGCCTAGAATAGCAAAAGCAATTCTGGACAATAAATGCAAGGTAAGGGGCATCATAATCTCTAACCTGAAATCATACTATAGAGCTACTGTAATAAAAGCAGCACGGTAATGGAAACAACAAGAACAACGACAACAGAGTAGAGGATCAATGGAACAGATTAGAAGATGCAGAAACAACCCCAGACACACTCAGCCACCTTCTATTTAATGAATGGACCAAATATCTTTACTGGAAGACAGGCTCTTCAATAAATGGTGCTGGAAAAACTGGCTTTCCATATGCCAAAGATTAAAACAAGACCCATATTTTTTTTCATGTACTAAACTAAAACTGAAATGGATCAATGATCTAAATATTAAAACAGAAACACTAAATCTGTTGGAAGATAGAACAGGTAGAACTCTTGAAGACACTGGTATAGACATAGACTTTGTGAACAAAACACCAACTACATAGAAAACACCACAAAGAGTCAACATCTGGGATCTCTTCTAAGAAGCTTTTGCACAGTGAGAAAAACCAACACTGCAGAGAGAGAACCAACAGTGAGGCAATTTTTTTTCTGTTCCTTAAAGTACTAATATCTAGACTGTACAAAGCACTCAAAAAATCATATACCCACACTTAAAGACCCAATCCAAAATGCGCATCTGAAATGAACAGGTATTTCTCAGATGAAGTAGAAATGGCAAACACACATATGAAAAAATGTTTAACATCACTGGCCATTTGAGAGATGTAACGAACAAGACTGATATTCCATCTTACCCCAGAAAGAATGGCTATTATCAAGAAATCAACCAATAATAAATACTGGTGGGACTTTGGGGAAAAGGGAATCCTTTTCCACTGTTGGCAGGAGTGTAGACTGGTTCAAACCACTGTGGAAATCAGTGGGGAGGTTCCTCAAAAACAAACACACAAAAAAAGCTGGGGAGATAGCTCAATAGCCTAAGTGCCTGCCTAGCAAGCATAAGGTCCTGAGTTCAATCCCTGGTACAGAAAAACCAAAACAAGACAAAAACAAAACCAAAAACGACACCAAAAAACCAAAACAAAAAGACCTACCGGTTCCACTAGACCTAGCTATTCTCCTTATTTTTTTCCTCAAAGAAGTAAAAGCATTATAACACAGTGATATATACACACCCACATTTCTAATAGCACAGTTTGTAACAGTTAAATCTTGGAAACAGTCCATTCTACCAATGAGTGGATAAAGAAGATGTGGCGGTTTACTTATATAATAGAATACTACTCTGCCATAAAGAACGATAAGCTTGAAATATTTTTTTGCTACATAGATCCACCTTGAGATTATACTTTTAAGTGAGATAAATCCGATACATACGTGTAAATATTGCATTTTCTCTGGTATGCAAAACTGAAAATGTAAATAATGACCAAAATGTATAACAGATATTGGGAAACAGGAAGAAAATGTTCAAATAAGAAGGGGAACAAGGAAGGAAGAGGAAGAAAGGAAAGGACCAGGAAAAAAAATAGAAGGAAAATAGAAAAGAATAGAAGGAAAAAAAACACAAGGGGAGGAGGGGCTGCAGGAGGAGAGTGGAATGGGTAAAAAGCAGCAGCAAGGTACGTACAGGCACAAAGTCCCTGTGATCAGTATTATTATTATATTTATCTAAAATGTGCCAATAAAAATGCAAAAACTTTAGCTGGAAAAAAACTTCAATTTAATTAAAAAAGTCTCACTATGTGTGTATATATTCAGAGAAAAATGTCTAGATAGATATTTACCGAAAGGACTGTGTGACTATATATGGATGACCCTTTTCTTCTCAATTTTTTTATTTTTCTATTTTTTTTCAGTATGTTACTCTGTATAACATAAAATTAAGAAAACATTTATCCGTTTAATTAATTAAGACACTGGGGATCGGACTCAGAACCTTGCACTTGCCAGGTGGGTGCTTAAGTCACTGAGCATCTCCTCAGCCCAAGAAAACATTTTAAACATTGAGTTTAGCTTAAGTAGAATGTTAACTAGGAAGGTAAAGCTCTTATGTAAAGACAAAGTGAACTAGAGATAATTCTCATTATCTCTTGGACTAGTCACTGCTTTGGATTAACCATGCCACAGACCTCTCCATTCCCACAATCAAGAATTGCCTACAGGGGCTGGTGAGATGGCTCAGCGGTCTAAAGCACCTACTTAGAGCAAGCTGTAGCAAAGCACAGGGACCGCGGTTCAATCCCCCAGCACCACATGCCAGCCAGCCCCGCCCCCTGGTGGGCTGAGCTGGCCACACACACACACACACACACACACACACACACACACAAATAAATAAAAAAAATTAAATAAAAAAAAAAAAGAATTGCCTACAGTTGGCTACTACAGGTACTGACTGGGATTAATTAGCTGGTTACTGATACCATGCACGCAAATCACATCCAAGAACTGCTGGCACAGGACAGGAAAATGCCCTAGCCCACACTACAAGTTCCAAAGGGTGCTGTGTCTGAGGGAAGGCAGCAGCCACCCCAAAGCTGCACTGGTAGGGGTATCTGTCTAAGTAACTTCCTAGGCTTGCAGAGACACCATCATTGCAGGAATAGCTGCAACAATTTAAATTTGTCCTTCCATTTCCTTCTTTTTCTCTGCCTGACATCACCCACATTCTTGGCATGCTGTTTTCCAGAAAGAGTGCTGTAGCATGAGTTGAAGGGGTCGCCCTAGTGAAATGAGGCCATACCTATAAAGGCCTATCTATGCATCTGCTTCTGATCAGGGCCCAGCTTATGCCATGTTCTTGGTGTTACATGGCTATAGGCAGTAAAAGGGTGAGGCTAAGGGCTCAGAGGTCTCAATGACCCTATGGCATGTTTTAATACAACAATACCTGAGAGCTATTTTGGGATATAGTTTAAGTATAAAACAGGTTGTAAATAAAGTGAAGGTGGTCAACATAATCCAAAAACAGTATGGAACACAGGACTGTAAAGTGTCATCACTCTTAGCAGTAGCGCCCAACAGCTGCCCGTTCATTATATTTACTTCTGAGTGCTATAAAGCCAGGCAAGATACTCTGGGTACAAATAGGCAGGAAAAAGACCAACTCACTCGACCTCACTGATTCAGCACAGGTCTAGGATGTAAAATAATGCTTGACGTGAAGGTTCTGACCGAGCTTGTGGTACGGTCTACGGCTATCAGGAGCCGCAGGCTGGCCCTCCTTTCTCTACTCACTGAAGTGGCACAGCTAATGGGTTTTGGAGCCTGGTGCTGAGTGGCAGGGCCTGCTGAGGTTTAAATGTCTCAGTTCCTTGCCCACGTGTGAGACTCAGCCTTGACACCTAAAGGGGGCTGCTATGTGGTACCAGCACTTTCATCAGTCCTGGAGGCACCTGGGAGGAAAACAAGCCACAATTTCAAGTGAAAGTGTTCACTTTTAGGCAAATGGCGATAGCTTCATATTCAACAACTCTCTTCTGGGCAGCTATTAATGAGGACCTGGAACACTGAAGCTAATGACTGCATATCCCTGACATAATTACAATGACCCATTGTCCTTTCAAAATGCCAAATTAACTGATTAAAATGAGTCCTGTTGAAGTTCCGATATTCTAATTCAACTATCCTGCCCAAACATACTTGCAGAATCTAACTACATTTTTAAGATGGACTTGGCAAACTCAAAAAGCACTCAGTTCCTAACACAAGGCCAAAGTAATTTCAAATTCACTTTAAGAAGCCTTAACTATGGCTCCTATTCCAATTTATAGAAACTTTTCTTTGTCTTCATGTTTCTGGATTGCTTTCTGCTTTCCACTCAGGAAAAAAAAGTTCTCAGGCTAGTTTTATCCAACTTCACCTCTGATTTCACTGCTTTGGACTTGGGGCAAGCCCAAGTGCCCTTCAGCTGCAGTCGCACACAAACCTTGCCTCCAGCAGCCCTGTGAACCCACTGCAGACTCCAAGGCCAAGGCTGGGCCCTTGGAACCACGGGAAATAGGCTGGCTTCAGGATGGGGGCTGGCGGTCACCCATCCGAGGAAAACACAAACCTATCAGCTCTGAAATGGTTCAATCTATTTTAACAAAGAGAGATTTTAAATAAAACCTAGAAAATAAAACTGCAATGTGCCCCTGCAACAGCTGTAGAAGAACACCCACTGAGCTCTGGAGAGCAAGGTAAGAAAGAGGAGGCTGTTGTCCAGGCCAGCAAGAGTCCATCAGTTCTCTGAAAGCATTCCTTGAGACTGAGGGAGATAGTCAGCAAACAAAGGAACATCATTTCGTATGGTAGCAAAATTTTTGCACGAGTACAGACACACTTGTATAGACAGGCTCAGGAGTCTCTCTGTCCATGTCTCTCATTCCCCCAAGTGAAAGCGCCAGAATCAACAGTCTCAAAACTCAGTTGTGGAGAATTGAACTTATTTTTCTAGCTTATAGGATTAAAACTGGATTTCAACCTAGGGGCAACACATTGCACTGACATTAAGAATAACATCAGGCTGTATAAATATTGTTTTAAATGAAAATGTGGCATTATTAGTGAGGAATAAGACATAACTGTTAGGTTGAAGCAAAGAAGGCCTTTATTTGTTCTTCATACAATCATAACTCAATCAACCAAACAAGGCTTTGCTTCCCTCAAGCCACCATTATAATGGGAGTTCTGTGTAAGCTCCTTGTAAGCTCTGTGTACAAAGGCCTGGAGATGCAGGCTGGAGGGGTAATCCTAAAGCTGTTAGACCAAAATTAAAACACATCTTACCGGTGGATCTGTGTTTTTAAGACAGCTCTGTTTGAGAGGGCCGTGCTGATCACACCAGGAGATAAGCCCTACACAATCTCCGGGTGATCACTTCAACAAACACTGACACAGCATTGTAATTTTCTAGTTTTTCACCTTACAGAGGAGCAAAGATCTTGCAATCACTTTGTTAAAGACAGCAGACTTCTCAAAATATAGGCACGGTATGCACAGGCCTCAGTAAGAGGTTGCTGTTAATTTTTTTCCTGATCTTAAAAATACAAAGTAAAACCCTTAATGTACACATGTACAATTGGTTTAATTATCACTAAAATAAAAGCAAGCTGCCAAGGAAAGGTTCTATGTCCCACTTCTGCCTTCTTAAATCAAATGTGAACTTAATATCATGGATCAACAAACATCTGGATTGTTCTCGACTTTCTGTTTTGCCTTAAAACCTCTTTTGTGCCCCACCCTAACATATTCCCAGCAGCCCACCACACCACACACAACTCCTTGTGGTGATTCTCGATGCCATGTTTTAAAGTTTTAGAATAGAACAGGCCAGTGTGAAATTGCTCAGCATCCATTTCCACCTCCAGCCACTCTATTTCTCAGTGTGGACATATGTTGCTTTCCCTTGTTTTACATCTTCACTTCTGGCTCTGTGCAACCCGTGCTGAGGTGGCTCCAGTACTGTACTGCCTATGCTATCTTACTCCAAGTCAGCCCTTCTCCTCTCAGAAGGAAGTGCATTTTCTTTTCACTTGTTTACAGCACCCCTATTCAATGACCAAGTGCTCTGAGAATCCTGGGGTTGGTCAGATGCCCTGAACCCAGCTTTCTTAACGTAGTGGCTGTTGAGCACCACCACAGTGGTGATGAAACTAGGCCATTACGGCAATGGGTTCTGTGGGAGGGAGGGCGTCCATGGGAGGCAGCTCCTGGGGGAGGATCAAGAAGGATTCGCTTCTTCTGAATCTGCGTCTTGAGCCAATGAGGCAAAACTCCTTTATACCTTTCATAGGTATGGCTGGCTGGGAGGAGTCCCTAAATGCAAATGGCTTTTTGCAAACTGGAAATGAAAAATGAAGTCTTTTTGAGGTGTTTTGCAGCTGAATTGTGTCTGTTGTGTGTTAAAAACAGACAAACCTTCCTAATGCTGTGTCACTGAATGTCGAGTTGTGCATGTGAACGACCCTAACATACTTGGGGAATAAGTATGTCTGACGTGTCTTTCAGCAGAGGGAAGAAAGTGATCCACTCTAAAATTTGTGTGCAATGAACACGTGGTCTTAACGGCTAACAAGCGAAACTTAAAACCTGGGTTTCCACCTGAATACATTTGGGCCCATTTTTATGCTGCCTTGATCAAACCAGGAATGAGAGCCCAAGCTGCTTCCCCCAGCCTGAGGGCCCTGCATTTTCTCCACTCGCACGGCTCTGCAGCCGCCTGCCCTAGGCTTCTCCTCCCCTCCGGCCATCTCTTAACCTGGTGCCTGTCCAAGGATGAATTTGCAACACTCAGGTGGCACACCTGGCTTCCCTCTGGTAGCCAAGGAGACAGGAAGGTAGTGGAGGAACCACCAGGCGAGGTGGGAGACTCATCAGGGAGGTCACTTTTCTAGAGCAGGGTGTCACTGGTGAGCTTGGCCCATGAGTGGCTAAGGGATAAGGCTCCTCCATCTCCTGCCTTAGCAAGGAAGTGGGTGCAGGAATGATAGCATGCTTACCAGAAACATTCTCTAAAAAGTGGCACTTCCTTTAGTTCTCACTACCATTCCTGGGGGGCTCTATTGTCACCTTCCTTTTATACAAAGCAGAAAAGTAAGCAAAGTGGCATGCCCAGGGCCATGTGGGAGGGAGTGGCATGACAGGGTCTGAGTCACATCTCTCATCCGAGCCCTAGCGCTGGACCACTGCACCTGGCATAGTGCTGTGGCCAGGGGTTTCCCCTGCAAACATGGATCTTGGACACCTTGTGCTAGAACCACCTTAATGTACATTTTGAAAATGCAGATTACTTGGTTCTGCCCCACAGGTACTGACTGAGCAGGTCTGGGAGAAGGGCCAGGAATCCTTTTTTTTTTCTTTTCAGGAATCCTTTTAATCTGCACCTAGAATCCAGTGTCTGTGGATCCCTGAACTTGAGCTTGAGATGTGCAGTCAACACAGGTAATTGAGGGTGCCAGAACTCAGCTGGCAGAGACAAAGGTGCTCCGAGCGATGCTCAGGACGAAGCGCAAGCTAGTCTTTGGACAGCCTGCAGCAACACGGGCCTGAAGGCTGGGTCATCAGGTTCCAGACCCTCCTCTTCTGTGGGCCTCTGTGGCTGCCAAGCCTCGGAGATCTCTGTTTTGCAGATTTGCTCAGCTACACTATAGTGTGGGTCCCCTCGTTACACTCTGCTTTGTAATGTGTAACTTCCCAAAATTTTGTAGGTAAGTATGGCATAAATCTCACATGTGAATAAGTGCAGGGGTGTGAAATAAGTGATTACAATTACATACAAAGATCCTTAGGAAAATATTATTTACAATGGTGAGAAAACTGTAAATATAATAAGCAGCAGCAGAAGATCCAATGTGACTGGCGGTGTAGTGCAGTGCTACAGCACATGCTTGGCATGCGTGCAGGTCTGGGTTTGACCCCCAGAACCAAAAGAAAAACAAACAAAAACACATTGGTTAAGCTGTGCAGACATTCTAAACAAGAGTTGAAGCATATTCAATAATACGGAAAATGTTCACATTTATGTCACATGGAACAAGTAAACAATAATCTTATTTATACAGTTTTGTGAAAAAACAAAAGCAAAATACTGGAAGAAAATAGACCTAAATGGTAATGTGGGTAGTTCTGGATGGCCTGATTACGTATGATTTTTCTTTTCATTTTTTCTTTTTCTGTATGTGACTCATTCTCAACAAGAAACAAACATTTTCCATCTAAAAAATCTTAGCAGGAAAGCAAGAGCAAAAGTGAAAGCCAAAGCGAGACACTGCTCTTCTTCCAGGCGCAGGGGGGAAAATGGGCACGTGCATTTGCAGCAGTTGCGCCCCACCTGTGTGCCCGTCCCACCTGTGTGCCCACCCCACCTGTGTGACCGTCCTACCTGTGTGCCTGCCCCACCTGTGTGACCGTCCCACCTGTGTGCCTGTCCCACCTGTGTGCCCGTCCCACCTGTGTGCCCGCCCCACCTGTGTGCCCGTCCCACCTGTGTGCCCGTCCCACCTGTGTGCCCGTCCCACCTGTGTGCCTGTCCCACCTATGTGCCCACCCCACCTGTATGCCTGCCCCACCTGTGTGCACATCCCACCTGTGTGACCGTCCCACCTGTGTGCGCCGCACCTTGCTCTTCTCCAGAGTGCTCCATGCAGCAGCCCACATCACTGCGGCCGTGTGGACTGAGTCTCAGGCTGGGTGGTGAGGATGGAGCTGTGCCCTCACACAGCCAGCAGGATGCCTATGCTTGGCTGCTTCTTAGTAAATATTTGCTGCACGAGTGAATGAATGGCTAGCTCTCACCTCCCACCTAAGCTAGTGGTGCCTGGAAGGCAGGGTTCCCATCACACACAGAATTTGTGGGCTCCTCTGTGCACACCAGGTTGGCTGTGTCACAGTGCTTAGTAAGGGCCTGCAAAGGCCTCGGGAAAGCTTGCCTTTCTGATTGGGAATCACGTCGAAAGGAAGCATGCCTGCTGAGCAGAGCCAGCCCTCTGGATGTCTCCACCAGAGTTCAGGCCCAACTCCAGGGAGAACTGGAGCCAGCCTGCCTAACTGCGAAGGCTTCGTGGAACTGAATAGCTGATTTTGTTTGCTGAGAAAAGCAAGTCAGGTAGTCCCGGATCTTTATCTGCAGCAGTCATGCCTTAACACACTGCTCCACCCTGCCTCTTTTGGAAAAAGATTGATAAGCATAATGATGATGTTTTAATGAGCTTAATTGCACATTCCTTATGTTCTTGCAGAGTTGCCAACCAGTCACTTCAACATCCAGCAGCTTACTTGTATTAACTTTTCCCCCTTTCTCTGTGCCAGGGAGCATAATTATTCTTGTGGTAATCCCCCAGAGTTCAGCTCTTTCTCCTCTCTCTCTCTCTCTCTCTCTCTCTCTCTCTCTCTCTCTCTCTCTCTCTCTCTCTCTCTTCCTCACTTTTCCCCCCCTTTCTGAGAATTACTCTAAATGGGTATCTTTGAAAAGAGGGTGGCAGGATGCTTTGGTACAGTACTTACCAAGAACCCTTTCATCAAAGAGGCCCTTGTGAGCATGCTCTGGACATAAGCCAATCAGATCATCCTGCTGTCTGTCTCTGAAGAAACTCTGGCCCTGGTATGTAAGTCAAGCTGGTCTGCAGACAGGCTGACTGCGCTCAAAGGCCAACCTGTCTTAGTTGACTGAAAAAACGCTGAAGGGAAAATTACCTGTTTGGCTCCAGACGGAATTAACTTTTACACACACACAACACACACACGCACACACACGCACACACACACACACACACACAGATACTATGTTTATTATTTTTTGTTTAAAAGCATCTGCCTATCTAATATAGTCATTAATGTTATCTGGTCAGTACTTGAAACATTCTGAAATATGTGCAAATGCAATAAGGCTACAGAGCATACAGACAAAATAAGATGAACTTTCTCATTAAATGACAGAAAACTGTTTGGGGATTTTAAATAGCAGTTCTGTAATTTGTTCATGGAAGAGTCTCCACGCAGGGACATTTGGTCTGCATGCAGGCCCTGGTGGGTGGGCAGCACTTGGGTACCGAGTCCTCCTGGTTGGCCACTATTTTTCACTCTACAACCTGCCGTGAATGAGGTGCCAAAGGAAGATGGTGGACCCCAGCTCGGTTGACAAGGGCCCTGCTCAGAGGTGAGCAGACTCTTTTGAGCAGTCTGTGAAGCCCGAATCATCTTAAGAACGTATTTTTGGTATTTCAAGGAAAAGGACATAGCTGAGAAGCATATTTTACAGTTTCTATTTGAGAAAAGGACTAACACGTTTCCTCTTTTCTGGACCTGTTCTTGATCCTGGCCTCTCTCCTCTCTGAAGTCCTAGGTCTCTGGACACTGCCAGATGCCTAGGACAGAGACGATATGGCCTTGGTCCTCAAGGACGGCAGCTGGCCATCTCAGACCCTGTACCTCAGTGCTTTTTTGTAGCTCCTGGTAGCAGAGGATTAGTCTGAATGCTAAAAAAATTAGTACCAACTTTATACCAGTCAAGTGTTAACAGTGACACAATGCACAGGTGATAGAATTATTTTCTCTATGTTTTGTACTTTTCAGAATTCTCTAGAATTTCTCCAGTGAAATTTCACTTTAGTAGCTAGCATACGTTATGCTGCTGTTCAGATGAACCTTTCTGGGAGCAACAAAAAGGCACATTCCAGAATTATATAGAGAATAAACTGAAGGCCAATAGGGCAGGGCAGGCAATAGCCAGGTAGGGCAAAAGGGAGTGGGAATTGAGAGGGGAATTTTAACAAGCAGGGCAGCTTGAGAACCACAGCAGGCTTAGGGGACGTTCCCGGAGTGCTAAATCAAGTAATAACAAAAATATGACTACCATGTCTTGCATATGAGATTTCGTAACTTCTCAAGAAGTAAGGAGTCCCTTGCCGCTTGGTTGTTCCTCCTTAGCAATGGCTATGAGCTTGCTCTGGGCTCTATGCGCTCTTAACATCTGGTTTAAGCAGAAGTGGTGTTCCAGATAGGGTGCTAGAGCAGCTCCTTCAGCCCTCATATTTCTATCACATCAGGAACCATGTACAGCTGCAACCAGGGTCTGTTGCTCAGTGTCTTCCTGGCTCCCTAACGCCTACTTGTGCTATACGGTGTTCTTTTTTCTTATAGATTTAGCCTCAACCCTGGAAAGGATGCCTGGAAATTCTCTGATAGTTTCATTCACTCTGACCTAATCCTGGGAGGGTTTTGTTTCTCTTTTATAAGCCCCACAAAGTCACGGATACAGGCTGAGATTGAGGCTTTCTTATCCACAGAGAGACAGAAAAATAAAATTCTTCTCATATAAATATATTCAGAGAACAATCCTACTTTGCTCCTAGCTACTTCAGCTCTAGGCAAGCAAAAACATAAATCTGGAGGCAGGGGGAATCCATTTTTTTTTTCTTTCCAGTCTTTTTCCTTAATATTAGTGGAAAATAGCTAATTTTCATCACCAGATTGTATCTCTAAATGACCAATGACAAAAAATGATGGAAAAAATTCTTTGCAAATGGTACATACCATGCTGTAAAACCATTAGATAACAGTAATTGTAGGTTTAGTTTCAAGAGCAAACAATTACGTAGTGGGAAAAACTCACTTTTTAAGTAGAAGAAACTTTCTAGGATTTACATACAGTCTACCATTCTGAGAACAGCAGCTTTGGGAAAAACAAAAACAAAAGCATAGACTGAGCTTAGTCTCTTTGCAGAGTTGAGAATGGTAACTTTGGGACATATGGTTCTTTCTTGCTGTTTTATGGGATTATGGGTTTTATTATTACTGTACTCAAAAGAGAGATTTTCCTGATTATTTCTCTCACCTATATAAACCTAGCAAAGAATTTTTTCAAAAATAAGTTGTTGAGGCTAATAGCTCTAAAACATTGCAACTCTATGTATGTTATAGGGAGAATATCACTCACATATCACCATCTTTCAAAGGCAGCATCATTTGGCGTAGTGCAATCCTTTTAAAAAGTGACTTCCCCAATGTGTAACTAAATCTGATTTAATTTATAAGACTTTTTATGTGAAACACACATACACATACAATTCAGGCCATGTATCACTTGATTTATTAAAATTACGGCTTCAGAGTTTACAAACAATAGATCCCTATCATAGAAAGAGTCCAGGCAACTGAGCTGAAGAAACACAAAGAGGACGAAATGTGTCCTGGAGGGAAACCGCCAAGCCGTGCTAAGGCCCTGAAGGTCACCGCGCAGGCGCCGGATGCAGTGGTACCGCACGTGTTTCATCTGACAGGGAAACCGCCAAGCTGCGCTAAGGCCCTGAAGGTCACCGCGCAGGCGCCGGATGCAGTGGTACCGTGCGTGTTTCATCTGACACAGAAGATGATTGGCGGTTTTCTCAGTGGAAGAGACGCTGAGTCTTTTCGGCCATTCTTTTCTTTTTTTTTTTTTGCAGAGCTGGGGATTGAACTAACTCAGCCCCTTGTGCTTGCCAGGGAAGCACTTATTCTACTGAGCCATCTCCCCGGCCCTAGTCATTCTTCATCTATCTAAAACAAATGGGCCTTATGAAACCCTGAAAGCCACAGCAGGTAGAAGATACCTTTTCCCAAAGACTGTTCCCTCCCAAGGAGAATCATACCTTCAGCATTTTCGATGATTTCTCAAGAAGCACAAAGATCAGAAAATAGTGGAGTTCAAGAAATGCAGTGCATGAAACATGTGAGTTATTCTTTCAAGAAGTGCAGTGAGTAAGACAGAGACTTCTCTGTAACGAGCTATCTGCTCCGATTGTGAGTAGTCCACAGTGTAATCAGAGTAGCACACACTAGTGAGGGACCCACAGGATGATGAGGGCAAAACTGAATCAGTAAAACAACAAAGGAGGCTCTGGAGCCAGGCTGGACTCCATCCTGGTGGCTCCTGTCAGTGGGTTTCACCACACACAGAGAGGGGAGAAATTGGTAATTAATACTAGCATGTTAGTATAGTTTTTTTAAAAACATGTTTTCGGCTTGTACTTATTTGCCTCCTATGTGTAATTAGGTCTATACTATGACTTTAGCTCTTCCCAACTTCAGGAGACATTCCTTCTCCCAGTTCTGAGTTACAAGAGCTCTAAGGCATTGCCTGCCCAGTGACAAGAGATCAACCCTTTCCCTTTGCAGGTACATGATATCAAATCCATCCTTCTCCATGACTTGCTTTTCACACGATTTTAAAATGCATAACCTGCATGGGAGAGTCCTAGACTCCTATTCTGTGATTTCATTTCAGTGGAGAGATGAGAAGCATCAGCCTTTTATTGGTTCTCCTTACAAAAGTGCCTATAAATACTTCTGAAGAGACCCAATTTTGGAGGAAAGAGATACTATTTGAAATTATGTCTTAAGCACTTCCCTGTGATGTTCACCTGGGTCCTGCATAGTTGGCTGGTTTTTGAATTGTTCTTCTTTCCTCTTTTAGGGGTCATATTATGATAAATAAGAAAATGCCTCAAACTGTGCCTTGAGTTATTTAGAAGACAATGTTCTGTAAATTTGAGGAATGGCATGATTTCTATGCTTCCACAAGAATATTTGTAACACTGATAGGGATAATTAACCTGTTTCTCTGCCTCTCTCACCACATATCAACCTTTTTCTTCATCTCTTAAAATGTTTTTAATATTTTCAAGGACACACCCCGCTGCCACATTAAAAAAATTGCTTAATGCTATTAAAATTCTACAGCTTTGCCTAACAATTGCAGTCATACTATTAAATGCAATTAATGAAATGAATAAGATTAAATAGTTTCTTGAATTCAGCCACGGTGTTGCTTAGGCAGAGCACATACAAATATACAAGGCCACAAATCTCAACAGGAGATCCCTGAGCTGACAGGTTTTAAAGCATCAGTCTTATGGGTAAGAGGCCCTATAGGAGAACTGTATATGTACAGCCGACCAGCTACTGTTCTGGAAGGGCAGCCCAGTAGGGATCACTCCCAGGATGCATCACAAGGCAGGGGATGACCAGTGCTGCTTAAAATGATGATTTGGGGCCAGCAAGATAGCTCAGCAGACCAAGTGCCTGCTTAGACAAGCACAGGGATGGGGGTTCAATCCCTAGCACCACATGCTGCACCAGCCCTGCCCCCGGGCGTGCTGAGCCAGCCACTAAGACCGGGCATGGTGGTGCACACCTATAATCCCAGCACTGGGAAGGGTGAAAGAAGGAGGATCACTACAAGTCCAAGCTGCATAGTGAGAGCCTGTACCAAATACATGAGATGAGACGACATGAGATAAAATAAGATGATGATTTGATCAATCCAGCTGTTTCCCTTCCAGGCATCCTCCCAAAACAGTTCAAAGATGTCACACTAGAGAGACATAAGGGCACCCATTTTTACAACAACACAATTCATAACAGCTAATTCTAGAAAGCAGCCCCTATATCCCTCAACAGATGAATGGATAAGAAAAATGTGTTTACTTATGCACAATGGAGTACTGCCCTGCCATAAAGAAGGACCAAGTTGAGCAGTCTGCAGGAAAACTGGATGCACTTTGAGATCCTAATATTAAGTGAAATAAATCAGACACACCAGCTTAACTTTCACATGATTTCTTTCATGTGAGAATCCCAAAATATAAATAAAGAGCCAAACCAAAGACAGACACTAGGCAATAGGGAGAAAGATTTTCTGCAAAAGGGAAAGGGAACGAGAGATGGAGGGGAGGGAGGGGAACGAGTTAAGCTGTGTTTTGTGCACGTACCACTCTCAACAGGGAAGACAATCACTGTGTACTACATATGTACCCATCAAAGTGGAAAGTTTACAAGAAATAAAATCAAACAATGACTTGACACACACCTCTCAGTAGAACACAAGCCCACAGGCCCTTGCATTGCATTCCACTGACCCTTTCTCTCTTCAGGTGTGGGCTACTTTGCTGAGTTTTCGTCTTCTTTTTCTAGGGTGGCCTTGGTGAACAAATGGATTTCAATCAGATACTAATGCTTGTGGATAGAGAGAACATGGTGCTTCCTGTGCAGGGCTGGCCTGGCCCACACGCTTCCTGTAAAGAACAATGCCCGTGCATATGCACCTGGGCAAAACTGGTACTCTGCAGGAAGAATTCTTAACTTGTTTGGGATTTTGCCATCTCAGACTAGAAACTAACCAACCAACCAAAACCAAGCCCAAACCCAAAAGCAATGCTAGAATTAATGTTCTGCAAAGTCTGGCCAGAAATGTAAGTTAGCACACCGGTTTACTGTGTTTCTTTGGAAAGCTTGTACTGGATGCTTTCAGACAGGCCATATACAGTGTGGTTCAGCCCAAGCGCCCCACTTCCTGCTGTGTGACATCTGGCCAGCATCTTCCCTGCATGACTCATCTACTGCATACAGAAGCAGAAACAATCCTTGCAAGGTCTTTTCCTAGATATTACCGAACACTGCCATTTCTTTCCTCTTAAGAGCTAATCAGGAAGGCGTGAATTACTGTGTACCAACTGTGTACCTGGCCATGCTAGACGTGGGCTTGCAGAGATGACTACAGTCTACTTCCTGCCCTCCAGAAGTTTGTGCTCTCTTGGTGCTTTGCTCTATCAGTGTGCTCCCCACACTTCACCCTTTAAGCAGAAGGCACCACAGTACTATTCCTTTTTACTTCCCTCAAAAGATAAGCACGTTATACTCTACAAAACTTAGGGCCTGACATTATTTTTATAAGACTATCAACATTCAGACAGAAAAAGGAGGGAAAAAAGCCACCCAAATCCATCAGGCAATATAAAAACAGAAGAATGAAGCATGTTTATACACTCACTCTTACACACCGGGGAAAAGCAATTGGGGAACTTTCATTTTCTTCCTGGATGTGTATTTAAATAATCTCATGCAATACGTGTGTCTGTGGAAACTTTCGTTATCCCAAAGATAGCGAGGTATTAAAGGTCTTTGTTGCCATGGAACAAGCAGTATTTGCTTTTTATTCCATTGTACACTATCTAATTACAAAGACCCTGATAAAATTATGCATTCCTAAGAACAAATTAAGGCCATTCTACAGGAGCCTTCATGTACATACTTTGTCCAATTTGTTTTTTAAAAAATCAGGAATGAGTGTGCAGAGTCTTTGTGGTAACCAGCTGTAGCCCTTTCCAAGATGCAGTTCTTCTAGACTGTGGGCTGGGGCTGTGCAAGTGTTCTAGGTAAAAGGGCACTCTTCTTTAGTTTACTCTCCCAGAAGGCTAAGTTGAGAGCTTAAAGCCTTTTCTCCACTGGACTGCTGCACAGGGCACACATTTAAAACTCAGTCTCTTTGTTTTTCTCCAAAAACACAATAATCCATTTAATAGCAAAGAAGACCGAGTTACAATTTTGAAAAGAAAATGTGTTATAAGCACAGTTCGCACTACTCCCCCATTCATCGCTATCTCCAGGCAGCCGCTAACACTAAGGTAGGGGTATGTTTCTGTTCTTGTTTTTATACTTTTACTGAATATTTATATATCCATTATCACGCACCGCATTCTACATTTAGCATGTTCAAAATTATCTTTTGAGTCAACGTAATGGCTCCATGATGCACACATGTCCGCTTACTCTGCTACACAGTATTCTACTGCGTTGGCCTTCTGCCCCAATTGATGAACATTTCATTTGCTTGTAAATTTCTATTTCAATTTATTTTTTTCCAGTGTTACTCTGACCATCATGTAAATGCCCTCTTGTCAGCACATGTAAGGATTTTAATTGAGGTCTTCATACTAGCATATAGCTGAGGTTTAAGACACTTTCGAGAGCCTTCACTTCTCTGTATGTGGTCTTCTAATCCAGTCTTCCAAGAACATGGCTGTGACCCTGCACCCTGCAGTCCCTTATCCTGTTCCTTCTCCCACTTTAGTAAGTTGCTGTGGCCAGGCTACATAAAGAGATGAGGTGAACTACTGCTGTCGGGAGTCAAGGGCCACAGGTCCAGAAGTGAGCTTGGGGGTGCCAAGGGAGAAATGCAGTGCTCTTTCTGTATAGGAGTGGTTTGAATTCAGATATCCAGATGGTCCTTGATTTATGATGGTTCTTTTCATGATTTTTCAACTTTACAATGATGAGAAAGTGATACAAGTTCTGTGGACATAGTACTCTCAATTTGGATCTCTTCCTGTGCATGCAAGCTCTAACTCCTAGTAAGCTGTGTGATCCTGAGGTTGACAGCCATGCACCATGGTCCAGGATGTTTGGCAGGTCAGCTCTGTTGAGGACACTTCTAACTTATGTTATTCCCACTGTAAAATGGGTTGATTGGGACACACTGCATTTTAAACCGAGGGGCATCTGTACTACAGAATGGGGTGGTGTAAGTCTGACCATGACTTGTTTACTTCCTAACGTACTTTCAAAGAATGCAATTATTTTGGAGAATCTTGTGAAAAGAAAGCAAACAGTAAAGTCCTGATGGTGGCAAGACTCATGTCTCCCAGGTGATGAATTTGCAAAGAAAGCTGAAGTTCTACGCTGCGCACATCTGCCTGAGGGTTCCTTACTAGCTTTCAACCTGCCTTAAATTACAACAGACATGACACTGTACTCAGGCCATGAACTAACACATTTACTTAAACTGAAAAAATGAGGTCAAACTTGTTCTGTCAGAAAGGGAGTCTACTTCGGTTATTTTATTTGGCAATGTAGACTGGTTTTAGCACATGGGTCACATGGTATTTGAGTCTATAATTTGAGTGAGTTAAATCTGTAGCACCAACGTGCGATATATATTTAAAGCATATACGATAAAGGCATTACCTAAGAAATATTCTATTGTCAAAGAAGAGTTGATATGAACAATAGCTTGATTCTGTCAACTCTTTTCAAGTATATTCAATTAAGCACAGTACCTCAAAGGAAAAAAGAGGAACAGCTGTCATTTGTGGGTGAAATACATGTGTATAGTCATCCGGGGCACTTCGTGATCTCAGAACAAGCAGTAAGGATCTTTCTGGGTGATCTTCATACATGTCTGCTGTGGAATAAAGTCTGGAGAAAACCTGGCTGGCTCAGGTTGGGTGATGATACGCATTACTGCAGATGAGTCACCAACTTCATGAATAAGACAGGGCTCATTTAAATAACTTTTACTGCTCTACACTGTGCATCTGACCACCTGGGGATAAAAAGGGCACAGCCTCTGTGCGAGTCAGTCTCCGCAGAACAAGGTTCAGAGGCAAGACCTGATTGGGTGGCGAAGCCGACACGCTGCATCTGGAGGTGCTGTGGGGTAGGGTGTGGGTGGTGGGCCTGAGGCGGGCATCTCAGCTGCTGTCAGGAGAAGGACTGTCCTGGGAGGCCTCCGAGTGCGAGACCCACTCAATCAGCAGACTGTCCTGCAGCTACCCTGTCCTCTCCCTGGACTGCAGTTTCTCTACCCATGAAAAGAGCACACATTCTTCTGAGGATCTCTCTCATTCCCTTGGCTCATCACTTCCTCTCTGTGCTGGTCTGCCAGCCAGGATGTAGGTGCCCACACACTTAGGACCTCACCTGGGCACTGGGTTACCCCTGTAGCCTCCTCTGGATCATGTAAGTATGACTGTCACATACAGGAACCTTAAAAAATGACCTGGTGGGACAGTTAGTATAAGCAGGTAACACTGGGCACGTGGTTTCAGCGCCCTAGGAGGCAGCACCATGCATTGGCTACTTTGCAGTAACCTGTGTTTGCCACAATTTCACAAGACCTGACTGAGGTTTTTAGGGACTGGTAAACACTTATTCTGCAATGTTTCATTCCACATACCCCGAGAAAAACCTGAGGCAATTATTACCAGTCCAGGGGAGCTTATGGCAGATGATACAAACAGCCCTAGCTTGCTGTACTCACCTCACAAAAGGGCACACAGAGAGCATTTGGGGTTCTTCTCGTTCAGAGGACCCATCCATCATGCAGACGGGCTTCTCTGTGCAGGTGGGTAGATGAGAAGGCTCCCAACCTGGCTGTCCTGGTTCAACCTGGCCTCTACCACTTGTCACCTGTGTGGCTGGGCAGGGTGAATGACTAAGTCTCGCAGGGCCCCACTGTCTCTGTCTGTAAACTGAAACAGCTCCATAGGGTTCTTGTGGGGATTAGAAGAGATAAACAAGGCAAACATTTCTGGCCCAAGGACAGTGCATTATAAGAATGAGAATATTGTGATTCATATAGTATTTTTATCATGAAACCTTCTATTTCAGGCATAGCAGCAAGTGACTCCATTGACTTCCTTAGTAGAAAGGTCTAGCAGATAAGAAATCAAATCCATCATTCACAATAGCAGTAAATGTTGGATTTTCTTTCTCTGTGCAAATGTTTCCCATTGTAAATTGGAAAGCCAAGTCAAATTCACTTAGTTAATTTTGGCCTGAGAGGGGCTCTCTGGACCCTCAGCATTTGCCTATAGGGTCAGCTTTATCAGCTCACGCTTGTCAGTGTGAAAAACTCCTCACCTATCACTGCTCCCGCCACTTCCCTTATCCTGTCTTTCTTCTGGAACAAGTGGACTTGTAAGATGCTTCACTCCCTGTTTTGGCAAACATGCCTGTTCTGTAAGAGAGAGTTCCGCTCCTGTATTCGGCCGTGGGCTACAGGCGTAGGTTATCAGACAGACAGCCTTCCCTCTGCAGGTGCCAGGGCACTGAAAGCAGAGCCTCTGCTGGCTGTCCCTATTCTAATTCAGAGTGCCTCACCACTTCCGAATGGTGGCTCTTGGGGACACCAGAATAAAGCTAAGAGGACCACTATATTTAACAGTCTAGGAAATACTGCTACTAGTTAGATGAGGAGGAGCAACAGGCTTTCGAGAACATGTGTAGAGGCAGAAAGTTTAGCTTAGAACGGACATATCTGGAATTCTGTAACATAATAAATTCATTGTAAGCAGAAGTTAAATTGCAGGGTCCTAAATTTGGTTCAAGGGGTGCTCAGAAACATAACAAGTCTGTTTTGAGGTTTTGATGTCCATTTGTGTGTGCGTGCGCGTGTGTGTGTGTGTGTGTGTGTGTGTGTGTGTAGGAAATGTGAAGGAAAAGGTTTTGGAAAGACCTGAGTTAGCACAAGTCAACAGACGAGAGGCTGGCCTTTAAAGATGGGACACAGAGCCTAGCTCTTTCACTTGCTGAGTGAGCCTGCGCAATTCTCCTACAAAGTGAGTGCAGTTTCTTGGCTCTTTTCTGGCCTTTGGGGTCAGTACCTCACATGTGTTTGGGCTCCTGGAAAAGGCCCTGGCCACATGTTCACTTGGTCAAAGTTTTTTGTAAAATTCAGAAAAATAAGATCTATCAGCACTAGGGCATTACTGGCAGCAGTGGCTTGTTTAGCAGCACTTGTGGTATCCAGCTAAGAGGAAAGCAAGCAAGAGATGGTTAGCTTTGGATGTGGCAGGCCACATTCACATGCTAGAGTCATCTCCACATTAGGATACTGGCCATCTGGAGCTGGAAGTGATCGCCTCTCCTAGGACTGGACATGGAGCTGCAAGGCCAGAGGTCCTACTGTGATATGTACACAGCTAGCACATCTGGCCCTGAAGGACTGTGGGTAGCCGAGGAAAACAAAGACGTGGGGCCAGCACTTGTTTGGAAAGAGCACGTGGCCCTATGGCTCGTAGGGGAAACAGTGAGACATCCTCTGATAGCAATCTCCAAAAGCTAACATGATCTATTAGTCCTCCATCTGTGGGTTCATTTCAAAATAATAGAAGGAGTCCAGAAATAATTAATATATTTTACTTAATGGTATATTATTTATTTATTTGAGACACGCCCAGCTTTGTAATTCAGGCTGCTCTTGAACTCACTATGCAGATCGGGCTGGCCTGGAACTTGCAGCATTCCTCTGTCTCAGCTTCCCAAGCGCTAGGGTTACAAGTGTGTGCCACTACACCCAGCAACAAGATACTATGATAAGTATTCTGTTATTTGTTGTTGCTAATCTCTTGTCCTAACTTATAAATTAAACTTTATCACAGGAATGTAGAAAAAACCATAGTATTTATAGGGTTTGGTACTCGAACTTATATCCTGTGGATGTGGGGAGACTATTGCATTAATAAATGAACATTTTAAAAACTCTGAGCAATAAAAAAGACATATTGATCAACCATGCTAGAGGAGAAACGTAGCTACTTCCTTATTCTTTCCATAAACACTAATAGTTACATGAAGAAACAGCCAGCTATTACGGAAAAATATATAGAAAAAGTATTTAAAATGTATATAAATGAACACACTGATGCAGTTATGGTTCTTGGGGTTTGGAATATTTGTCTGCTTTAAAAACTGGCCCACTGTGAAGCCACATCCCAAGTGTGACAGTGGAGATGGCTGTGGCACAAGGAGATGGACAGAAGGTGCCTATGGGTTGGATCCCAGCTGTAGAAGTGTACTGGCCAGGGACACACAGATAGATGCAAAAGGCAGGAAAGAGCAGCGAGTCTGGGCTAGCAAGAGGCTGAAGCAGGATGGTGCTGAGGGGCATGATCATTGACACAGGAGCTTGCTGAGGCGCTTTTCTGGTGTCACCTCACCTAATCCTCACCCCCAACCCACAACTCAGCGGCACTAGTTCTACCATCTCTGCAAACCTTGGGGCCAGATATGTTCTGGCATTGAGGACTTTTGGAACCATAAGACGGGAACACAATGTGTATGTTCTGTGACCCATGTTACCTCAGGGAGTATGAGAGTACCCCATCATCAAATGCTACTTAAAAATTTTAAGGCAGATTTAACTTTAATTGGAAGCATCTGTATGGTTGTGACAAGAGGTTGGAGAATGAATTGGAAGGGGCTGAGAGCTGGGCAGAGAAGCCAACTGTGAGACTAAGTTAACGACCTGAGCTTGACTTGGGTGTCCTCTGCAGAGCACTAGAGTTCTGCACCTCTGCAGTGAGTCCGGCTGAGTGGGAATCACAGGCAAGTGCCACATTTGTAGGCTGAACATAATTGAATGCTGACCATCGCATACAGTTTGGATGCTTAGAATACTGCACGCACAGGCCAACAGAAGAAAGCGCCTGTCCCTCCCCGGGGGCTTCCTCCCTGTCTCTTTCCAGGGGAAGGTCCCAGTATCTGGCCCAGATTTCTTCAGGGCAAATGTCTCCGTGGGTTGAGCAGTGGCATCATTTGCTTCTGTGAAATATTATGGAAGTCTTTCATTTTTACTTTTTAAAATTATTTTTAATTGTTATGCTTGAGATCCTTGATAATTACATTTTTGGGGAAATTGGTACTTATATAAAATATAATTTGATCATTTAAAAGCACCAACTCCACCTCTCTTGCCTCTTTTTTCATTTACCTCATCTTTTTCATTTTTATGAAATTAATTTCCTATTTTCCTGCCTTCTCTCCTTTCTTTAACTTTTATATTTTGGATTTCTCAAAAGAGAAACCATACTAGAATTTTCTATACCTATTATTTCACATAACTGTAGAGTTGAAAGTTCTCTTCATTTTCCAACAAATGACTGCAATTTGTCTTTCTTTGTGATTGAATAATTCTTCAATGAGTAAATATATATTTTCCTTATCCATTCATCTGTTGTTTCTAGGCCACTTTCACAATTTGGCAAATGCAAACTAAGCAGCTACACAAAAGTCCACATGTGTAGCTCCATAGTCAGGTGTTTTACACTCTTTTGAGAAAATACCAAGGAGAGGTAGAGCTCATAACTCATCCTGGGAACAAGTGCTCTCACTGTAAGATGGCCTACACTTTCTACTTCTGAAATATCTGATTCACATGTATCTTATAGAAATCGTTTATTTTTTAAAGGGTACTCTCTTAGGAAAATGAGGCAGCAGTGGAAACTTCCCAGGTTGTTTCACTGGGATAGGAAGCTCAAGAAACTTGGATTTGCCACGTGGAGATTAAATCCAAACTTCAAGAGGCCTTAACCTTTTACAGGCACACAGGGAGGGTCATGAGAGATCTCTGGCTCCGGGTACCTCTAGCAGGGCTGGGGCACAGGGGAGGAACTGGAATGAGCAGGGCTGCCTCTGTTGGTGGGCAGGGGTTACTGAGCATGGACAAGCTGCAGGGGAAGCTTGGTTGCTAGGGATTCAGTCCAGTCTGGCCCCATGCAGCCAGAAAGTGGAAAGGTAGCTTCTGTCACGAGTACTACAGACCACAGAGGGAAATAATGAAAGGGGGGGTGGGGAAGAGAGAGAGAGAGAGAAAAGAAAAGGACTACTGCATGAGTCATCTCTGGAAAGCAGTAAACATTTTCGGCTGATGAAGCCTCAGCTTATGTAAGAGTCAGTGTGAACGCAATGACTCCTAAGGAGTCCGTACTGCCTTAGAGCTGCATCCACGCACTGGCAAGGCCGAGTGGCACATTTAACCGCTGAGTCCTAGCAATGCTCTGTGTTCCCAATGTGCTCAGGGCTTGTCACTCAAGACCTGGAAAGCACACACAGCGTCACGCCTGGACATGCAAATAAAAATCAGTTCATTTCTTAACTGTTTAACTCACCCAGGAACAGACACACTCCCACAGATCCCATCTAAATCAATGCTAGCAAATCTCTTCACTTATCAAATCAGGCTATATTAGGTTCAATAAAGGTGCTCGGCTTATAAATGTACAAATAAACAGCTACTTTCTGAAACAGCTTTTTCATTTATCATCTGAAATGGCATTTCCTGTTTATACATAACAGCTTTTTGAAACCTTCCCTTCAAGTACAAGGAAGTAGTACCTCTGTAAAACAAACAAAGAATCTCAGTAAGTTATATTCTCTAGACTGTAAAAGCACTGCATTATCTTCCTGTGAAAATGATGATAGAACAGAAATGCTGACTGGAAACCTTTTCTCTACCTTAGTTTTGAAAAAGGCTGTATTATTTACAGACTGACATTCTAAAAGGAGATCGCAACAAAACACTAGAACTAAGGCCCTCACCATTTATTGCAATCATGTCGTAGCCTCGACTCTTGGAGCATTTCAAGTCATTTGTGGAACCCATCTCAAATTCACCAGTCTGCTCCACAAAACTTGAGCGAAGAAAACAGTTTTGGGTCTTGTATACTTTGGTTTTTGATGGGGTTTTGCATCCCCACTTCCAAGCTGAATTTTGGGTCCTCCAAACTCTCGTCCTCCAACAACTGTACTAATATCTGTCCTGGCTATCTATGAAGGTTCAGAAGCTAGGGCTCCAGATCAGGCTGTTTACTTAACACATGTCACATCTAAAATAAAGATTACTTTGGCTGAAAAAGCAAGTCGTTTATAAATGTGCATTTATAAGGGCAAAAGTCAAGGCAACTGTGCAAACCACTTGTCAATGGATTTAGAGGAAATTGTGTAATCAACGTAACATACCAGTTAGCCTTTACCTGCAAGGTCAAGCTCAGAGTTCCTGTATGTCACCACACCAGCCTATTAATCACTCTGCAGGAAATTCCACATTTTTCTTCACATTAAACTATAGAAAGTAGAGTGCGGACAGAATCTAGAGAGGATTTCCTATTCATTTCTTTGTTTCCTCTTGCTTGCCTGATGTTTCATGATTTAATTTTTTAAAAACTTGCTGGCTACAGAATTGAAAATAAGTTCAAAATGATGTATTTCAACACGCACTGCTATCGGGTGTTTTATCACACAGAGGTAAATCTCGGTATTTGATGGCTGGGTGCCACTTACTGCTGTAGATCCCAACTTGCGATACAAAACACTGACACTGTCAAACAAGCAACAGGTCTTTCATTCCAGAAAGAAAAAGGAACAAGAAATGCCTACTAAATTTGAAACTGTTTCTCCGTCTTTTTCCTGCTGCCAAAGAAGAACAGGTATATCTTTTTGAAGTTAATTTTAGCTAGTTAAAAAAAAAATCACTTTTCAACACTTTTAAACATTTTTTTTAACCTGAAAATGTCTTAATTATGCCTACACCTTTAAATGACTTTATTAAGGTGTCATTCATATACCATGCAATTTGCCCAATTCACAGTTTAAAATTCAATGCGTTTCAATGTATTTATGCAGCGATACAACCATTGTCACAGTTTCAGAGGACTTGCACTACGCTGAAAAGAAACCCTGGGATTGGGACTGTTGCTCAGTGCCAGGACGTGTGCTTCCTAAGTACAAGGTCCTGGGTTCGATCCCTGGTACCCCTTCCCTTGTCTCCAAATAGAGCTCCCTCCCTACTACCAGTCACTCTGCACTTCCCCTCAGTCCCTTCAGCTCTCGGAAACCACTCATCTACTTTTTGTACCTGTGGATTTGCCTGCCATCAACATTCTGTCCAAGTGGATGCATACAGTTTGTGTTCTCTGCCTCTTTCCATGGAGCATTTTCAAGGTGCATCCCCGCTGCAGCTGGATAATGGGCTGTATTTATCTATGCAACAGGTGATGGACAGTGTGGATGTTTTTCCATTTTTGAACTATTGCACATATTGCTGCTTATCCATGTATGAGTTTTTGTGTGGCCTTGTGCTGTCACTTGTCTGGGATGGACACACCTAGAAGTGGAAATGCTAGGTCATATAGCAACTCCATGTTTAGTATTGGGCTGCTAAACTGTTCTTCAAAGCGGCTACTCGGCTTTGCATTCTCACCAGCAACATACAGGCATTCCAGTCTCTTCACATTCTTATGCTTACCTATCACTGTCTAACTTTTTGATTTTAGCCATCGTGGTGGGTGGGAAGTGGCATCTCACTGAGGCTCTAACAGCTTTTAAGAAAATGGCCACTGAGGTCTCCTGGATTCTTTCCTACTGGCCAATATAGTGACATCAACCAACCACGGGGTGTGGTGCTGTGTAGCAGATAGAGTGACAGAGAATGCAGGAAAGGAGTCAGTGTACACAAAAAAGACAGCCAGCTCCGTGGCTCAGGAGGGCTGGGGTCTTATCTTGATTCTACTGATTCTACTGTGTTTTGCATTTTTAGGCACTTAAGTATACAACAAATCATTCCAAAGGGCAAAGTTCCAATTTGTTTTGGTTGTTGTGGCATTTTCCTTACATGATTTACATTTGAAAGAACAAATTCGGTCTAATTGCAATGGGTAACTTTAAAAAGTGATAAATTTTGCCTCTGAAGAGCCATTTGTAGCTACTGTTCTATTTAAGTAGCTTCCATGCTAATGTTTCTACTTTCTGAGGGGCTCGCCCCAGCAACACGAAAGATAATCCTCCTTTGTGGACATTCCCACAGTTAACTCCACATACATCTGGATAGCAGTTCAATAGTCCACTGTTATTCAAACAATTTGTAATCACACATACTGTGTGTCAACTAACAAACCAGGGTGTATGTCTTTTCAGTATTCCGTAGCATGCAGCACGCACAATTTACAAATAAAATAAAATTCTACAGCAGAGACAATGGCACATTCTTTGCTGAATAACTGAGTAAAAAGAGTGTCTCTGTTGAAATACAAGCTGTCGCTTGTTATTATGATGGTAAATAAAAAGAGGTTTGGAAAACCATATTTCATCTGTGAAGTCTCTTTAGTGTGGAAAAGTCCCGTATCTGTAGCATGGAAGAATCTGGGGCCATGTGTTTCTTTAAACCAAGCTGCCAAATAAATTGCAGCAGTCTCTCCGAAATGCAGCTGACCAAGTTTAGCCTTATCCTTCTAAGGCAGGAGCACCGGAGACCAGGGCAAGACTTCACCGGGGCCAAGTGCTTCTCTCTTTTTCCTTCAGTAGGGATGAGGGAGCAAAGGAGGAGCCCCGCTACACCCACGTGGCTGATTAACAATTTTGGAAACACAGGGTTCGATAAAGCTAGAGAAAGTTGAACTTGTCCTGAGAAAAATGGGCTGGGGACAGGCTCTCCTCACACATGTCTGCTGAGTCGCCAGACAAGTGTGACAAGGTGGCAGAAGGAGCGTGATGAGGAGTGGCCACTGTGCGGTAAGGAGTTGTTGGGAATGCAAGCAGGGGCGACTAGGCAGAATCCCACCTGTCTCCTCTGCCCATGGTTCAGGGGCCTCCTGCTGTGAGGGCTGCATGTGCCTTTGAGAACCTGGGGCCCCTTGTAGCAAGCGCAGGCCTCGCATGGATCCTTCAGCTAGGTCACCGCTTGATTTCGGAAGATCCTGGACTGGTGAGATGGTATTTCTTCTCTGTGAGGGCTTTCCCCTGGGCTTTTCCTCTTGGCTTTTTGCCCACTATGCCATAACTTGACTCACGAGTTCAGCTGAAAGCTTCTTAATGAAGGACAGCCCTCTTTCCAAGGTAAACATAGTGCTGTCATACTGTAAACACAACCACCTTGTAAGAAAATAACCATTAGGCTCCAGGTGGCTCATGAGGGGAAGAAACTGTCACTATTTAATCAGGTTGTAGCAGGGAGAAGAGATTAGTTTCACATGTCTTGATTCCCATCCAAGCACAAAATGTTAGTTCCTTTAATATTTTGGATGCCTACATCATTTCCAATTCACCAGGCATTCATGAAGGACCTATTATGCGCCCAGAAGATAAAGAGAAAAAAGACAAAGATCTGCTAGCCTTAGAAGACAGGCATGTCCGTATGGAATAAACTAGAACAGTGGTGACAAACCTATAGCATGCATGTTGTTTTTCTTTTAAGACAAAAGATGCTAATATGTGAGTTGTTGTTTCTAACCTCGGACCTCAGTTTTCAGGTTTAATTTCAGCGCTGGCGCTCTGCGACATGTAAGTAGGTTTTGGGTTGCAGTCTGGCACTTGGCTTCTAAGAGGTTCGCCATCACTGATCTAGCACACAAACTGATAGCCATGGTAGAGGAGAGTGAGAAAGTCCCGGGGAAAGAATGGCTGCTTTGCTGGAGGGCTTGAAAGAGCTTTAAAGAAAAAGTGACACTGTAGCTGGGCCCAGGGAGGTGAGTGGGCTCTGCCCAGTGAAGGGGCACACAGGGACAGAGAATACAGAGAGCTCGCCAGCAACTGTCCAGCCCACTGTGGCTCGACAGAAGTCTCCCCGATAAGACAATAAACTCGATGCACTAGAAACTGGTGAGGGATTCCGACTCCTTTTACAACCTCCACTCTCTGTATTCAGTGTCCTCACAAGATAAGAACTGGATTGTGGTGCAGTAAATAACCCAAACTTCTGTATTAGCCAGACAAAACACCCATCTTGGGTTACATGTGGCCAGCCTTGCAGGACCCGCACAGCCCTGTGCACAGCTACCTGCAGGGGGCGTGTTTCCATCCTCTGCTCTCTCCTTTACCTGCTGGAAGGGTCACATCTACAGCTCAGGTGTCAAGCCAAGAGTAAACAGGAAAGCAGAAAGAACTGCAAGAAAAATGACTCAGCATAGTGATTCACCGATATATAAATATTTTTTGATGCCAGAAGTATGTTCTGAAAGGAAAAGTGGCCTCAGCCTGCTTCAACTGGCCAGAATACTGCACCCCAGTGGCCTTAACAGTCATCTTCACATGGACAGAGATACCACTGTGTTTCACAGACAGAGGCTTTGCCTTTAGATCACAGGGCTCGATTAAGACCTTACCGAGTCGCTGATACTCTCTGGGAATGCAGACTCCTTGCTCTTAATGTACCTAAATTGCTGCATCTCAAGGGAGTGATGATGGGAAGAGACTTAACATTTAGCCTTATTATTTTGCTTGGTTATTTTCATCAGTTCATTTAAACCACTTTTTAAAGTTTTCTCCTTATAGGTTAAATGAATAATGCACATCTCATTGGAAATTTCCCTTTTAGTAAAAGAATTATAAACCAATAGGCTGCTTGCTTGTTTACTGCAGAGTCATAAAGTTTCAGGAAGGGAAGGGTCAGACAAGCCATCTAGAACTGCAGTACATTTGATGTCTGCCTCCCTTCTGATTGCGCTCTTGCAGGCATTGAACACGTAACCACTTCCACTAACATTGTTATGCTGCTCCTTTCCACGGCGGTGGGCAGGTACTTCAGTGAGAAAACTCCTTAAGTTGCACTGTTCAGCCACGAGCCCCGAGTTAAGCCTTTAGAACCACAAAGAAAGGTCTAATTGTTTTTCTGCAGGACTCCTCTGAAAGTTGAAGAGAAACTGTTACATAGCACTTCTGATCATCTCACCTGGTTTGGGGAGATGCCAGCAATCCAACTCACGACCAACCTTAATCTTGCCAGGTGGGCATTGTGGCGCTGAGCAACAGCCCCAGCTCCCCATCATCTCTAAATGTACCTAGTTTCTATTCTGCAATTTAGAACAAGCTATGACTTATTGAAAGAACCACTTTAAAATCATGCCTTTTTAGCCAGGTGTGGTGCTGCATACCTGTAATCTCAGCACTCGATAGGCTGAGGCAGAAGGATCATTTTGAGTTCAAGACCAACCTGGGCTACAAAGGGAGTTTAAGGCCAGCCCGAACTACATACAGAGATTCTGTCTCAAAAAGACAAAACAAAACAAAACAAAACAAAAAAAAAAAAAGAAAAGAAATGAAAGAAAACCAGGAATTTTCATAAACTTTGAATTTTATTCTGTTGCATGCACAAATCAATGTAATTTTATTCCTTCTTTCATTCTTTTCATCCATCCATCCATCCATCCATGCATCAACCCATGTACGTATCCAATGATTACTGAGCACTTACCACACATCAGGCCTTCTTTAAGAGACCAAGGTAAGAAAAGCAAACAAGACAGACCAGGTGTCTGTTCCTGCACAGTTTACAACTGAGAGCATCTCAGAATAATCAAGTCAATAAAGACCATGAGCAAAGTATAAACTATTAGGAAAAGTGGGGAAAGCCTTTTTAAGCAGTAACACTAAACTGAAGGAAAAGAAAGCTAGCCAAGTGAAGAGTCAGAGAAATAATGTATCAGGAAAAAACCAGTTTTTACATACATATGCATGTGTATTTTAAACTTGTCCATTCCAAGTAAGTCATCTGTAAATTCTACTTTCCATACTTGTAATCTCAAATTAAATTTGTTGGCCCCTGTTTCTCTGTGGTCCATGAATATGTTGCCTTTCTCTAGAACTACAATTAAGAAGGTCTAGTGGAACTTGGGAGTGCCAGAGGGGACTGCATTGAGAGAATATTAACTTCAACAAAGTTGCAGGGTTCCTGCGTAGTTGAGGAAGAACAAGGTATTTAAAGGAAAAGTCATTTCGCACAACCTAAGAATAGGCTTAGTGTGCTCTAACCCATTACACCTCCTCTAGTTTTTTAACAGCTTTGTTTATGAAGCCCATATTGAAAATTAAATGTTTATTACAATTTTTTGAAGGTGAGGTATAGAACTTGGCACAGCACTGATGAATAACTTGTGGATGGCCGGTGTGAGGAAGCCGGTTCTGAACCCAGCTGTAAACAATGCATCGCGGAGTCCTGCAGCTAGTGGCGGGCGCAGGGCCTGCCAATTTGTAATTGGTTGCAGATTTTTCAATTACTTCTCAGCAAACAAAATGGTTTTATTTGCATTGTTTACTTGGCATTTAATTTAAGAAGAATACAACTGTTTGTTGGTAAAGACAGATGAATTTGGAAGGTTGGGATAAAATCAACAGATACATTTTTGAGGAGCCCTGCCTCTGCATTTTTGTTCTGACTGAAACAAGTACACAGAATTTGGCCTGAATTCAATCAGTTGTATCATACAATCTCAAAAAGCCTCCTGTGCAATTTGTCAAAAAGATTTCTGGCAACTGTATATAAAACTCTTGAGATTTGTAATGAAGAACATGATGAGAGAGACAGAGACAGAAAGAGAAAGAGAGATGAGAAGAGAAGAGAGAGGTGGAGCATGGAGGGGGAGAAAGGGAGAAAGGAGGAGAAGGAGGGGGAGAGGGAGGGAGGGAGGAAGGGAGAGAGAGACAGAGAGAGAGACACAGAGATACAGAGACAGAGATTGCATTTTCTGCTATGTTGAAGTTAGTCCTTGTTACTGTGCGCCTGCCAGCCTCTCTCTGACCCAGGGTTGCTTACAGAAAGGAGCTCAGATTTTTCTTGAGGGAAGGAAATTCAAATTTACTCAATGAAATACTTTTTGAGGACTTACACAGTGGTTGGCAGTAGAGATATGAAATAAGTAGGGCAGGGTTTTTGCCCTCGAGAAGGTCAAAGTTTAGTGGAAAAAGGACAGATATGTAAAGAGCCTTAATTAAAAAACTGACCGTACAAGTATGATAAATAAAATGCCAGGGATTAGAAAGGAAGAATTTACTCTGAGTGCATATCAGGGACAGTGAGAATGTAAAATGCAAAAATCACAGAGGAGGAGTATGTTCCTGCGTTTCAGGGGATAGCATGGACACTTGAGGCAGCGGGAGGAAGACACATAAAAGGGGTGCCTGAGACCCACTGCAGTCTGATGTTGCTGGGCCAGAGGTGACGTATCCCATGAGGGACAGGAGCAAGCAGGCAGCCTCAGTGGCACAGGTGGGAGCAAGGGGCAGGGAGCTGCAGGCGGGGAGGAGCCACTGCAGGAGACCGCAGGGCCTAGCTGATCAGGGGTCTGTGCCTGAGAAACACCAGCTGGGGGATGAGCACGTTGGAAAAAGGGCAGCAGCAGTAGATGTGTAAATGCAGACGGGCCTGAGGAGTGCAGAGATGGATGCCCCAGAATTTAAAGGACATTGGACAAAGAGAATGAGAAGGGAGGAGGGGGCCTGGTCATGACATTACCCAAGACAGAAAACACAAGAAAAACAACTGATAGAATGGGAAACACAAGTGTGCACACACAACCTCAGGAAGATGCCACATGGAACACCACGGCACAGCGAGAATGTGGAGCTGAATGGAGGAAGCCAGCATGAAGGTCACAGACTGCATGACTGCATTTACATGAGCCACATGGCACAGGTCATCCATGGAGGTCTGCTAGGAGGATGGGGTTATACTGTCCTTAATGGGAAGACTGCTTTGGAACTAGACAGAAGGAATGATTGTATAGCATTGTCAATGTACTGAATGACATAAAATGATATACTCTAAAATGCTTAATTTTATGTTCAGTGAATTTCAAATTGAAAACAAAAGAAAATCCAAAACTTATAATCAGCATAGTGACAGCACCTTGAGTTGCACAGTTGAAGAATCTCCTCTTAGCTCCACATGACACAACACAGAGAGGCAGGGGGTGATATGCTAGTGCCCATTCAAGGAGCTTGGCTCAGCTGGGCATGGTGGCACACACCTGTAACCTCTGAACTCTGGGAGCCTGATGCAGGAGGATTAGAAATTGGAGCCCAGGTTGGGCAACTTAGTGAGGCCCTGTCTCAAAATTAAAAAAAAAAAAAAAAAAAAAAAAAAAGCCAAGACTATAGCTCAGTATGAAGGCTGTGAGTTCAGTTCCCAGTATTCAAATCTCTACACACACACACACACACACACACACACACACACACACACACACACACATATATCCTTGTAGGTATATTGTCTTCTTGGGGCCCTCTACCTTTACTCTGTCAAACTTTGGTTGACCTAGTAATGCAAGTAGTCAATCTGTCATGTGGAGACACACTGGGGAGGAGGGACACAGTAGAGCACATACAAAGAGGAGCACTGGGTCAGGAAACAGTAAGAAAAACTTTCTGCCATTCATACTGGTCATCAGTAGCCCTGGGGGAAGAAAAGGCTCCCTGATGCCTAGTGCATCATCGGGAAGATTAATTAACATTTGTAAAGGCCACACACAATGTGAAAAGCCCAGTAATGGATCTCCAAAAGCGGGAGTCCCTGTTTTCCAGAAGGTCATGAAACAAGGAGTGGAAAATATTCCCTGGAAGACAGAGCTGGATGACCTCGGCCATGAAGAATATGGCAAAGAAGCGACGACGGGACTTGTCTGGGATTCTCTTCATTCTCAAGTTGAATCTGATCTGACAGATGTGGTGAGTAATTAAACCCTAGTCCATTCATAGTCTGAATGCTTGCACTGAACAGAGAATGGGGCAGGAATAATGAGAAGCACAACCCCTTGGGACTATTCAGGAGAGCTCAAATTTGCATGGTCACAGGAACCCAAAGGAAGTGGATTATGCTGGGCTGGCTAGGAAGTGGAGACCTCCGAAGCCTTCTCATTTGCATACATCACAGGGCTGGAAGGCAGAGGGGCTTACGGGCTGTCAATGGAGCCCAGCTGTAGCAACTTTTCCTCGAATCTAGCGCATCTTTGGGACTAGATGTTTTCTCAGAAAGGCTGTGTAGGTAATTTAATTTGTGATGTCATTTGCTCCAAAGTTTTGTCAACAGGGACCTTTAAGTTTCCAAAAATGTTATTTTGTTTATGCAAATGAAGGTGCTGCACAGCCTCCTAGTGAATGGGTTCCTTTAATCACCTTGGAAAAGGAGGGATTTGGTAAGGGGTGATGCATTTTATTATGATTACTGCTGTCAAATACTTTTGGGTTGTGTGACAAGGTGCTTAAGTAAAGAATTGTTTGTGGCTTTAAGAAATGGTTAATGCCTCTCACAACGGATTATTTTCTTTTTAAGTTTCAAATGAAGGCTACCAATTAATTAATCCATTTACATAAAAATGTCTTGGATCAGTTTCCTGCAAAGATAAAGGGTGAAATCTATCCTCTAATTGCAAAAAGAAAAACTACTGTAGGTTATGTGAATAAACACACAGAAGTAATCTACTGAAAGGAAACATAACTCATCTATTAAAACAACTGTCAAAACTTGATTTTACCCTATGTAGTATGGCTGGTATTATATACTTCACAGAATAACTTTTCCTTAAAAATGCCTTTCCATCTACTCTGTTTTATGCAATTTTCTTACTGGAAGAGATTCAAAATTACTTGATGGCATCAAGAGGTGAGATGCAAACCTCTCTTTAGGATTGCCCCCTGCATCTTTCTAGCTACATCTTACTTCTCATATGCCTTCCAACTTTTGTTCCCATCAGTTCTGCAATTTTGCATTAAGTCCCAGATTGATACAAACAATCATTACAGACCCAGAGTTTAACAAAGATGGCAGATATTTACTACTGAAAATGTCACTTTTATATGATCAAATGGAAAATATACATAACTCTAATTATACATCATTTCTAGGCACTAGGTATAAATTATTTGAGGAGAAATATAAAATGGCCCATGATAGTCCAATTTGCACTATTAACTATATCTCACAGCACATCCAGTTTTCTGATGTCTTGGGTTTGAGGACTGAACTCTGCTTTTCCAAGTTTTTTGAAGCTGAGATTGTGCTGCTTTTTGCAGTTGCAGTTGGTCTCTTCACAGCAACTGGATTTACACATATAAGTACTTAAGCAAAAGGGTAAGAAGAGTGCAGAAGGAGTGAGAGAAAATAGAAGAACGATGAGATGGAGAAAGAAGAAACGAGAAAAGAGAATGAAAGGAAAAAGAGAAAGAGGTTAAAAACAACTAAACCAAAATGACTCAAAGGGTCACATTGTAATATATAGGAAGAAGAAGTGCTTAGTCTTGGGGGCTGATAAGCCATGGCCTGGCAGAGTCCCCATGTCTGTCAAGGGGCTCCATGTATTAGTGAGCTGGCAGGAAGTGACACTCAGGCACACTGGCTCTCCACTCTAGATGAACTGAAAGCCAGGGTGCACAGTTCCCTTTTGGACAGACAAGTTCATGTTGCACTGTGACTATCAGTTGGCAGGGTTTTTTTTCTCTTTCTCAAAGGTGTTGAAAGCAAGGATTACTGACGGACTCTGGGAGACATCATCTCACAAGTAGAATGGAAAAGTCAAGTTCTTAAGGGAGCAAAGAAAAGAGGGCTACAGAAGGGAGGAAATCTCTGGTTTGCTGGCAGTTGTAACTGCTCACCCTTAAAAGGTCCACTTCCACCTCTGCAATAGCCCAGATCATTCGGACATTCTTCTAGGAGCTCATGATTTTCACACCCTCTTGCTGAGGAATGTGCCCTCCTGCATAGAAAGTGGGACCCACGCAGAGAAGTTAAAGAACTCATCCAGAAGCTGCTGCTGGGATCCTGACGCTGGGACTTCCAATTCTGAGGTCCATCTCCTCAGCCTTTGGAAATTTCTGGGGAGTTACCAGGTTTACGACCCACAAAGCGCTGGGGGACTTTGCCAAATCACAGACACGAGTCTGGGCAGCAGCACCGCACTGAAAAGGCACACTTCTGTCATGTATGTCTCTGTAGAGAGCTTTTCCTAAGTTATACCAAGAGTGTGCGGCCCACAATCAGCTGGCTTCAGAATGGAGTGCCAAACTGACTATATTTTAATTCCTTTTCTTTCCCATTAATGACAATGACACAAAAGATATTGCTCCTAATGGCCTGTGATTTGTTAGGAGATTGATTGGAAGTACTTATAATTTGTTTTTCTTATTACTTCTGTTGTGTATTTTGAAGTTATAGTAAACTTCACGGAGGGCAAGTCCTAGGATTCTACAGGGAGGTACACGTTTTTAACAACACTGAGCTTTCGATTGTAAAACTGAGGTTAATGTCTATCTTTTGGGACTGTTGATAACAAATGATGAGCAAATTGGGTGGCACAAAAAAGTCCCCCCCCCTTGGTAATTATTGCAGTTATTAACATAGAAAAAGAAGTATAAGTATTTAAGGTTGTGAAAACTGCTTTATTCCCCTATTTTTCTTCCAAGTACTTTAAACTGTTCAGGTCTGTCTGCATTTTGGTCTCTGCTGATATCAACACATTATTTAAGGAGTGTCAGAAAAACTAATCCAAGAGAAACATATGCTCCATGTCACTGACCTCCTGAAGTGACACCTTTTTAGTTAATTATTAGCTTTCAGTGACTGTGCTGTGGCCAGTTTCCAGCCCTTCTCAGGGCCGCTGTGAATTCCAGAGTAGAAGATGGTTTGGGATCTTTCTCACTGGGGAGCAAAGAACCATAGACATGCTCCTTTTACAACAGACTCCAAACAGACAAGAAACTCTAAAAGGCAGCATGACTGTTAGGAGGTTAGAGCAACCTGGTTCGGAGACCAGCATGGCTACTTATGAAGGACATGATCTGAGTCACTTGTTTTCTGACTTATAAAAGAGAATAATAAAAAGATTGATCTCAGGGCTATTGTAAACATTAAAAAAAATTACCTCCTAACATAAAGCACTGAGCCCCATGCTTGACACATGGAATGGTCACCATAATAATGTGTCATTAATCATAAAACTCCCAGACAGGAGTCAGAACATGGGTACAGTGACTGTTTAACATCAGACACTGCTGGAAAACACTGGGGTAAGGAGAACTCTGCTCAGCCCCCTGTATGACTGCTTCCTTTCTTCCATTTCAGGAAAGTCATTTGGGTAAGGCCCTGTTGATACATGTGTTTAAAATGGTAATGGGACCTGGGGTTATCAGTCTTTTTATTTGTGAAGACAAAGGTCACATCAGATTTCTGTGATGGCACATGTGCTGGGCCCACAGACCGTGGGTGAGCTCTGCCATTCCCGTAGTCTCTCCTCAGTCACAACGAGGACAACTTTCTTCTTCCTTTTTATGAACTATGCAAATTGCCTGTGCAGATCAGAAGGGATGTTGAAAAGCAAAGTTCTTTCCAGAAAATGTCTAGTTCACTTAATAGTTGTTGAAACTTGTAAACCAGTTGTCACTTTGGAATCCATGTTCTCTACCACCAACTTCACCAGCTGTGTGGGACATTCTCAATGTTTCTTCTTTCACTATTAATAGATATTTCTGATTCTACTCAACTAAAAACAAAGCAAAACAAAACAAAACAAAACAGAAAAGGAAAGCTATTTCCTGGTCTTTCTCTTGGGATTGGCTTCACACAATCTGCAGTCCTGAGGTAAAGTCCTTTTCTGTGATAAGTGAGACAGCTGGTGACTTCAAGTTTATTCCTTCACTCGGGTAGCCTGTTGTGTCACAGATGTGCTGCATGGTATCAGAGCAGTCACTGAGAGGAGCAGGGCATGCTGGGAGTGCAGAATGGCCTCTACCAGGGCTGAGGGAGGCAAGGTGCATTTAACTCCTTTGTCTGGCAGTTGGTCCTCAGGCTGCCAGGAGACTTGAAAGCTAAAGGTGATTTTTCCAAAACCCAGTTCTTAAAGGCAAGACTTTGGATTCCTTCAAAGAACAGATTTCACTAATCCTAAATCCTCAGGGAAGACAGAAAGAGATGACAGACAGGGGTGGAAGAAGGGAAAAATCAGAGAATGTACTACTATATTTCCTCCTTTCATTTATAAAATCATATTAAAGACATTATTTTCTTCATATTGTTACTATCATTACACCTATGACCACGTCAGGTTTTCTGTCCTGAAAAAGGTACATGTTTGACACCATGAGCTGGTATTTCATACAATGTGTACATGAAGATACCAGCCAAAAGTCTCTCGTGACATCTACAATGAGGTTCAATCAGTTACTTATTATCATTTTATTTATTTTCTATTCTATGAGAAATTCAGTGAAGTTAATTACTGCTTAGAATTAGTTCCTATCACACTTTCTTCTTGTAAGCAGTTTATCAGATTTTTTTTTCCTGCAGGGATTATTCGGGAAAGAATATTGCTTCTCCTTTTGGAGAGCACTTTTGCTTTCTTCGGCACTAGCTCAGCACAGATCAACTGCATGCCTACCACAGGCCTTGTTCTGGGGTGCGTTGTAGAGGCACACAGTGGAGGAAGACAGACAAAACAACGTGGCAGTGGGGAGGGCAGGCACTCTGGGCTTCACAGCTGTTGCTTTTCAGACTGGGATAAAGGATCAGTTTTTGGTTTAGTTTCTAATTTATAATCTGTTGAGGAATGATAAGGGGTCCTGTGCAGGACTACTATGTAGCTCCTGCCACCCGCAGCTTGCCAGGTAAACCTGACTGCTTGCCCGATCACTTACGTCCTATTCAGTGAGACAAGTCCAATGACTATTCCCTGGATGTGAGATGACATCAAGTTGCGACCCACATTTTAAAATGCTAAGCTTAGAGTCTACACACGTGATGCCAGGGGCTGGTGGCAGGAGCAGCTCTATACTGAAGAGCAAATTGTGCTCAGTGGAGTGACATAAACTGGCACCCTGGTTTCTGCTATGTGCCTTCTCGTGCAGAACTACTTCCAAATCCTATTACCTCCAGTAAGCTAGTTCATGTCAGGATTTAGTTTATGACGGTTAAGTGACACTCTAAGATGGTTTAAGGTCCTTGAAACTCATGAAATGGCCTATAAAACTTGGTATGCCATGTACATTTTTCTAGAAATGATTCATTTTGATCAGGTATTCAAAGAAGTGCATGGCCTGAAAATGGTTAAGATAAACTCACTCGTCAATGAGTTCTTTTTTTTTTAATTGTCTGTCAACTTCAGTTAAAAATTTTAATATTCACCCACCCTGCTTCCTAGGAAACACACACACCTGAGAGGGCTGGGGTGTGTGTATGTGTTCTTGTATGCACTGTGTTGCTCAGCTATCTTCTAACCCTTCTGAAAATCTTTAAAATGGAGATAGAGCCTTGCTAATATGCCTCAGAACTCAAGATTTAGTTCAGGCATATAGCTCAGTGGCATAGCACTGCCTGGCAAGTGTGAGGTCCTGAGTTTGATTCCTGGTACCGAAAGAAAAACAAAACTCAAGATTTTCCTGACTCATCCTCCTTAGTAGCTGGAACTAAGGCATGTTTGACCATGCCTGCTGGACCGATAGTTTTATGGAGGAGACCAGTTCTAGGGAGGAGACCATTTCCATGGCCCATGTTTCTGTGTATTATAGTTCTGGGTTAGAAAGCAGATAAATATGTCTACCAAAGCCTTGGATAAGAACAAGAGGTTGCTTTGAGCTAAGGATTAAAAATAAATTTCTTTTCTACCCTGGTTGCCTGAAGACTGACTGCCATCTGGACATAGTAACTATCTAGAGCAGGAAGCTTATGACCATCTGACTATTTTGGAAGAAGGAATGGTAGCTAATGCCCTTCATCTTGGGAAGGTAGAAGTACCTAAGACAGAAATTTGGGAGAGCTAATCAAAATATGTGTTCAAATTTAGAGCCCACTTTGATGGAGCTCGAGAAATGGCTTTGGATCACATATAATTCCTTGGATTATGTAACTAAAAATGAACCCAAATGTAGATTTATAAGACCTGGTCTGTAAGGGAAGAAAAGGACCTGAAGAAAACAGTGAAAGAGACATTAGGTCAGAATGAAAACAGGACTGCAAAGGCTAATGTTGGTGCTTGTAAAACAAGCAGAGACTGGATAACAGCACAAGGAGTAAAGATTTTTATCTGTGGTAACTGGGTGGGTTTTTCACCAGACAACTAGTAAACTGCAAAAGTTTAAAATAAATAGCCTCATTAAAGGGGGCTTCACAAATCTTCAGAATTATGGAAGTATTCTCCACACTGGTATCTTAGAAGCCCAGCAATAAATGGGGGCATCTGACTTTGAAGGGAAGGATGAAAGGGCTAAGGCAAGACATGTGCGGTTATATAACTGGAGTCACAAGGAGCTTTTTTTTTTTGGGGGGGGTGCTGTCCATATAACCAAATGGCCACAAAGAAAATATGCATCATGAGACAGAGGAGGAAGAGGTCACCACCCCAAAATACATATAGCCATTTTAGGAGTGAAGGTGCCCCTTGTGGCCAGACTGCGATCTTTACAAACTTTCTTATGGAAAGGAATTAAGCTTCTTGAAGAAGTATGTGACTGTAGGTGTGGGCTAGGTGCGTGGGATGTTTTGTCCCCCTAGAGAAGACTGGTGGAATCTTCAAGCAGTGACAAGAGGCAACTTGAAGGAATCACAACGATTGAAGAGGGCCTTCTGAGCATCTAAAAGAATAACAATGCACATCAAGTGGATATAAAACTGGGGGTTTATACAAAACAAACAGGTCTCACTGGCCCCTTGTGAAGCTTGTTGGTGCAATTCAGTGTTCTGAAAATCACTGAATAATTAGAAAAGTACTCATGCTGCTTTTCTTGTATGACCTGTATTTTAGAGTGTCCAAATAGTTGTTAATGAGTTCTTCTACACAGAATATTAGCTAATAAATGCTGAAAGAATGACAGAAATGAAAATCATTATTTGTAGGCCCTAATGGATGTGGGCATCAACCACAACAATTGCTAAAGCTATTTAATTAACAGTTTGATAGAAAATGTCATTATGGATCAATGTAACAGAACCCACTGATATATCCTGACATCTATAAAAGTGATATAGCCAGTCACTATGTGCCTCCTGAATGCAACCAGACACTATGTACCTCTTGACAGGACAAACTGAACTTGCATTTCATTAAGTCTTTAGATCTAATAACTAGTTCACAGAAGTATGAAGGAAAGAAGAGCATGTTAGATGACACCATGAAGATGTAAGGGCCAGACACAATGTGGAAATTGTTATGGATCAATAATTCATTCAAAAAATAAATGCAGAGCTGGTGAGATAGCTCAGTGGACTAAGTGTCTGCTTAGACAAGCACAAGGACCTGGGTTGGATCCCCGGCACCACATGCAGTGCCGGCCCTGCCCTCGGGCATGCTGAGCCTGCCACCAAGACCAGAAGTGGATTACCCCTATAATCTTAGTGCTGGGGAGGCTGAAAACAGGAGAATTCTATGAGTCTAAGCTGCATAGTGAGACCCTATTAAAATAAAAAAATTAAAATTAAAATTAAACAATAAATGCAAAAGAGAGGAGAAAGACCTGTAGATTAAAAAGACGTAAGTATACATCAACCAAATGCAACAGGTACATCTTGGTGTGATCCTGATTTAAATTTCCCAGCTGTGGACATTTATGAATGATGCAGGAAAATGAATCTAAAGCAGGATTTACAATTATTATTAAATTAAATTTGTTGTGTAATAATGCTACTGTGAAATTACTGAAAAGTTGTGCTATATGTGCTGGGGCTGCACACTAACATACTTATAGGTAACACAGGCTAACTAGAATTAAAAGTACTCCAGCAAAACAAAAGAGAAAGGGAAGATAAAATAAGAATGGATACTTTGTTGAGAGCTGATGAAGGTGGGCCTTGGAGACATGAGGGGTATCAGTACACTATTATCTGAATTTCTGCATATAAATTTCTGAAATCAAAGATTAAGACAAATGACAAAGAATCTCACAGAAAGCAAAATGAGTAAGATGGCAAGCTGATGGGTGCACACCCTTGACTAATGAGGTGCTCAGTTCATGCCCACACCTTCCCAGGGCTGGGAGTCGAGGGAGGGCAGGCATGTATTCCTTGAGGGACTTCAGGGTCACTGCCCTATGTGGTCAGGCTTACAATGTGCTGGGGACTCACAATACAGGGCAAGCTGTAGAGAGGCCACCTTCTCCAAGAGAGCCTGGGACAGCTTTCTGAACTGGTTGGCAGAGATGGAAGTGTCTGGGATCTTCCTGGGAAAAGCAGGCAAGCGGCTCTGTCACCTCACTTTGGAGAAAAGCCCATAAGGAGTACTGACAGATCCGTGCAATCCAGAATCCTGTACTGCACTGATGGGCACATGCCATGGTAAGCAATTCTCAGAGCTGAGGACAGCTGGCATATTTCAAGGCCACACACGTCTTTCTTCAGCTTTCTATCCTTTCATGTTATTAATATTTTTAAGAAACTATATCTTCAAATGGATTTGGTCAAAACCAGTAACACTTGATACAAAAACAACCAATTGGGACCTATAATACCTCCATGTCAGTTTTTTTTAGTTCAATGACCACAACCAGTAAACAATATGGGGACTGTGTGGGATACATGCAGTATCTACAACGGTAAACCACAAAATGTTTGTAGGAGAAAAAAGGAAAAAAAAATTTCTCATGTAAGTTCCTTTTTTTTTTTTTTTTACTAGCAACTGAACCGAAGACCTTAAGATTACCAGGAAGGTGCTCGGGCCGCTGAGCTATATCCCTGACCCTCATATAAATTCTTGAGACAAAGATGTTATTCAGTTTTAAAGTCCTCTGAGCTTCTGCTGGGAATATTCCACCCATTCCACAACTGCAGTTAGAAGGTGTCTTGAGGAAATCTTTGTGTTAAAAAAAATCATAATGTCCATACTTGCTCAAGCCCAAGAGAATCTTCTTATGTTCTGTCTGGAGCAAATCTGAGTTTTCCTACATCAACTGAAAACTAAGTAGAAACTGGGCCTAGTTTGCTATTTAATTTTTCTGAGGCCATCCCATATATTCCAATTGTATTTATTTTCTACACAGTTAACAACTACTTCTGGCTTCACAGCACCGTGATTTTTTTTTTTTTTTTCCATTTATGTATTTGGTACAGGGTCTCACTACGCAGCTAGGACTCATAGTGATCCTCCTGTTTTCAGCCTCCTCAGCACTGGGATTACAGGGTTGTACCACCATGCCTGGACTTGGTCACTGGCTCAGCGTGCATGTGGGACTGGGGATCAAACCCTGGTCCCTGTGCTTGCCAAAGCAGGTGCTTAGTCCACTGAGCTATTTCACCGGCCCAGTACCGTGACTTCTGAATTGCAGGTTTGATTATTCAGCACAGAGGGCCACTGACACTAGACTTGGAGTGCAGCCTGCCCTGCACAGCACCTAGCTGTTATCGAGAGAAGCTCTACTTTGGTCTTTACTCCAGCCCTCTGGCCCACAGAGATTATGCACTCGGTGGAACTCTGGGTTACTTGGCTCAAGCCTCAGTTTCTTGCAGAAAATTTTTTCAAGACACCCCCTCATTGGAAAGTCCTCAATTGGAGGAAGCATGCTGGTAATGTTGTGAAGAGTTTTTGGTTTCCAAGTAAGGTCAGGGTTTGTTTGTAGCCCTGTAGAGTACAAACCATTTTTTCAACACTGTTATCTACTGCCTACGGAACACCAGACTGCCTTTTTCCTAACCGTAATGTAGAACTCAATGACCAACACTTCCCATCCTGCCTACCCTCTATCTCTCCAGCCTCTAGTAACCATTATTCTGTCCTCAACTTCTCTAAGATTAATGTTTCAGATTCCGCCTATGATTGAATCTATGCGTTAGTTTTTTTTTTTTTTTTTTTTCCCTGTGCCTGACTTATTTGACTTAATGTTTTGGCCTTCAGTCCTATCCATGTTGTTTCAAATGACAGGATTCCATCCTTCTTTAAGGACTAAATAGCATCTCTCTCTCTTTCTTTCTCTCTCTCTCTCTCTCACACACACACATATTTTTCTAATCCATTCATCAGCTGATAAGACACTCTGATGCCATTTCTTAGCCATGGTGAATAATGCTGTAATAAACCTGGGAATGCATCTCTCTCTCTCTCTCTCTCTCTCTCTCTCTCTCTATATATATATATATATATATATATATATATATATATAGTATTTAGCACAGGGTCTACAGGGTATCACTAGATAGATCAGACTCCTAGTGATACCTATTTTCAGCCTCCCAAGTGCTGGGATTACAAGTGCGTGCCACCATACCCAGTCTTAAACGCCTTCTCAGCACACCTCAGGGGCAGGGCTGGCACGGCACGGCACAGGGATCAAACCCTGGTCTCGTAGTGCTTAACTAAGCAGGTGCCTTGGTCCACTGAGCCATCTGGCCTGCCCATAGCTGTCTTTTTAATATACCTGGTTTTATTTCCTTTGGCTATATACCTCAAAGTGGGGTTACTGGCTTACACAGTCACTCTAGATTTCAATTTTTAAGGAACCTCCATGCTGCTTTCCATTGTACTTATCCTTCCTATCAACAGTGTGTAAGGGCTCTCTTCACATCCTCACCAGCAAGGATATCTCGCCTTTTTAATAATAACTAGCCTAACTAGAGTGTCGTGAGACTTTATTATGGTTTTAATTTGCATTTTTTCTAATAACTTGGGATGCACAGGATTCTTTACATACTTGTTAGCATTTGCATATTTTTTAAGAAATGTGTTTCAGGCTTATTGTCCATTTTGAAAAAAAAATATATATTTTTTTTTTGCTAGAGTTGTTTGAGTTCCTTATATACTTTTGATATTATACATTAAAAACTATAGTTTCTTAATATTGTCTCCTGTAGGCTGTCTTTTTACACTGCTATTTGTTTCCTTTGCTGTACAAAAGACTTTTAGTTTGAGGTAATCCTATTTGCCTTTGTTCACCTTTGTTTGCTGTGCTTTTTGGGTCTTAGCCAATAAATCTTGGTCAAGGCCTATGTCATAAAGCATTTTTTTTTCTAGTAGCTTTATAAAACTACAGGTCCTATATTTTGAGTTGTTTTCTGTGTATGAGGAGAGACAGTCTGCTTTCATTCTTCTGCAGGTGGATTTACAAAGTTTCTGGTGCCATTCACTGAAGAGATTGTCCTCCTCCAGGTGTGTTCCTAGCACTTTTGTTAAAAATTAGCACCCATATGTTTGACAAGCTCCACAGGTCAATTCTCCTCAGCAAGCTATGCTGAGAACTGCTATGTTAAACTGACAAAAGCATTCTCAAATGCTTTGTCAAAGTAAAAATTAGAAAAAAGTAAATTAAAAAGTAAATGCTGTATATTTTCTTAACCTGAATAGTAAAAACAAAAAAACAAAAAATCCCAAAGGCATACTGAAAGCTCATATTCAAACTTAACTAAATATGGAGCCTTAGTATGCAACACATCCATTAACATAGATGGGAACTGCTATTCTAATCATCTGTAAACCAGTAATCCAAGCTGATAAATTTGGTTACAGAAAACCTGTACCAAAGACTGCAGGGTAACAGTTTATTAGAGTGTAAGCCTCTTTCCTTGATAAGGAAACAGAGGATCCCTAGAAGTCAGTTCACTCTTTCAGCTAGGAACAAAGACCCACAATCTCATAGCCGGAAGGGATCTTAGACGGGAGCTAACGCTGTACCTCCACACACCACTAACACACACACACACACACACACACACACACACACTCCTACCCACTGCAGAAGCCCCTCCTAGGGGAGCCCCTTCCAGCACTCTGGGTTGGGGGGCACTAAGTTTGAGCTCATCCTGGTCAACTTAACAACTTAGAGAGACCCTGTTTAGAAAAAAAAAAAAAATTAAATTGAACACAGCCGGGAGGTAGCTCAGTATTAAGATTCTAGGTTCAGCCACCAGTACCGCAAGTTAAATAAAGAAATAAATCCCTCCCAGGTGTCTTCCCAATGGACACTCACTCCACCCTCAGTTGAACAGTGCAAGGACAGGAGCTCCCAGTCTTGCAGAAGACAACACATTTCACTGTTGGGTAGAGTAAGTCTTCTTCATCTGGGGTAAAGACGAGCCTGCCCAGAACTTGCACTTGTTCAAAGCACTGCTGTCAGGAATATGGCACAAAGTGCCTTCTTTCAAATGAGCATCCTCTGGTATGCCATTAAGGTAGAGCACTCTTCACTGCAGGGAAGTGTGCTGCTACATGGGAGCCAAGAAACCTGGACTCAAGAAGTAGCTGTGTCTTAGACTTTATGACCACAGCAACATAAACCCTTCAGGCTTTCCTTTCATCATGAAACACATAGAAATCACAACAGAAAGACCATTACATCTGTAAGCAAAGAAGAAATATAAATGGTCAACAAGAATATGAAAAAATGTAGCACATCATTAGCCATTAAGGAGATGCAAATCAAAATCACAGCTGCATAGTCCCTCATGCCCAGAAGGACGATAATAAAAAGCATAGACAATGACAAGTGCTGGTGATGATGTGAAGAAACAGGACTCCTTCCACACTGCTCGTGGGACTACAGAGTAGCACCCACTTTAGAACATACTTGGCAGTTCTCCAAAAGCTAAGCACGGAGCTCCCATGTGGCTTAGCAATTCCATTCCAAGAAAAATGGGAAATGAACATGTATGTCCACCCCAAAACTGGTATGCAAAGTTGACAGCAGCAAGTATCTACCCACTGATACCGAGAAGAGTAAGTCTGTATATCCACATGTATTCTCAATTTGTATACCCATAAGATGGAATATTACTCAATAAAAAATATGAAGTACTGATTGATCCATGCTGCAACACAAATGAACTTTAAAATCATTATAAGGGCAAGAAGCCAGACAAAAAAAGGTCACACGATGTATGGTTCTGTTTATATGAAATATGCAGAAAACTGAAATTTATAGCCAGGGTAGATTAGTGGCTTACTGGGGCTATGGGAAGTAGGGAGTGACTGAACATGCATCAGACTTCTTTCCAGAGTGAAAACAATGTTCCAGAATTGATTGTGGTAATGGCTGCAAGACTCAGTGAATCTACAAAGAACCACTGACACATACACTTTAAATGGGCAAATTACATGGTATGTGAATCATTTCAACAAAGCTACTAAAAAGTCAAAACATATAAATATTAAGTCATAAAGACCAAGGGTCAATTTAATCTAAATCAAAGTGCAAATAATATGTTTGTATATGAGTATTTTATGTGGATAACTGCCTTATATTTTCAATTGATTTAAATCCATTTTTGTATCTGGATCACTTGTCAAGGAGCAGCTGAATTTTAGGAAAGTAAATAATAAACAAGGCTATTGTGGCACACAAAATATGTTTCTTTTATTTTACTACACTTGGAATTGACTCAGCAATGTAAAGAGCCATTTAAAAAAAGAATGACAAAGTTTGAATGAGAAAATGTATTTCATCGCAGAAGATAAAAGTCTTTGCTTCTCTACAGTGAATACAGGTAATTTCAGAAGCAGCAGCTCCTAATTATTCACTGTTGAAAGGCTAAAAAAAGGTTCATATTGAAAACAGTGACCTCCAGTTTGCTCTGTGAATGAAGGCAGACACAAATTCTCATTTTCCTACAATCCTGGTTGATAAGTGAGTTGGGAAAAGCATGCATTTCTTCATTACAGTGCAGTAGACTGTTCATTTAAATAACAATAACCTGCATAAAAGTCACAAAAGCATTATCTAGCAATTCTACTGTGTTGAAATGCATTATTAGTACTAACAATGCCAAATACAGTAAATAAATCACAGTCTTCTTATTTTCAACATTATTCCTGATTACTGAGCTTTATGAAAGGGTGGTATTATTATAACTGGTGCATTCAACACGTTGGTCAACACTATTTGCTTGGATAACTCTGGAACCGGAAAGGATTTTAAAATAGTTACATTCTTTTCTAGGTTATCCAAGGTGGAAAAATCTTCCATCCTACTGCTTAATCATATATTTTTTAACAGAAAATATCTGAAGAACTCCACTTTTGCTTATGATGTCTCCATAAAAACTAAAAGTCCTCATTAAAAAAAGCATACTTTTTCAAGAATTTATCAAACATTGAAAAATCTTCATTGGTAGCTTAACTTTAAATCACAAGATTTCTTATCAAGAACATACTAATTCCTGTTTTTAAAATTCCTCCTCTGCAACTTGTGGGCCTTTCTTTTACTTTGTCTCTTTTAACCATGGGAAATATGCACTGCTCCACCCAATACCAGTGACTAACCTTGTTTGACAGCACCCGCTAACTCCTCGTGTGGAGAAAAGGAGGGATTTGAAATCATTCACTCTTGACTGTCCAGCTGGCTACCTCAGGGGTGATTTGTTATACATGAACAGGGAAGCTAAAAGGAGGAAAAACAGACCTGTGTGGAGACTGCTGTGCTGGCTCACAGAGAGAACTTAGGACACTTGGAGCCAACTCTTGCAACCATAACCTTATGGATATGCAAATAAAAGTAATGGATGAAGACTCCTTTGAATCAATGAGAAATATTCTAATTTCAGTCAGATTGAATCTACAATTACTCAACAGTGGCTCAAATTTCCTCCGGTGGAATCTCTACATTTTCTATGCAGCAGAACACAGGGTTGCAAGAGGTGTGAAGGAACTGTTGCTGCAAAGTCACACTTAGGAAGCAACATAGTTCTTTTGTTCCAACCTTTTGTTTGTATGGAGTTGTTCTGGCAATAGTGAGGGGCTCTTAAGATGGTGGGAAAACTGCAACCCCTCTTAAGATACTGTTTAGCCCAACCACTGGTTCCTGCTTTGCTTTTTCTGCTTGAGAAAGATGGAAGAGAATGCCAATGTTCCTGAGAGGTCATATTGTTTAATGCCTCCTTGCCCCTGTTCTCTCTCTTCAGCTAACTCATACCTATCTCTTTAAAACGCAGACAAGGCATCACCAGTTTCAGGAAATCCATCACAGCGAAGAATTTCTTGTGTAGATACAATATTAGTTTACATTGCAATTTTTAATAAAATTTGCCTACAAATGTTTCCTCACTAGACTGAAATGTTGGGAAAGCAACACAAATTATTTCTGTTTGCATCTTGACTACCTCAGGTCACCATGTCACCAATAGTCAGGGCTCATAGCATGTCTGTTCAACAGAAATGAACATGTCAAGGCAAGAAGATTTCAAAGGATGAGCTGGTAACATGCATTTCCAATGTTCCTTACTCCACCCTGATCTCAGCTGGAATCTATTTATAACCTATAAATTTCCAGCAGAATGCTTCATCAGAGTTTCTGGCATTTTCCTATGGGTTGGCCCCTCAAGATACCCTGTATTTTTTTCCTTGGATGTATCTTTTCTTTCTTGGTCAACACTCCTGTTCGAATCAGTTCTATTTCTAGACGGTCTGCTCCAAGCTGGCAAGTCCCTGCGCAAATTGACGTCAGAGTGCTGAGCACAGCACTGCATGTGGAGGAGGGCTGGTACAGCAGTGAGTCTTGCCGGTCTCAGCACACTTACAAAGTGGTTACTGACTCTGAAATCTCTTCCCTGGGGCTGGCAGTTCTGCCGCCACCAAGTCTACAGCACACTAGCCTTATAGATGTGCAACAGGTGATCTCAAGATGCATTCAAATGATTTAAGGACAACCTGCCAAAGTCCTTAGAAGTTTACTGCACCCTTAAAGTAGGTCATCCTCAGGAGTTGTCGCGTTTCATCTACCCAGCAGGTGTGTATCATCAAATAAATATCACAAAATGTCTTCCAGCCAGCAACAAATATCTGGCAAGGAAAAAGAAGCACACAGGCTTGCTGACTACATTTCTTGGTGGAGCAGGAGAGGTCTCTTTTAACAAATGGAAAATAATATTTTTATGAACAAGAAGATTTCTATGCCTATTTATCATTCCTCTTTTGTCTACAAACCTTATCCTCCCTAAGAAGTTCCCAAAAGAAACTGACCTGAATTTCATAATTTACAAAAGTATTAACAAAGAGGATCCCTTACATACATCATCATGAAACGAAATTTTTTCATAAAACTGTGATTTTCAAAACAATCATACTAGGGAGGCTGTGTGGTTTATTGGGACTCCTTTTCTCCACCCCATTTTTAGTGTCTAAATTATTAAGTAGTGCAGTCTCCCTTCTGCTGGAAGATTTAAGAGCTGCTAAAATCCAGTAATTTATAATCTTGCATTTTTGGGTAAGATTAGGGAGAACTTTATGATACAATTTGATCTTAAATATTTTTGAGCTTCATGACGTACTTCCAATGCCAGATTTCAATCAAATATTGAAAAACAATCATATGAAAACACAAGCCTTAAGTTTAACCCTGACTTCAAAGTCATAGGATCAATTTAAAAGAGATTATGTACAGATGCAATTGTAAGTTTCAGTTTTCATTTCATACATACAACTTATAACTTTCCAAGTCAAAGATAATTCTAAGAGACCCACAAGCACACTACACAAAAGTGAGATTGGAAAGGATGACTTGTAGTTATTCCAAAATAAACGGTGTGGCCTATCATCACTTTTTACACAGGTGAAGGTTACCCACTAATGCAATGGTGGGTTCCATTGGAACAGCATTTTCTTACCTGACAGTGTTTTCTAGAAACTCCAAGTCTAATTTTCCTTATCCTATCATGCCTAAGCACCACTGTGTTAGCACTTGCTTAACTGCTTTTCTTTATGTCAACATTAGGTTGGCCTTTATAAAGGAAAACCTTCACCTCCTCTTAAAAATAGTATCAGTAAAATCATAAAGTCTGAAGACACCTTAAGTCTGTTCTTTTGGAAAAAAACATTGGTTAAAAGGAAAAGGTGGGCTGGATGTGGTGATGCAAGTCTATAGTCCCAGCACTCAGGAGGCTGAAGCAGGAGGATCATTCCAAGTTTGAGACCAGCCTGGGGTATAAAGTGAGCTCAAGGTAGCCTGATGTGAGACCCTATCTCAAAAAGACAAATAAGTAAATAAATAAATAAATAAATAGGAAAAGCTACTCAGTTTAGAAGAGGTGTGATAAGAGGTTGATATTCATATTAGATATGTATTAAGCATCTACAATATTCATGTCCTTCTGCAAGTGTTTGATTTACAGCAGTGAATAAAGCCCAGTGCGTGCTCTTATGCAGTATATATTCCATATGGGGAGGTGATAATAAACTAAGTGTGTACTAGCTGAGTATCTCATCATAAATGGCGGGAATCACAAGTGTTTTGGATTATGGAATATTTACATATACATGAGATACTGTGGAGAAGGGATCCAAGTCTAAACATAGAATTCATTTACATTTCTCATGTACCTTACACATATACTTAACACAATAGTCTAAAGGTGATCTGATTTAATGTTTTTAATAATTTGTGTGAAATAGTTTCATGGTATTAACTTTTTTTCATTGTGGTATCAAATCAGACTCCAAAAAAATTTTAGACTTTGGAGCATGTTGGTGTCCATATAATTCTAAGAAATGATATGTGCTATAAGAAAAAATAAGGCACGGGAAAGCATTGTGCAATGAGGAGGATACTGAGTGTAGACCCAACATAGTACAAGACCCGCCACAGTGGGCGACTCCACACAGAGGCAAAAGGTCAAGAGGTTCCCAATACTGGACACCTGTGCCCCTCTGCACTCCCCTTAGAAGACCCAGTTGTGGCCCAAGGCTAAGTCTTTGTGCTGTTTACCCTCTTCAGACTTTCTCAAATTATTGATTCTGGAACAGACAGGCCTGTCTGTGGTTATAGCAGGGAGATTAAAAATTCGAGAGAGAACCAAAAATGCCAAGGAGAGGAAACCTGGAAGAGGCCAGACACCAAGGGACATTGCCTCTCTTGAGAAACCTTGACTATCATCCTGGGAAGTGTCCTCCCTGTACCACAGGAAAATTACTTCATACATAAACATCCACATATATATGTGGATTATTTAAAACTACTGTAGCATCTCTCCCCTGTTGAAGGTAAGAAGATCTGGAAAATACATTCCATAAATTTTTTCTTTTTTTTTATTTTAACATTTAGTGTGTGTGTGTGTATGTGTGTGTGTGTGTGTGTGTGTGTGTGTGTGTGTGTGTGTGTGTCTGTGTGTGTGGCTCAGCCCATCAGGGGGCGCGGCTGGCTGGCATGTGGTGCTGGAGGACCGAACCGTGGTCCCTGTGCTTTGCCAAGCTTGCTCCAAGTAGGTGCTTTAGACCACTGAGCCATCTCTCCAGCCCCCATAAATTTTTTCTTAAAAATCTGATTAAATAACTGAAAACATTGTTCAGAATCTAAGCAAAACAAATAGAAAAGTAGAGTGGTTTTCATTTTTTAAAAAAGTATTTAGTAGCAGGTCTATAGGGTCTCACTCCTCCTGTATTCAGCCTCCCAAGTACTGGGATTACAGATGTGCACCACCAAGCCCAGTCTAACACTGATTTTCAAATAGACTTTTAAGACTACTCATAGCTACTCCGCCTCTTGTAGCTTACTGTGGCATGAGAACCCGGCTGGTGACAGCTGTCACACAAGGAGAGCTGTGCTCCTAAGGCCGATGGACTGGAGTAGCTGCAGTTCTGGCTCCGACACTACAGTTGTGACTTTGAGCAAGTTATGAACTTTTTAACATCTTAGTTTCCTCATCTGTAAAAGAAAATAATAATAATGCCACTATTATGGGTTTGCTCAAAGGGTTAAGTGAAAATAAATGAAGGGCTGGTGAGATAGCTCAGCAGACTAAGCGCCTGCTTAGGCAAGTGCAGGGACCGGAGTTTGATTCCCAGCTCCACATGCTGTGTGGGCCTTGCCCCCTGGCGCGCTGAACTGGAGACCAATTCCGGGCGTTGTGGCACACACTTGTAATCTCAGCACAGGGAAGGCTGAAAATAGGAGGATCACTATGAGTCTGAGCTGCACAGTGAGACCGTGTACCAAATACATTAAAAAAAAGGAAAAAAAAATGAGATCATGATTATACAGCACTTAGCATTTAAGTGCTCTTAAATGAAAATTAAGGTAACAGTAATCACAATACTGATGATGTAGAAATCATGTGCAAAGTGCATCAGCTCTGAAGCTGAGAGGCAAAGTCCTGGCCTCTAACAGCCCAAGATACCAACCAGTTTTTTTTTTTTTTTTTTTTCAGAACCGGGGATTGAACTCAGACCCTTGTGCTTATTCCACTCAGCCATCTCCCCAGCCCCTAACAGCCCAAGATAGTCAAGTAATACTTTTGTCAAAGAATACTGCAGGTCTTCTGGCCTGGTGCATGTTATACAGAAACCAGGGAAGAAGAAAGATACCTGGATTGTGAGGCCTGAATCAAATCTAGGAGGTTGAGATGGGATAGGCATAAGGCTATACCAGACACTACACAGATGGGGAAACAGACAAGCTCTTCACTAGGACAGGGATCCTGTACCAGGAACTGTAGACGTATCAGGACTCAGAAGACAGGAAACCAGTAGAATGTGTCCCCAGCATCCTGGGCAAAATTTAGAGGTATTTCCATATTTGCAGTAGTTTTTGCTCCATTTAATTTTAAAAGCACTCAGTATGTGCCATCTCAAATCTAAAACCAAGAGGAGAACGCAATCTGATGGCTGGAAGCCATGATATCTGCATACAGCACAATGAGACAAACAAGGTTCCTTGAACCTGCACCAGTCTCCACTGGCAACAGAAGCACATCAGTTCACATATTTGGGGAGGGGACAGTGTCAAGACTGAAGCACAGGCAGAGAAGTGTGTGTGTGTGGCACATCTGTCCTGATGTACAGTTTTCTTAATACGGCATGTGGTGTGGGCGACACAGCTTTAGGAAGGGAAATATCTGTTTCACATTCTTACCATTCTGCTTTCATTCTGTTCTTTATTGTTTCTTTGAGTACATACTTTAGCTAGATTTATATCATTTACATGTCTGTGTTATAATAATTTGTATCACTTAGTAGATTCTATCATTTTCTTCACACAGAGCTGCTGAGTCCTACTGTGGGACTAGCAGAGACACAAATCTTGGAGAAGATAAAAGTTTCCAGGAAGTCTCGGAGTTTTGTACTCCACAGCCATGAGCTTTTCCTGAATGTGCATGTGAGAATTCCAACTCTTTTCTGTCTTGGACTGATAAAAGAAAATTAGCAAGACTATATTTTAGGTTAAAGTCTGGGCAGCCTAATAAGGTGACACCTGTAACTTTCTGGCTGGGAAGCACGTGAAGCGGGTGAAGACACGAAGGCCAGAATATCTTTGAAGATAGAGCACTGGGCAAGTCATGAACAGCAGACTGGAATGAGGAGATGTAGGCTTCACAACCAATTTGGTGGCCACTCATTCAACGCTGAAGCAGTGAGGGGCACAGATCTGTACCATTCTTACGGGCAACCATGAGGTGTCACACTGCAATGCTTGTAAATGGTTTCTACTTCACTGAGACACTGAGTGTGTGAGGTGCCTTCAGCTGGAAAATGGACAGAGAAGCGATTACCATGAAGTGGGATGAACACCATAAAGGGAAACCACACAGGCAACTGGATTGTAGGAGAGGCTCACAGGGTGAATGCTGTGTGGTTTCTCACATACTGTGGCCTTGATCTGGTTGGAGAATTCATTTTCTGTTGTTGCCCCACAAGACAGAGTCTGGGAGCTATGGACCACATAGTAGAAAATAAGTGACCCCAACAGTAATCACTCTGTGGGCTCATTCTCCCACTTGTTCCCACAGGAGCCAGTGGCTTATAAGAACACACAGCAGTCATGTGTGGAAGGTCCAGGAGTTGGCCAGCTCTGGTTCTGACGCTGGCTTTGGCACTGACTCATTATATGGCCAGGCAGCGACCCTGAAATTCAGCAAGCCTGGGGATAGTGCATGTGAGAGCAAGAATGTGCTCTACAAATGCCAGGGGTGATTATTAGTAGTAGAAATGCTTTTCATTTAATGGCCTAAATAAAGAACACTAACAAAAACAACTAGGACTAAAAGTATGAAGTTCAACCCATGTTGACCTGGCTCCCAACCCTTAGCAGTAAAGTTTTTCTTTCAGTAGGCAATGCCATAATTTGGTCTTAAAAACAGTACATTTGTTAAACTGAAAATGTTCTAAATTTCTCCTTGGTCAGGGATATTCTGCACAATCTGATGATTTGGGATTTCATCAAATTAATGTCACCAGATATGCCTTATAATTAGAATAAAATATTTGAAAAGTTTAAAAAAGGGAAGCAATTCATTAACTCATTGATTTTTCTACAGATTGGGAGCCTGAATTTAAATAATACCCCAAAATATAGCTAGATGTGCACAAAGAAAAAGAATGGGTTGCAAATCTTTAAATGGAACACAGTAGTTTAAAATGCTATTACTATTCAGATTCTCTGAGAACATTAAAACTGCCCATTAAATAAAAATCTAATAATTAGCCCTCCTGAATTGTGACACTTTATAACTTATATAGAAATGCACAAAATTGGAAGAAAGGTCCTTTTGAGGCAGCATTTGATTTGCAATGTAATATTATTCCAAAGCCAAGATCCTCATGGATACAGTTACAAAAGAACAACAATGCAAACTAACAAAGCTGAAGAAGATTCTGGCAATGAGAGCCCAGACATGCAGCTCAACATTCTCCAAGATGTTACCGCTCTGGAAAACAATCAGGCCCAGCGCACCTCTCAAACTCACTGACTTCTCATTGAACACTGCTTAAAAACATGACCAACCTAGGTCATTCCATGCTCTATATAAGCTGCCACTTTCCAAACTTACTCTGTACTATCGCTAAATGAATACAGTTTAGAAACATTAACTAGGACAGAATCATTAGTTTCAAAGTACAGGATTAAAAACTCATGCACCAGTGTTTAGTCACCTTCTGTATGGACGCAACTGTAGCTAGAACATTTCAAGATTCAGATACAAAAAAAAAATTCTTTGTCTTTGAGCTTACGTTTACTGGGGTGAACGAGATACCAAAATAAGGAGCAGCTAAGCTGTCCTGGGCATGCTGCGTGGGACCTGCACAAGCAAGGCAAAGGGAGACCTCTTATTGGAGGGATCTGGACAATGAGACCCCTTCCTCCTTTGCGCATGTGGTAAGACATGGGCTTGAGGTGCAGCTTTGGATGGGGAAGAGAAGGCAGATGTCCAGGCACAAGAGATAAGCAAGAGGATCCTGGAGAAATAGGGTGTGGTGTAGGTGAAGAGAGGACAGTGGTGGGGAAGAGGGGGGAAAGGCCCCGGTACATGGGAGGCTTGAGGGCCAGCAGAGGTCTCTTCCAGGTTCCAGATAGTTTTGCCTGAAAACAAACACTGTTAGGGGTACCAGAAGCTAGGTCAAAAGTCTTCATCCACTCACTTTTTTCCCCCTCGTATTGGGAACTGAACCTTGGCAGTGAACTATATCCCCACTGCTTAAATTTTTAAAAATTATTTTTAGTTTGAGACAAGTTCTTGTTAAGTTGCTCAGGCTGGTTTTGAGCTTGTGATTTTCTGCCTCAGCCTCCAGAGTGCTGGGTTTATAGGTGTGTGTCATATACTCTAGGAGACTACAGGGTTCCAATTTATCACCCCCTTCCTGAGGTGTTTATTGGCAAAATAACCAGAAAACAACCAAAAAGGAGACATACAAAAAGGGGAAGTAATAACTGGGAAGAAATTGTGACTAAAAATCAGTGAAGACAGAATACTCAGAGTAACAGAAAGGAAGGCAGCAAGTGAGATGAAAGGAAATACATGCTGGAGGGTGGTGGAACCAGGAAAAAGATGGAGACAGGAAGGGCGAGCACAGCAGAGGGACTAGAGACCATCTCCGCACCCTTTGCCAGTCACGCCCTAAAGAACAGTTAGTACCAAGATTTAAAGCCTGCAAGTCCAAATGCTGGGATGCTGGCAACTATGGCAACGGCAGGAGCTTGCAAACTAAGGACTTTTGTCTATAAGTTAGGAACTACCTTTTTCATGGTTAGGAGATAAATTACATAACTATTAACCAGCTTTTAAAGGAGAAGGGCTGGCCAGATAGCTCAGCAGATTAAAGTGCCTGCTTAGGCAGATACAGGGACAGGGGTTCAAGCCCACACATGCAATGCTGGCCCCGCCCCCAGGGTGGGCTGAGACCACAACCGAGACTGGGTGTGGGGGCGCATGCCTGTAATCCAGTGCTTGGGAGGCTGAAAACAGGAGAATCACTATGAGTCTGATCTGTGCAGTGAAACCCCGTAGACCCTGTACTAAAAACAAAACAAAAACAAAAACAAAGAAAGGGAAAATACTTAGTTTCAATGAGATTTGACAGCAATATTTAAGTGGGAAATACTGCAAAATGGATGTATGTATAATGGATTCAATTTTTGTACGAGTGAGTAGCATTTATTCATATATTTGATCATCAGAAATCATATTGCTAAATGGCAGAAATATTTGAAATATGCAATATCATGCAAATATTTCTTCAATTGTTATTTGGAATATTTTAGTCACTTTTTTCTGTCAAAAACTACTGCTTAATGGTTCAATCAGTATGCAGAACACTTCCTTCTAGAAATATCTCTGATAAGAATAACTAAAACAAAGAATTTTGTTAAAGATGTAGCTGGCACAGTATCAAACATTAGAGATGAATGTTTTCACTTTTATCAGTTTTAAGAAACAGTTTTCTATGTAAGGAACACACAGGGTTTGTTTTTAAAAATAGAAGTATTAACACAAATATCCTCAAGCTGCCATCAGCTCTTGTAATCAATGTACCTTTTTTACATAGACCTGTTATTCCACTTATATAAACACATCCAGGAATAACTTACGAGTTGCATATCAATGGATGGGAGCCCAATCTTTTGTTCAAAATACAAATGTTTGGGATTATTTTATATTTCAACAATCCCTATACATACAAATATTTTTAATGGATTTTTAAAATCTAAAACAATATTTTATTTGTGGCAATTGATAAATTAAGTAAAAATATTCAAGATTCATAGTTGGAATGTAAAAATTCTTCATTACAGTAACATTGACACCAGTGCTACACATACACATAGCAATTTTATAATTTATTTATAAACAAAATTATAGCTTCTGTAGGTTAAGATGATAACCCAGTATCTTTTGAACAAAGAAGACAGAACTTCAAAGGTGTATTGGCTACTTTTTACAAGCCTATATACGTAAACAGAATATTTTTAAATTTAATATAAATAGCATCAGTCTTATCTCTCAGTACACAGTAATGAATTACTAAGACTTCCAAATAAAAAGTCTTCTCAGATAACAATGATCCAGTGCTCCATTAGCTACAATTAATTTTATCTGAATAAGAAAGGAAGTGTAAAGGCATAATCAGACCCTCTGTCTAGGTTATTATAGCTTAAATCTGGAAGCCCCCAAAGCTCATGTGTTAAAGAATCAGACCCAGCTAGTGGCCCTATGGAGAACTGATGGAAATGCTAGAAGCTGAGGCTCAGTTGCAGGATGCTGCCCAGTGGGCAGATGGCTGTGGAGAGCACATTTGTCCCTATCTGGAGAGTACATGTTGTCCCTGTCCACTTCCTTGCTTCCTGAAGAACATGAAGTGAAGAACTTAGTCCTCTCATGTGCTCCCTGCTATGTTATGCTAGGTCACCACAAGTCAGAACACTGGAGCTGCAGACCATGGCCTGAAACCTGTGAATCATAAGCCAACACAAACCTTTCCTTCTTCAATTTAATTTTCTCAGGTTTCTGTCACAACAATAGAAAGCTGACCCATAATATATGTTAGAATACAATACAGATATATATTAAAAGCTTAAAGTTATGTTTCACATAAGTCATATTCAGCTGTTTCCTTTTTAAAATCATATAAAGAAAATATTTATTTGTGCATGAAAAGGAAATGTAGAACATTAGAATATCTGACTGAAGTAAATGTTGTTAATAAAACATTTTACTATACATAGGTGTTAATAAAATTAAAAATATTTTCTCACTAGAGATCCTTTGAGGAAAATGAAAGTAGCACATACATATTACATACAAAAACTATTTTAATTATATTTATGAAAAATTTTCTTTGTATGGCTTTTATTGAATTGCTCATGACAAAATAGGCTTCAATCAATATTCAATAATATTGAAAGTGATAAACCTATACATATAAATAATATACATTCAAATACTTTATACATACTCGTAAACCTGGCCCACAAGAGTGAAAGGATGGGCCTACGTGAAGGAGACAGAAACCATGACATTTCATGTTCTACTTCTTGAATGTTATCAGAATAGAACTGTCCAGTAGAAAACAAAGAAAAAACAGCTCTCTTAATTTGGTGTGAAGAATGTTATCAACCTTTTACCTAAATAAACTTCAGTAGGAACAAGAGTGAAGAAGTTGGCTACGTACTTAAAGTGTAACCAGGATTGCAGCTGCTAATTTTAGTTTGATGTTTTGCAGCTAAGGGTAGCAGAAAAAGTAAAAGGCAATTATAGGAGCCAAACAGACTGCTATACTTTGTACTCAATCAAAAATAATAACTCAGGCAGATTCTATATTCTTTATGCTAAACTATATCATCTGCCGGTTTGGAAAATAACTTTAAACATTGTACTTTTTATCAAAGTAAGAGTAAATCAGAGATAGGTTTTTAAACTTAAAAGCCAATAAAACATTCAATTATTTAGACATAAAATATATATACACAGAAAACTTACACAGAAAAAGGGGAAGAATACATACAAAATTGTGGGCAATTATTCCATAGGCAATGAGATTTAAGGAGTTTTATTTTTTATTTATTTATTTTTATTCATTTATTTTTTGTGGCGGCTCAGGTTGTCTGAAGGGCAGTTCTGGTAAGGCAGGTGGAGCTGGGGATTGAACCGTGGTATCCTGCTCCTGACTGCCTTTACATGAGCAGGTGCTTAAACAACTGAGCTAAGGGTAGGCCCCCAGGAGCTTTATTTTGTGCTTTATGTCTTTCTAAATTTTTAAGACGTTCAATAATAATGCGATAGTCATAGTTTTAAATGGGGAAGTTCTATTTTAAAAAAATTACAAGTAGTTCAACAAACTCGCCACATTTTCATATATGAAAACTATGGGAGAAACAAAAATCATCCCATATTAAAACAATTTCAGCAAGTGAAAACATGGCAAACACAAAGAAAGCTTATGTTGCTTTAAAGGTACATCTTGGGCTGCTCATCAGTTTCTGAGGTTACAAAGCAGGTCTGGGCTCTGAAGCTGTAGGACATGGGGATTGGGAGATATCCTCAGGGCACCCTGAAAACACGAGGCGACTGGAAGCTGAAGTGCAGGCTTCCTTAATGCACGTTGTAAGCAGCTGCAGTGCACAGTGGAAAAGGCCAGGTGTGGCACAATGAGAACTTGGGGACAACTGCATGAGAAAAGCCTCAACCAAAGCCTCCCACAAAGGCCAGTTTGTGCAGGTAAGGTTGCATATGCCTTATTTGAAATGCTTGGGACAAAAGGTCTCAGATTTTCAAGTGTTCTGATTTTGAAATATTTACATAGATTTACTGGTTGAGTATCCCTAATCAGAAAAAAATCTAATATCTGAAATAATCCAAAATTCTAAAACCTTAGGTCAATACTAAAAGTTTTGGATTTTACACCATTTTAGATGTGGGGTTTTTAGATTAGTCATGTTCAACTGTACCCAGGTCTTCCTCCTAGTTAATTTAGACATTGTTTTCTTTAAATCTAGTCTGTGGCAAAACACTGAAATAGAGCCTGAAATAGGTAAGATTTAGTAAGAGCACTGCACCATCTGAACAGGCATTAATGGTGAGGCATACCAGTTATTTAATTAGCACACATTGATTAACTTAACCCCATGTAACCACTGTCTTCTGCTACTGCTAATTTTGTTTTTGAAGTCAAATGAAATAAAGTAGCTGAAGAGTAATTAAATGTGTCCAGTCCCTTTATCCCTATGGCTATGATGGCTGGGTTGCCCTCCACTGCTGAGGTCTTCTGAGAAGATGCTGGAAAGGCTTTGAAACAACTCAAAGGCATGTTCTCAGGAGGTGGTGACCACATTAAAAACTCTAATGTGAATGGCCTGCTAGTAATATTTTCTCTAATGATGCATGTGAGAGAAGTATAAAATTTGCAACCAGATATTGGCTATGAAACTGATGATGTTATATTAAAAAAGCTTATTATGGGAACAAATCTTAGTCTATATCTGTGATAACCTTCCTAATATGAAAAGTAATAATTAGAAGATTGAAGAACATGAAGTACAGGTTAGTAGTTTTGCACTTTAAACATGTGCACACATACATGCACAACCCCCAACCCCAAAAACCAAAAGCGAAAGAGGACAAAACTGTCACTGTCCAACAATGATACATACATGGTGATCAACTGATGGCCAGGTTAACAAGGAACCAACTGCTGCTGCTGCCGCAGTACTTTCTGGCTGGTCTCTTCCTTCTCCTTGACAATCTCTAGGTGGATGGGCACAATTTTAAGGTCCCTTGGAGCACAACTTGAGAATCACTACTTTATGCTTCCCTAGTGGTTATAGCACATTGGCTCATTCCAGAGTTTCTGATTCCTTTAAATGGCTTTATTTGACAACAAAGCCAGCAAGCTAAGAAGCTCATTCCTGGGATTCTTTGGAATTCAGGTTTTACATGTAGCCCAAGCTGGGCTAAACAGATGTGCATATAAAACTAACAAAGCAGATATATGATCAGTGTGTGTGTGTGTGTGTGTGTGTGTGTGTGTGTGTGTTGCCTTGGGTTCCTCTGGGACAGCTCTGGAACTCATCATGGAATCTGGTACCCTGGCTCACACGTGAGGCGTTGTTGCTGCTCTCCTTCACGGCTGCGTGGCACCCAAAAGAGCTGCAGCAGTCTTCCCACTGTCTAGGAGCTATTCTAATAAACCCTTTTTTGCTCAAATGAACTAGAAGAGTCTAACCCCCAGAATCTGAGAGCCTTGAACAATACCAGTCTAGTAAAGGACCTAATTATTTCATGATGTCAGATCAGGTATCTTCAGCGACACTCCTACTTTGTGTCCTTAATGAATCCAGCAACATTTTCGAAGACACTGAACAAATGCTAGTTAAATCACACTGCCATAGCCATAACGCTATTCTGGTCTATTTTAACATCCTTCAACTACCTGCTAGATAGTCTAAATAACCTAGGTAACAAATCATAAGGGTTGAATCATCGTTTTTGACTATATTCACTTTCCTGAATAAACTAAGACATTAAAAAGAACAGTTTCAACTTCCTATCATTTGGAGACAGGGACAGAAATAAGTCAAAAGCTATCTTTTAAAATATAGTAGAAATTATAGGAATGTAAATTGATGAACCGACAATGATTGGAATTTGACCATTATACAATGCAGGATTAAATTTACCTTATGGAAAATAAAAAAGAAAGAAGCTATAGATCCTTCACTTGAAAACAATACATTGTCATCACAGTGTCATTCATATATACTTGAGACACATACATTTGATATATATGTGATATATATATAATGGACATACCTTTCAAATACTTAATTCAGAAAAAACTATTTGAAAGAAATTTTCCTTTTCCTGTTTTGTACACAATCTTCATTTCATTTTCTCTGCATGGTTAGACAAGGGTCAGATGACAACTTTAAATATTTAAACTGGTCAATGACAGTCAAGTAGCCAGCAATTTTCAAGTTTATTGTTAAATATGGATTGCTTCAGAGGTAGCCTCAAGTACATGGCACAGCTTCCTAATGAGTTATTAGCTGTGAAACTGTGAAGTAATTCTAAATTTTAAATATGACTTAAGAATAGGCTGGGATATAATAAATTAAAAGCACCATAATTATACAATACAATACATTAGACAATCACAGTATATGCATATATCAAAAATGTATTAGTAAATCTAACATATTCATAAAAATCTAAATTTGACCATGTAAGGCCTTAACACTAATTGGAAAGAATTTTGACAGAAAATCCTGGATACCTTTTATCATCAGTTTTGACAACCTATTTTTTTTAGCAACTTATATAATGATTACTTCTAAACTTCACTGCACATCAAAATCTAAGATCTGAAAAATTAGCAAGGATGCGTGAAGCAGCAATGTTCAAGTGCCATAGCCTGAATCTCAATTTATTGGCGTTATATAAATCATATTCATGTAGTGCCTCATGTTCCTACATTGCACGTGCTGTTCACTTGAAATATGTCATACATTTATAATTACATAGACCAAATATAAATTATATGTATGTACCAAGTATTATGTCCCAAACTTTGGCAGCATGTTTTAGATAATATATTCTGGTCATCTGAACAATTCATAATGGTAAACATACAGAGAGGTAGTTATTATTTACACAGAGTTTGAAAGATAAATTTTATATATAATACTCCTGTATCCAAGACAGACCTTTTACTTATTATTGTTGGACTGAAAGACAATGACTTAGAAACACAGGAACCTAATCACTATTAGGTTTAAAATGGGAAGGGTCGAGCCACAAAAGGAGGTGAATTAGTTAATGTTGGCATCCTCAAGAATATACTATAAGAATATAGTTTACATGGCAGCTGTGTGATATATTAATGCCTCTAAGTTCTCTTAGTTTTAATAATGGATTTGGTTCTATTAAGGTTCTCCCTTTGAGGTGAAATTTCTGTTATCTGTCTCTTTCATGGATGGTCACAGTACCATACCTGTTGATGAATATTTATTCTGTAAATACCTACATCTTTTTTTGGTACAGAATATTAAGAGATTTAATTACAAATTACTATATCTAACTCATTACAACAGCATCAATTTTAAAAGACACTGACATTCTTTTTTTTTTTTTTTCTTCAAATTGGTAGGACAGTTTCAATAATTAACACATTGCATACATTCTTCCTAGTGGTTAATTGCTGTACAAGATGCAGACATGATATCCTTTTTACAAACACCATTAGAACAAATACCTACATCTTAACGTTCAACAAAATGGAAATGTTGCTTAAAAACAATGTTTCAAGTCATGAGGAGAAATATTAGAAAATCAGAAAGATATTACAGCCCAAGTTGGACTGCTATACCCAATTCCCCTACACAAGAAGGTTTCCTGGTTCTTTTAGTAGAAGTTTTGACTCACAGACCTCATATATTTCCTTTTTCTTTTCTTACCGAAATGAAAACTCTCACACAATAGACTCATGATCAGGCTGCACTGGTATAAATTAAGTCTATAAATGATGTCCTTCACTTATTGCCCCTTTCTTTCATACAGTGATATTTGTAACTCATGAGCTGTAGAAGCTGAATGATTTGTAATGTAATACTTCTAGAATCTCCAGAGTAATTTCAGCATTAGTTACTAATAAAAGTTGGCTCTCTGCATTTCTTAACCTTGGGAACATGAACCTTTAAGACTTCGAGATCAAATACCAACATTCCCCTAGGACTGCTGTGCACATCTGCATTGTGGATGTAGGACGTTTTTTGTTCCTAATCAAGTATAATCTCACTTCATAACTTCTGCTTTTGGCTCAGTGCTACCTAGATTTTCAGGCAAGCGAAAAAATGAACATTGAAGATTTTGTGCTTGAAGGTTTGGAAATTTGGCAAATACCATATTAAAATGCAACTATTTGATCTTGAACCCCAGTACAGTGAAATTTAGTTAAAAAAAAAAAAAGAATCCAAAGTGGATTTTAATGTATTCCATATCTGCACCTGCATTTTGATGTTGCCAGGTATCTGTACTAACAATTCTGTTTGCAGGGCAAAACAGAACGAAGAGTCCCTTAAATTTCCCTCCGGGATCTTCCAACCATTTGAAGTAATCACTAATTCCTGCTTACATCTACAAGTCAGGCATTCAAGGGACGCTCTTTCTGGCTGATCTTGTGCTGCGATTACATAGTCTGATTTTTGGTCTCTGTAACTTGGCCCAGACAAATTTAACATGGAATGTTAGTTGAAGGCTTTTAGTCACCTTCAAATTGTCTTTAAAGCTAGTTATGAAGCAGGCTTAAGTTACTGATGGACAAATATGAAAAATGCTATTGTGACCCACCAAGTCAAGGGTACTATTCTTCACACAGTCTGTTCAATCTTGGCTTTTTAGGGTCCAGTCACTGAGGCAGAATTTATTTTAAAGTAATTTAATTTGGTATCCATTAACACTTTTTGAAACCTTGAAGCCACAGAATATAAAAGATACTTATATTCAGACAATTGTGAGCACATTACCTGTAAAATAAAATTTTCATGATGATTAAGTTGGGGACGTACATTTTATAGCCCTACATTGTACCCAGGTGGTGTTTTAGACTAAACTTGGGCTTAACTTACAAATGTGGTCATATAATATCTATAACTTTTATTTCCTGTTGTATTTATTCACTGTATAATGTTTAGAAAGGGAAAAAAAAACTAATCACAAAGTATCATAACCAGGACCAACTAGGGGAAGGACTTTCTTCATCTAAAACTGCCTTACCCGATAGCTGTGGTTTGCCTCTGAACTCATCTGTTGTTGCTGGTTGGAAGCCAATATGAGTAATGGTTAAAAGTCTGGGTTTTATTTAGAATCATGCTTTCACTCAAGCTCTAGCCAGTTATCTATTACCTCTTTGATCCAGAGTAGGTTTAGCATGTTTTTAGGCCTTAGTTTTCTTACCTATCAAATGTGCGATTAAGAGAGCTGCATTAGTGTAAGGTGCCTTGCAGAGAGTCAACTCACAGGCTTACAAAAATTAGAATACTTTTTCATTTGTAAGTATCTTTCTTCCTCTGTAAACTTTCTGATGGGAAGAGCTATTTCTAGTTCCTTCTTGCCCGTTTTACCATACAGTCTTGTAAAATGGCAAGAAAAACACTGATTTAGATACACGAGTGGTATTTAATATCCAAACTCGAAGCCAAGATTACCTATGAACTACATAATTTTTGGCAAAGTTCTTAAGATAACTGGGTCTTAGTAGGTCTATCTATAAAATGGGACTACTGTTTTATCTCCCAGTATTCTGATATAGACAAGACACTGTTTAAACTTTAAACAGGATTTGGCCAACATTTTGTTTTATTTGAGTTGAGAGCTATTATTTTCCTCTGGCCTCTGGTATGTGCGGAGGCAATGAGTAGACAGCCACTGGTAAGCTAGGATGGGAGGCCTTACCCACCATGACCTACCGGCTCCTGACCATGGTCTTCTGAGCCCTAGCACTGAGAAATGAGGATCTCCTTTCTAGCCACCCAGAGTGTAGGACTCTGTGACAGTAGGCCAAACTGATGAGATGTTATTGATAACAGGTCTAGGAGGTCAGAGTGAAAAGAAAGTTGTCACTATCCTAGAGTGACTAGTGACAATTTCTGTGCTGAAGTTGCCCAATAAGTTGTGAGAGAATTATTTTAGCCCTCACTTCTACATATGGTCATGAGTAAGACTGCAGAGCTTGGCAGTCTGGGAAAATAGAAGTGGACTAAAAGGACATCACAAACCCGGCTGCTAAACTATCTGTGGGAGCCACCCCTCAGAGGCGTAGTGGATATAGAGGACATTGCTATGGCCATCTCCAGGAAGTATCTCTTCTCCAGACGGAAGAAACCAAAGGGTGCGTGTCACCTAGAAAAAGAGCTGTGACTTTCTTAGGCATTGATCTTTGACTGAGTGCTGCTAACGAGAGAACCTCTGGAAAACGAAACCCAAGACAATGCTCTGACTGTGCTCAACAATGTGTGCACAAAGGGTGTCAGAGCATGTGTTCCAGCACATGCGGACAAAGAGCATAAAGACGTGTGAGGCGGGTGTTAAAACACCAGCTCCAACATGTGTTTAGCCATGTGTGAGCAGAAGGGTGCTAAGCCATGTGGTAAAGCAAGTGTTAGGGCATATTCAATTACAAATGTTTCTCATTTGGGAGCTTAAATTATTTTCTGCCTAATCCAGTGTTGCTAAGAAATAGCTCTCGTCCTAACATAACACAATAAATTAAAAAAAAAAAACTTAACAAAAAAATTGAGGCCAGAATTATTTTCTCCTGTTTTGACTTAACCAAGAAGATTTTACATCTAGAGCTGTTCAATAAATGCAGTGTCCTTCTGCTAGTGAAAACACAAACAGGCCCAATCCTCCATAGTTAGGAAAGCCACAGAGATGCCAGGGGAACCATTGCCAGTGTTGTGACCTCACACCACCTTAAGGTTTGATAAGCCAGGGTACACCAGGGGTACCTCAACTGAGAGTGCCCATCACATCCCGAGGCTACCAACTCAGGGCCCCCTGGACACAGCTGTGATTCTGCTTTGTTTGTAATTTTAAAATATACATATCATTGCTCTACCAAACAAGGATTTTGCCAGTTCTTATTGATAGTAAAATGTGATGGAGATTAGCTTTAAGGTATAGCTGACATTACTTGCTAAATATTTTAGCTTATGAATCTACAGTGGTGCTGGAAGATTCCATTCCAGAGTAAATAACAAATACTCCCACTTTAAAATAATATAAACACACAATGTTGGACGCCACTATAAAAAGAAAAAAAGAAAGCAGACATAAATCAGAATGTGCTGTTGATGCTTTTCTACAGCTTAAAGACTACACACACACACATACACGCGCTCGCGCTAATATAGAAAACAATTTCAGGTAGCTATTTTATTTTCTTGCTATGAAGGAAAGAAATAAACAAAACAAACCATTGAATCTAAGCCCATGTATTTCACTGTTGGCAGTAGACATATAATCAAATATTCTTTTTAAAAATGCAAAAACAAAAGCAAAGGATCTGAAACTTTATGGTTAAGTTCCACTTCCCTTGAAGAACTAATAAATGTGGCTTTTTTCAGCTGAACCAGAATTTGTATGCAAATGTTATTTAATTTTTACCTAGGAAATTTTTTGATTATTCTGGATTGAAAAACTTCAGAAAAGCCATTAGACAAAAGATGTTGCCTTCCCAATCACCTTTGCCTCAAGATCATGGAATGTTTTATTGAACAAAACCCAGTAATACAGAAACAAACAATTAAAGTGAGCGTCTTCTGCCAAGTACCCTTGCAGCAGAGGTCACAGGAGTTCTGAATACTTCTCTCTTCCCGTTCACTGTGACACTTAATGATTAGTCCATGTGATTCAGTACATACACAAGAAAACAGTTTCTCAGAAAAAGCATGTTTTCTGGCTGCTGTGACCTGACTCTTTGCTAAAACAATTCCAAAGCGCTCACTAACAACTCCAAAGCAATGATTATTCTTTATGTTTCTTAAAGGCTCAGCCCCAATTAAGAAGACAAAGAAAATAGAATCTGACCAAAAAAAATAATAAAGGAAAGTTGCTCATAGGTTTTCTTAGTTTAGGCACCATTGTGGCATGAACAAATAAGACTAATAAGCAAATTCATCTCAGCAGTCCCATGTTGGCTTCAATATTAAGACATTTCTCTTTTAATAGTGCAAAAGCAAATATAGAATCTAAGAATGTTTTGTTTCCGTTAAAAGTAAACACAGCCTGAAATCTAAAGCTATTTCACTGAGGCTGGCCTCTAAGTGCACACAGAGCAGGCTCAGAAATAATGCCTGCATCACGAAATGTACAGAAGAGCTTCTACACAAATGTCACTGAAATAGTGAGGACAAGAGTGTGGTGTCAAGTCCTCAGAAGCAATAAGAACTACTAGTGAACAATTCCAGTTAACTGGAAGCCCTGTGTGGAGTCAAGGAAGCATGCAAACACATCCTATAATTATATAGAAGACAGACAAGAATAGTCATGATAGAGATTCAGACTTTGAGATAGTATTTCTGAATTTCGGGGTGCCCATTTGACTACATATAATCATTTCCCTTTATTACATTTTTCCCTGGACCTGGAATATCCCATAAACAAATCACATTGGAGGTGTGGAAAGGGAAGAAGCTCTTTCTATAAAAATTCCTCCCGAGGGCACACTGTACATTGTCTGGGAGAGTAACATGGTACTTAGCAAATGTTGTATCATGTTTTGTACTTTAAACTTTGCAGAGCATAGCAGAAATGATTCAAAACATAATTTTTGCCTCGTCTGCTTCTTTTCTGAAGTAACCAGCAGGAACCCCTGGGGATGGCTGTGACGCGGAGTGGAAGCCCCTGGGAGCAAGCTTTCCCAACGTCACCATCACCACTGTGGGCATTTCACTCCAGGGCATGTCATCTGGGGGAGAGGCAAGGTGGGACTGAGCTTGTCAATAGGGCGAAGCCCACCCTCAGTGTCTTGTACCTGTGTCATCTGGGCCTTGCTGGAATGGGCCCGCCCAAGATTCCACTGTAGGAAGGAGCTGTACAGAATAAACTGACGCCATACTTGGAAGGGAGCACATTTAAAGTAAACTGGAGAACGTGGGTAAAGCTGAATGTTCCAAACTGCCCCAAGCCATTGCCTTTTTAAGTTGGCAGCATTTTCCTTTTTCTGACCAGAACAACCATAGCAATTAAGGGAAAAATAAAAATAATGGAAATGAACCAACAAGTCCTTTTTATGTTTATCTTACATATTTTTAAGTCTTTTAAAGGCTCAAAAAATTACTCTTTTGAGTTATCTAAAATCTTGCTTGCCCATTTTCTTCTACAGATATGTTTCTTACTAATATTTGTAGAATTAATCAAACCCCTCATTAGAAATAATAAATTGTTAAACTTTTATATAATTAAATGGAAATTCAATGTGAAATGAAAACTATAAATACCATATAGCAAGGTTGAAGGTAGAATTGTTAAGATGAATATTTCTCTTAATTTGCATTTCTCATCTTTTGAAATCAGTAGAAAGACAAACCTCAGAAAAATTTCATGTCTCACATTTGTTGTATCTTTGAAAGAGAACATGAGTTTATCATTTTTTGAAACATGAGTTTATCATTCTTAGTCAACTGATTTGCCCTGGAATGTTTGTTGAGAACAATCTTCATATTAAGAATTTTTTTAAAAGTCTGAATTGATCAAACTTTGTTTTAAAAAGTTAAAAGTAAAATTTTATTCAAAATAGAGTCTGACTAAGCCATTCACAGGCCTGCTTGCAGACGTTAGACAGCCTTCTCCTGGATGTTTCTGCCAAGCTTCCCAGGGCCACGCAAATGAGGGCTGCCAGATCCCTGCTCTTGCTTCTCAGTGGTCCACCTGTTGGTCCCGACAGCCTTGTGTTCACTCTGTCCCAGAACCGAGCAAGGCACAGGGGTCCAGAGCAGAGTGAACTTCAGTTCATGCCCTTCATACTTGATATTGCGAAAGTGATTTCAGCCGTGTGCCAGGTAAGCTTTGATTTAACAGACAACTGTTTATAATTTTAAGTAATTCAACACCTCCCTCCCCACCTTAACATTGGGAAATTTTTTTAAAAAAAGGAAATTAAATAAGTAAGTTCTATTATGTAAAAAAAAAAAAAAAAAAAAAAAAAAAGGTTTCAAGAGGTAGAAAAATAGCCCCACCTCACTTACTCTTGTTTCAGTGCTTACTTACATTCCGATTCCATGTTTTTTGTTCTTAAGAGTTTATCAGAGGTTAGGAACCAAAGTGAGAAAATAGCAAATATTTGTATTTGCTAATGGACTTCTGCTGTGCTCATGAGGGAGACACTCACTCATCAAACATTTATCGAATGCATATTATGCACCAAGCTCACTGACAGAGGGATGTGGAGATGAAAGCCAGCCCCTGCCCTCCGGGGTCCCACTGTCTAGTGGGGAGATGGGTAAGGAACCCGACAAGGACAACACAGCACTGGTCCCCACCGTGCTGTGTGCAGACCACTGGAGGGATGCGGCAGCATTCCGATGATTACTTTTTATTTGAAATATTCATTAGCACTTTAAACATTTTATTTCAGATATTGAGATATTCACTTGTTTTAATATGTGAAAAATGCACAGCTAGTGCATTAAAACCACGAGTCCTTGGGAAACACTGCACGATGGAGCTCATATAAATACAGATATTTATATGCTAAAAAAAAAGGCCAGTTTACAGAAAAACAACAATGTAAGTGTTGAGGACTAAGGCAGGCCAACACGGGTAATAAAAGGATGCCATGGTACAGAGGCTGGGGTCTGTGCCGTGGGCACAGAGGGGCAGCTACAAACACCATGTGCCTGGTCACTCAGAGGGCTCCGCAAAGAGCTGCTACAGGGTGAGAAGTCGTGCTGAACATAAGCACATGTATTAGGACTCTTCCTATGTAGAACTGTTGAATCTCAGGTTTGGATGGAACCTCCAGCGTCATCAGTGACACTGTCTGTAATTAACTTTAGGGGACTTCTGTAATAGAGTGACAGAACATTAGTTCATTTTAATCTATACCCCTGTGTGCTCAGCTTGTGGCTCAAGTGGCCTAGTGGGAATACGAACTTCAGAAGTGTTTAGTTAACATTTGAAAGACTAATGAAAAGCCAGATTCTAGAGGCAGCTAGGACATGTGCTGTGGCTATCTTTATCTTATTAATTAGTTACTCTTAATTAGCATAACTAATAATGGTTAATGAAGACATTAGAAATGGTAGTGAAATATGTGGACAGGCTTGAAGGAGTGTCATTAGCATTTCTACAGCATGCCCAGAAAGGTTATCAGAATCTTGAAGTCCCTAATGGCCTCCCTGGAATTACATCCATTTAGGATTCTGGCTTAGTTCAGCACCCACTCACTTAAAGGAGAATTTTATCACTACCGTTGGTAGGCTGACTCTTGTTGCTGGATTTATTAAAACCTCAAGTGGGTCTTTCATGTAGGTTGCTGGCAACGTAATCTTCAACGAGGAGAGAGAACACAGACTTCCCAGGACACACTGAGCCTTCTGGCTCACACTTATTTCTCTGTGTGGCAGAATGCAGTCTATTTGCTTTCATTTTGCTACATTACTTGGCAGGCCCTCAATGATCTCCAATTTCTGTCTACAATGGTGGCTACTGTCTACCGGGAAGAATTTAATAAATGTGAAACACCAAACTTGTGACAGTCAGTCTCTACTGAACTAGCTCCGTCAGAAACCTTAAGTGATTTGTCCAAGATCACAGAGCTAAGAGATGGTATGAGGTTAGAATGTAATGGTTTTTCTTAAATCTCTCCAACCAGTGGTTATTTACTAGGTATGCACATCCCAAGTATCTAAGGAACTTTTAAAAAAATGCTTATGTATGTGTTTAGCCTAGAAAATTCTGATTCCATAGGAGAGCTGGGGTAGGAGCACAAGTGATTATGTTTTTAAAAAATCTGTACAGGTGACTGGAGCATACACATACACACACACCATGGAGAATTACCAGGCCATCTCACGGACTCAAAGAGGCACATCTTCTATGGCTGCAGCCACGTGGCAGGTACTTGACACGCTGCGTATTATTTAATCTTTATAAGAAATCACTGGTTAAGTATCCTTAGTATTTCACGGATCAAGGAATGGATGCAGAGAGAACTCCAAAGTGACAGCACACAAATGGCAATGTTGAGATTCCAACCTGGATTTTTTGGTCTCTATCAACCCTGCCCTTAACCATGTTGTTCTGCTATATAAAACATTTATATAAAGTTGCTCAAAGGAATTTCTGTTGCTGAGGTCTCAACCTACAGTTTTGGATAACACAAACCAGAGAAATGTCCCCTTTTAAAGGGTTCTGAGTTGTTGACAGCTATTTGGAATGTTTTAGGAATAACTACGCAGGGCAACTGAGTCTTACACATTGCTCTAGAAATATGAAAGTCCTGCCATTTTGGAAACAATTTGGCAGGTTTTTGTAAAATTAAACACATACTTACTGCATGACCCAGAAATCCTACTCCTATATTTGCCCAAGAAAAATTAAAATATATGTCCACAAAAAGACACGTACAGAAATGTTCATAGCAGCATTATTTATAAAAGTCCAAAACTAGGAGCGATCTACATGCTCTTGACCTGGTGGCAGATAAGGGTAGCAGTATATGCCTACTGTGGAACATTACTCAGCAATTAAAGGAATGAAACACGATACATGACTCAATCTCAAAAGCTCTGTGGTTAATGAAAGAAATCACAAAGAAAAGAGTACATACTACACAACTCCATGCACACCCAACTCTAGAAAAGGAAAAGCTCTAACGTGAGAAAGCAGATCTAATGGTGCCCAGAGCAGGGAGGAGACTTTCCAGGGAATTGCTGTGTATCTTGGTGTGCACAGTGGCTACACAGCTGTATAAAATTACAGTGTCCCTCTAACTAGATACTTAAATTTTATTATATGTAAATCATACTTTAATGCAAAAAACAAAACAAGATTATGCAAATTCCGAAGACCAAAACCAAAAAGCGTCCCCAAGCTGCTCATGGCCCACAGACGCCTAGTTTTTAACACTGGTCGCAGGAGAGAGACTCCATGCTTGCTGCTCCTGAAGAAACACAAGGATGACAGGAAGTCATTCACCGCCCACCCTGGCTGGCTCACAACAATGGCGGATTCACACTCACCCCTCTCTCCCAATTCTGTCTCCACCTTCAGAAGATGCCAATCGCTGCGGTGCTGCCCCCTGGCTGTTTGGGATCCCTGTCAACATCACTGAAGCTGCCCTCCCAGGCTCCTGCCAGCCTCCTTCACTGGCAGCTCCCCTCACTGCTCTGAAAGTGCAGAGCGCTCTCTCCCGGTGGGCAGATGCCCGTGGAGGTGCCCAAGGTCAACGATCATAGCCCTGTGCTGATGTCTGGCAGAGACGGTCAGCCATTACGTTCTGATCAGTGAGGGATACTTGGGGGGCAAAGGCTGTTTCTGGAACCTATCCAAAGAAAATCCCAGCGGTATGCTCAGACATACATTCTGTCATCAGTATTATCATCAAACACCTCACAGATAATATATGCAAGTGGCTTGAACAGAGAACACTGAATAGTACAAATAAAGCTCAGAACCTAACTGCCAAAACTCAGAGTGCTCTTGGATCTTAGGCAGGGAAGCTCTAGAACATGTCAGAGGGTTTGAGGCAGTCTTTCTGTTTTCAGAAAACAGATGAATGAATGCCAACTGCATGCTGCTGGCCTTACTCTGTCCTAATATCATAATAACATTTAAATAAAAACACCACTAACTACAATATCAAATTCATGCCAGCAGTTACAGCTAGACTGTTAACGAGAAAAAGGCAGAATGTAAGACTGTATTTGCACTAAAAGCTACATAAAGAATAATTTCAAAGTATGAATAAAACCTAAAAATAATGGGGGAAAAATAACTGCAGGGATGGTATTCTGATTTCTTCTTTTATCTTCAAAAACATTTCCCTTTGTTTTGAGTGTGTAACAAATAAAAATGAGGAGAAGAAAAAAGGGATCACAAGAACTCATCACTTGCCATCACTTGCCAGGCACATGCTTCCTTCCCTCCCCTCAGGTCATGCGCAGGAAGGACGAGGCTCACAAGCCCTGCCCAACCCTAGTCTCACTCTGCAGGGACAGGAAGTGTTTCGCAAGCCTTTACTCATGCTGATGAAGATGGGCCCTTCTTCCAAAGTTGGCTGCATCACACTGGCCAATTGAAAGAGTAAAGGACAGAGCACTAGAGCAACAGAGTGGGTGTGCACTCAGAGAGATGACTATGGATGGCTTTCATTCTGAAAATAATTTTTTAAAGTGATACCTTAAGATATATGGTTAATACAATTTTTTCCCTAAAGCAAAACTGGGTTATAAATTTCAAGTTCTATTAAAAAAATGTACTTAAAAAAACCTGTAGTATATCCAAACCAGTTTCATCAATGTGGTGAGATTTTATTTGATTTCAGCTACTTCAGGCTTTCTGACACGTAAACTTCTAAACCCCTAAGGGATATCCCCCTCCCCCACTTCTAAGTAAACCTGGTCTCAGCAAGTAATTCAATGATGTCATACTCTGCAGAGCTGAAAAAACAAGTTGCAACCACAACATGTAGCATCTGAAGAGGCAACAGAGCCTTGTGATCAAGAGAACAGGCATTTTGGGAATCGGCTCATGGCAGGGGGTAAAAATCCCACCTTTTAACAGAGGTCTTGGTTACCTACATAAATAGCTTGAATACTTTTCTTAGAAAAACACTGTGAAACCCATGGACTGTAAGTAAGAACCTGTAAAAGAAACATATCAATGGGTTATGTAAAAAACACAAAAGAAACTTTGTTCTTAAGTTCTTTCTGCCTTGCATACATAGTATATATCTGACAAAGAATACTGATGGTACATGGGTCGAACTCAGTACCAGAGTGATTGGTTAAGGCCCTGGGTTTGGTTCATAGCACCACCAACTGAATGGAACTGAAGGGAACCGAAGCTAGCCGGGCCTTGCTTCGCCAAGCCACAAGACAAAATAAGACAAAGAATAATGATGGAGAGAAAAACTATAAACTAGATGTTTCAAGTTATTTTTATGTAGGTGGTAGCTGCAGGTAACAGCTGACGTGTGCTACAAAGTGACCTATGGTTCTACTCTTAGTATAGGAACACCTGAAAATGAAAGGCAAAAACCAGAGGCCTGAAAACAACCACCCAATCAGAATTACTGGCCAAATCAGTTTTCCAGAGCACCACACGCCTTTATCTTTGCTCCCTCTGCTCACTGTGCCTGCAGGCCCTTCTAACCCTCCCTACCCAAGCCCTGCCCTCCTTCGAGAATCAACAGGGAAGCACCATCTCCTGAGCCTGAACTGCTGTAGGCTGGCAATATCTCCCAACCTGGGAACCGTGGAGGGAGGCTTCTGATCACTATTCATGCTAGCTAGCATTTTTCCCGACTATCTCTGAGCACGATGTCAGGTTCCTAAGGCAAGAATATCCTGCGTCCCTCTATACCCAGCAAAGTGCCCTGCACATATTTGTGAAATGAATCACCATTTTCCTAAGAAATGCTTCCCAGGATAAAAGCATTTATGAGTGGAACCAGTTTCTGTAGGTAAGTGAATTTCATTGATGGATGTTAGACTTTTTCCCACAAGGGGCAGAGAAATGTAGTATATGCACTGAATGTGAATGCCTTGCCCTCAGGAGAGGGCTTACGTGAGGCTGCCAGGAACTGTGGGCATATCTCACCGCGGCCATATCCCATATTCACTGCTAACTCCACGGGTGGCAGAAGCTATGCTGACTTTGCCAGGTGGTATTTGACACTTAAACCTCGAAAGAAAACTCTTCTACAGAAACAGACATTTGAGATTTCATTTTCCCTAAGGCCCCATGCCTTGTATCAGTAAATCATCAATAATTAAATAACAACACTTAAGCCAAGACCATCCAGGCATACAGGCCCAGGGACTGAGCCACACAACAGTTTGTACAGCTGTCTTATCGAGAGCAACTTTAAAGATTATCCACAGTCTTGAGTTGAAAACAGTATGTGGGCAATAGTGCTTAATACTGCATTTTATCAAACTGCTTATTAAATTCAAATTTAAAAAATAGAAGATGATGAAAATTTACATTACCAAAACTTATATCACAAATTGGCAGAGTCTGGAAGGATTTTCTACTATAATAATTGAACTAGGTTGCTAAATTTACATAAGAAACAATCTACTGCCCACAGAGTCATTTTCTAGATTAAAAATTTTTTAAAATGGTTCTTAATAACCACAAATTAAGAAGTTCTTGCTCATGAGTGAATCCAGTATTGCAATTTGGGAGTTACGAGAATTTGGACCTAGGCATTTTTTTTTCTCCATACACCCCAACTTGCTTCTTGTGGTAAGAAGAATCAGCAGCGGGCAGCCCTAGTAACAGCAGGACGTGGTGCCCGGAACCTGAGCAGTGCTGTCTTCATAGGGGAGACACGTTTTGTGCGGTGGTGGGCAGGGTTCTGAAGGAGATGCACTTGTGCACACAGGGTTGGACTTGTCTCCTGCTAGAGTCAAGGGACAAGAAAGGGAAGAAGTTTTGTTTTTTTCCAATAAAGACAGTTTCGTGACAAGAAAACTGAGGTAGAACTGAGAGTGCAAAGCCATTATTCATCTGCATATCCAACAAGAGGTTCTGAAAAGCAACCAAACAAAAAACTTCAAACAACATGAGGATGATGGAAAAAAATATTACAAAACAAAGGAAAGGAAACAACATTCTGAAGATTCATAGAAAACATGAAATTCTGTAATAACTTTTTTAAAAAATGTATTTGGTACAGGGTCTCAATGCACAGCTTGGACTTCTGGTGATCCTCCTGTTTCAGCCTCCCCAGCGCTGGGACTACAGGGGTGCACCACCACACCCAGAATTGGTGGCCAGCTCAGCATGCTGGGGGGCTGGCAGGGCATGAGGTACAGGGGATCAACCCCCCCAAACCACCCCCTCATGCTTGCCTAAGTAAGCACTTAGTCCACTGAGCTATCTCTCCAGCCTGAAGCATGAAATTTTGAAATTGCGTACTAAAGGAAAAAAAAAGTTTTGAAAATAGGCAACTTAAATTAAAATAGTGGGAAGGCAGAGCCTTTATAAAGTGAGGGCAGAAAATGTAAGGGAAGAACTGATGAGATTTAAGATAAAAGCATAAGATACAAAGCAATGGACTCAGGAAACCCATGCTGCAAAAAGTACAATCAGTGATCCTATAAAGAGTAGACATGATGAAAAAATTTTAAATACATGACAAATATGGAAAAGTAGTTTAAACTGTCAAGGTCTAATGTAAAAATCAAATGTTCAGAATCCAGAAAGTTCAATACTGAAGAAATAATAAAGGATGTAATGACAGAAAACTCCTGGGGTAGAAGGAAGACTTGAATTTTCAGACTTCAAGTTACTATAATCCAAGCAAAGTGCGTAAAAGACCTATATGGGTAATACCCTGGATAGACTGTTCAATCCAACTATGCATAAAGCCCAAGCTAAACAAAACCAACAAATAATCAGGTACAAATACACACACAAACTCACGCTCATGTATAGCGTACATACAATTGTTGGTAATGCTTGTATATAAATCAGACTATACTTAAATCATGTTCCTTCCTTGAAAAAACCACCTGAATATATATATCCAAGTCTAGTGTAATGCTAGCAAATTAAGAACTCAAGAATGGGGAAGTCATAAATGAGATGAAAATTATCTTCAAAGATTCTACATTAAGGAAATAATATAGTCTATGAATGAAGATATATAACATCAGCAATAAACTAGAAAACAAATGTTTAACAAAGAGAAAACATTCCTATAAGGTAACAATATATATTATATAATCACTATGAATAATAATTACAAAGAGCTTAATGGTATGAAAAGTACTTTGAATATCATCTTAACATAAATATCAGGAAACAAAATTGTGTATGTTGTTTATAAATAAAAAACATATAAAAAGCTAGGACTAACTATGCTACAATTAGCCAGGATGATTATGAATAATTTTGTTTCTTCTATTTAATTTTTTAGCCATTACATAAAAACATAAAAGTACACATTCACATGGTAATGTTTTGATAGCTCCCTATTTCTTTCTTTCTTTTTTTTTTGTGGAATTGGGGATTGAACTCAGACTCTTGCGCTTGCCAGGGAAGCGCTTATTCCACTGAGCCATCTCCCCAGCCCCAGCTCCCTATTTCTTGATAAAGGTCTTTTTCTATAAAGTTTTCAAAAGCTTTTATTATAAGAAAATTTTAAATTATGAAAAAGTGCAATTACAAAGCTATGTGATAATTGTAAGATAAGATATTGAGGAAGATGTGGTGGTACACATTTGGTATATACTTGCAGTCCTAGCACTCTGGCAGGCTAAGGCATGAGGCTGTCAAATTCTAGCCTACCCTGATAACTTAGCGATTTAGTGCAACTCTGTTTCAAAATAAATAATAAAAAACATGCAGGGGATACAGCTGAGGGCAAAAGCCCTGGGTTCAATCCCCAGTATCACCACCATTCTCCAAAAAGGAAAAGCAACAGTAAAACAAAACAAAACAAAAAACAAACAGTATAGCATAGAACATGAATTTATGGCTGAAAGCCGGAAGGGAGTACTTAAAAATTGCCTGTTTCAAGGTAGAATAATTAGGACAAATTTTGAAAAATGAAATTAATATTACTATCTTATGTTTTATAGGAAAAATGTGATTTAAAAAGAATGGCACCAAGTATGTTAGTCACATCTTCAATATGGTATCAGGAAAAGAAATCTTTCGATGCCAGAAATCACCGGCTGCCCAGTTTCCCAAAAGCCATTCTGGCGGCCTTCCATGCTCCTCTGGATCGCTGCTACTGTAATTCAGGCGAGCTCCATCAGGCAGGGCTCTCTTAGGTTTTATGCTCTATCCCCGGCACCTAGCCCTGTGTTAAGGAAACTGTAAGTGCTCAAGAGATACTTGGCAAATGAACAAATGAATAAAAGAAGGAACGACAGTTTCATTTTATAGGTACATCTTTTGGTTAAAAGAGTTCTTTTCATTCACTTAATTTTTATACCATCCCAATGTTGAAAACTACACAGAAAATGGGCTACAGGAATTGTCTTCATTCATCACAGATCGCAAGCTCCATGGAAATCCAGCCAGAGCCAAAACCTGGTGCCATATTTTTATTTCTTTTTCCATTTCAAAAGAAAAAGCTGTAGTTAATTCTAATTTTCCTGCAGGCGGAGGGAAGGGGAACTTTTTATGTGTATGAAAGAATGGCACACCCCCAGCCATCTGAGGACAGTTCCTCCCAGGAACACCTGTTTGCTTTCATTGAAGCCTGTCCAAATTGAGTCCCCGGGATCAGGAGCTTGCTCTTCAAATGTCCCACTATTCTACAATATTTATTCCCCACCTGTCTGATGGCCGCGATAGCTTGGGCATGCTCCAGCCAGGGAAAGCTGTTTCTTGGCCTGACATGGCAGAGCTAACAGCAGCTAATGTCCACCCAGAATCTGGTCTCGATCCAGTAGTTCTTGAGTTAAAAAAAATGCCTCTCATTTCCCAGTCCACTAGGTTAGCACAAATTCTTAAGGAAAAGAGGTAAGCAATTTTTCATCTTCACACTAATATGTGACAAAACAAACATACTTTTCAGTCTTTGATTCTTAAAGCTAATTTATCAGTTCCTACTCATATTTAATACTTAGTATTCTAGTCATATTAGTTACCTGACACTAAAAATGAGGGCTAGTAAATTAATTTATTTGACAAGAAAACTTAAAATTTGGAAGGTACAAAGCAACAAAACGGCCTTAAACACATAATTTAACATGCAACTTAAGGAAGGAAAAAGAGATGCAAGCATGAAAATCTAGTTAGAGTAGTGAAATGTCTTATTTAAAGATTCTAGCCATGAGAAAACTGTACATTTGAAAAGCTTACATAAAGCCTTATAAAATAAGAGGACCTTTTATCTTCTCCAGATACACGAGCTTTAAAATACTTTATCTAAGCAATTTCAAGGCACATAAAAACCTCAGTGAATAAATAAAATGTTCTTTTTTCCCCCTCAATACAGAAGCTTTAAAAATTATCCACATAAATAGGCTGGCCTTGAACAAACAGATTAAAAGACCTAAAAGGCTATGGCTTCAGATCAGGTATACAGAATAGAAAATGAATGCTTTTCTTTATTGGATGAGTAAGTTTTCAACAAACTAAATTTCTATAAGTCCATTCGATTTGAAACATTTAATTGTAATGCATGAAAATTTCAGTAATTTTTAAGTGATAAATTTATCAAGTAATATGCCATAATAAAGTAATCTATGCATTCTGACAATGTTCTTTGCATGTATTCATGAATCATACACGGTATGTGTGAGTAACCTATAGTAGCATTTCGAAGGCCATGAAGTTTCCTGGCATGCAATTTTAGTCTAATGCGTGAAGATTCTCAGTATTTTCCTAACACATGAAAAAACGTTTTTCACAATTGGTTACAATTAGAACTACTCCGGTGATTTCAAACCTTTCTTAATTTTAATATTTCTCAAAGACAATCTTTTATTTTTACTTTTTAAAGAGAATAAAAAAATGGTAAAATATATTAGAAACTATACAGAATTTCTCTAAGCAAAATGATAGGAATTCAACAGTGGATGTTATGTTTCATTACTGTCTTCAAATTAGTTGTTCAGATTACCAGATATAAGCATGCAAAACTGGTCCAAAACTTGGTCAAAAAAGTTAAAAAGAAAAAAATGTTGGGGGCTGGTGAGATGGCTCAGTGGTCTAAAGCACCTACTTAGAACAAGCAGCAAAGCACAGGGACCGTGTTTCAATCCCCCAGCACCACATGCCAGCCAGCCCTGCCCCCGGTGGGCTGAGCTGGCCACACACACACACACACACACACACACACACACACAAAATAAAAAAATGAAAAAAATGTTAAGCATTAACTGTTCCTTTCAATAGACCAGTAGAAATCAGCAATTTATACAATTACCATGCTATCCTGTGTGTATACACACACACACACACACACACACACACACACATTTTTTCTTTTTTTAATTTTTAATATCTTTTATGTATTTATTTGGTATAGGGTCTCCCATCAAAGCTCAGACTCATAGTGATCTTCCTTTCTCAGCCTTCCCAGCACTGGGATTACAGCTGTGCACCACCATGCCCGGTTCTGGTGGCCAGCACGGTGCAGGACCAGCATGGCATGTGGTACTGAGGATCAAAGCCTGGTCCTTGCACTTGCCAGGCAGGAACTATCTCCCCAGGCTCTTCTCTTTCTTCTTTTCCTCATCCCAATTATTCCTATCTTAAACTCATCGATTTTTAAAAATTATCCATAAATTTAACAGTAAAATGAAGTTCTGGCATCTGTTAACTTTCTGAGCAGATGAAGTTCCACGTTGTTACTATGCACATTCAGTGCAGGAGCCAAAGAGCTCCTTCTAACAGCATCTTCAGCAATCAAACTATGCTGCTGGAAGCTTTTACCTTAAAGTTGTCACAAAAAGTACAGCCTACAGGGCTGGCCTAAGAGTGAGGTCGCAGCCTCCAGCTAGTAGTTGCCTCCAAAGTCTTGCTTGTCCACTCAGCCCACGGATTTCTTCTTCCAGGCCTCTCTTACTCATTGATCTCTGACTGCTACCACAAGTTATGCACTGGTGTACCTCACCATCCACAAACCAAGGTTCTCAAATTAGATAAACCTATGGGGGAGTTTGCATCTCCAAGGCACGATACTTGATTTCATAAAGTAAACATTAAACATTTACAGTTGAGAGGGATGCTAATGCTGTTACTGTTAAGATGCTGATAAGGACATCTTTTATCCTATCCTGGTGGAGTAACCTTGGGCAAGATTCTCCCTCTAGGTTGGATGTGGTGGCGCGCAACTAGAATCCCAGCACTGGCAGAGGCTGAGGTTGGAGGATCGCAAGCTTGAGCCCAGCCTGGGCAACTCAGTGACTTAAAAGACCCTGTCTCAAAATAAAAACCAAAAAACCAAAACATTGGGATTGTAGTTTAGTGTGAAGGCCCTGAGTGTCAACTTCCACAGGGTTTAATATCTAGAATTGTTATGTTTTGATTATGTCCTCCAAAGCTCATGTGCTTTTAAAAGAGCATGTTAGAAACTTAATCCCTACATTCATGTATTATTGGTATTTGGAAGGGGTACCTTTGCAGGATAATTAACATTGATAAGGTCATGATTGGAGCTTTCTTGGTAGCACCAGTGGCTTTATGAAAGGAGGAAAAAAGAGCAGCTATCAGGTTTGCTGTTTTGACATGTAATACCCTCTGCCATGATAATGCACTGTCAAGAGTACTGTCACCAGATGCAGGCAATAGGACCATGGCTTGGACTTCCTGTACTCCTGTTCCATGAACCAATAAACTTCTATTCTTTATAAACTTCTCAGTTGCAAAGCATGCTGTTATAGTAACAGAAAATAGAAGACATTAAGGTATTAACGATAATATCAATTCACTGAATTTTTATCAGGATTACCTTAAATGAAACAATGTATGCAAATGTGTCTTATAAGCCATAAAGCTTTGTATACATACAGTTTAATTATTATGATGATCTTTAAAGACTTATTTTTTATAAATGATCTGATTCCTTAAGAAAGATATCCTTGCATTTTCAAGTTTTTTGGCTGAACTTTGTAGAAAAAGTCAAACAAATATTTCTTGTGCACTAACATATTTCAAATGGGCTAGACATGAAAATAATTAAATAGTAGTTAATGTCTTATCTCTCAACTTTTTTGGAAGTTGGTTGCAGACTATTCAGAAAATAGCAAAATTTTAATGAAAAATTCCAAGAAAGATGCATAAATATTTGCATACATGCAACTTTTCAGAAAATTCCACTGGTTGGAGACTCCATAGAGCCATCCCAGGATAGGAACCCCTGCCTTGTGGCTACTAGAGACAGAGAGTGTGGCTTCAGGAAAACCCTTGGGATCTGCTTTGGATACTGTTAACTGATCAGGGGACAGAAGAGTCACCAGGTTTCAGGCTCATTCTAAAATCACTAATGGCTCAGAAATACAGAATGAGTGCCTTTCTCCTTCGTGATCTATAAATGCAGTAGAGGAGCCCAGAGTCCTGCTCTTTCATGAGGTCAAGCCACATTAACCTGATTTTAAAACTTGTGCTCCAATTCATCACTCTGATATTTTCCCTGTTGATATTGACATGTTAGTTCTAAAGTGTTTTGCAAAACTCTGCAAAGAAGCCAGAAAACCTTTGAAGACACACACTGAAGCTAAGAAAAATGATTATGTCTTTCATGTTAGTTTTCTATCTTGTCAAAAATGCAAGATGATTTAAAGAAAAATGCAAACAACCTCAATGCTCACAATTTAAAAAATCTTTTAATTTTACTTTTAGATATTAAATGTATTTCTTTAAGAAACAGTATTGATTTTCCCACCATAAAAGGAAAGGATTTTTTTTTAGGAATTCTTTCTTAATATCTAGATGACAGAGTCTTAAGATATACACAGTTGCTTCTTATTATGGCTTCCCTGGAAAACATTTCTGGGAAAGCACAATTTCCAGCCACTCACGTTGTTTACAGCAGACAGAACTGCTTGTGTGGTATAAATAGGAGTCTGTCCTTAAGTGCTGCTGAAAAATAAAATGCAACCATGAAAAGGAGTCATTTCCTGCCCTAAAGGTGGCTTAAAAAATTCCTAGCTACTTTAGGAATAGAACCAAAGCATAAATAATAATTATCAATTGCCCCATAATAAAAGACTAGTTTTATAGAAAAAAATAAAAAAAAATAAAAACAAGTCACATATTCCCAAGAGGTCCTCAGAGCCGTCAGCCTTAGGTTTTCCTATTCTGCAAGATTATGAAACCCCCTTTTGTCTCCCTGCGTTTGTGATGTATATCTATAACTCGTTCTTGTTCATGCAGATAAGCCTTGCCTTGTCTCCCTAATTGCACTTTCAAAAGCAGATTCACAGTTGTTTGACTTTTGATCTGAGTAGCAGCTAGCTCGACCACCTGCACTGTGCATGAGCTGTTACTGAGCTTGCTTTGTCCCATCTTATAACACAGCAAGCCTTTAAAAACTGATGTGTGAATACGCTAATTTACAATGTGAGCGTTCAAACAAAATATGGTGATGGTAGTTGTGGTGGTGGCAGTGGCGGTGGCCGTGGCAGCAGCAGAAGGGGTAGATTTGTGAAGGGAGAAGCCCTAGCCCTTGATTTATGAAGTTCAGCTATTGTTCACTGCCTCTGGCCTTTAATGAAACAGATGTGAAAGGCCTCCCTCAACTTACAATGGAGCAGACAGTGGTGTAATGGTGCGGGGGCTGGAATTGTAAAATGTTGTTTGGTGATGGTATATGTTAATAAATAGCCATTTACAAGGGGGACTGAGGCCTCCATTACTTGTTTATAAGGAAAGCCTAGGGCTCCTTGCTTCTAGTTAACAGCTCAAGGCTGCATTCAAAGCAGGCATTGATGGTGAAGGTAAAGTGCTCCCTTCACGCTCTACATTGCATTAAAGAATGGCAAGTATCCTGGGAAGAAAGGAAAATCATAAAAGAAAGGTGATGCAAGAATTAGGTCAAACTGTGGCTCAGAACTGAGAAAAATACGATGTATTTCTATTGTGATTAAATAATGGACAGAAATATTCTTCTATTGTTACGTTACACACACACACACACACACACACACACACACAGTACTGCGGATTGATCCCAGGGCCTCACACGTGCGAGGCAAACATTGTATTGAGTACAGCTCCAGATCACACAGACTTTATCTATGAATGAACATGCTTATGTGTATCCGAAGTATGTTCCTGTAGGGTTTCAAGTAAATGATATCCATATGGACGAAGACAACCACACTGAAACCATTCTTGGCCATTCATCCAGGGTATTCCACTGATGAGCCCTGTAACTGGGAACATGACCTGTGACAAAGGCAGCCAGGCTTCTGACCACGAGCAGCTCACAATCAAGAGCAGTGGCAGCAGAACTGTCCCCGTCTCCTTCGGCCAAGGAGGCACTGCAAGTGCTGTCATCACACTCTCATGGCCAGGTCTCAGCAGTTTATTTGTGGCAAGAAGGCTATGTTTGCCTCACCCAAACTTATTTTCATTCTGCAAAACTGGTCCCTCTTGCTGACTGTGCTTCCTGCTTTCATTTTAAGCAGGAAATAATAGAACTGTCTAAGAATCTGGGAAGCGGGTGTGGTGGTGCGTGCCTGTAATCCCAGCACTCAGGAGGTTGAGACAGGAGGATCACTGAGAGTTCGAGTGGCCTGGGGGCTACAGAAAGTGAGCACAAGGCCAGCCTGACCTGCATAGTGAGACACTATCTCAAAAATAAATAAATAAGAATCTGTACAGCAGAGTGTGGCCAGTTCATACTTTGAAGGTATTAAAGTGACTCTTTGGCTTTATTTTTCACTAAATTGTATTTCCTACCATGTTTATTTCAGCCAGCTTGTAGATAATGAAGAGAGCTATATACAATACTCTTGGGGATATAATGGAACATAAAAATGATCTGGAAGAAAATTAAGACATGGTTGCTGAGAATTACAGCATAGGCAATGCCTTCAGAAGTGCAGACCACTGTGAAGAACCAGAGTAGAAATTTCTGGCTGCAAGGCTGAAGGCTTGAAGGAAAGAGGGGAGTTTCATCTGACATCCAAATATAACAACAGCTTATCTGGAATCCTCCAAAGGTAACATCTCTGTTCTTACTCACCCAATATCTCTTCCCCTTTCTGGTGGAAGCTCTAATTGGTCTCCTGAGAGAACTATGGTTTGGGGCTGGGGAGATAGCTCAGTAGAATAGGTACTTGCCTGGCAAGCGCAAGGGACTGAGTTCAATCCCCGGTTCTAAAAAAAAAAAAAAAAAAAAGAGAGAGAGAGAGAACAATGCTTCACCCCTTCTCAGTCACTTTCTCTCTTCCCAGTTTAAGGTCTCGTCTCTAGAACCTCAGAAATTAGATCAGTGGTATTTTTTTTATCTAGCTAGAACCTATCAGAATCAACATGACTTCATGCTATGACTTTTGGTGGAACTCTTAGAAAGAAAACAAATTGCTATACTCAATGCCTGTCACTGAGATGCTGGCACAACTTTGTTCCTGCAAGAGAAGCCCTGATAAAGGACAGAATCCACATGTACGAGATCTGAGAAGAGGAAGGAAAAGAGCAGGACTCAGTACTGATGACATTATTTGAACCCTTAGATTCCACTGTGTTTGAAATCACTTCTACCCTTGGTCTATTCAGTTACATGAAGCAATATATATCCTTTCTGTGTGCACACAGCCAGTTTGATCTAGTTTCTGACACATGCATCTAGAAGATTCTGCCCAAAGGGGGTGGCATGGGGAGTGCATCCCAGGTAGAAGTCACAGATCAAGCAAAGAAAGAGAATTTGTGAAGTCAAACTAGCTTTGGAGATGGAAAGTGGTCAACTTTATTAGGGGCCTACTGACTGGCCAAAGGCTGTAGCAGCCAACAAAGCCAGAAGTTCATTGGCAAGTCTTGGAATGAGATGACGGAGAACATATTTGTACATTTAGCGCTCCTGACCAGAGAAGAAACAGTGCTAGCTTTGCATTTTGGAATAATAATAAATAAAATAATAAATTGGCCAGTCACATTTAGAAGACAATAGAGGGGAAGCAGAGACACGGAGACCAGTTAGGAGGCTCCCCTACCCAAGTCATCCACATGCGGGGGAGGAGACCCAGGCTTGGATGTAGTTCAAGCCATGCGGCTGAATGAGTACAGTGGAAGGGAGACCGATGGCTCCATTACAGAAATCAGGGTACGAGGAAAGAATCACAGGGTTTTATTTTTAGTAATTTTTAATTTTATAAAACTTCTAGGAAACTCTAGGAGTAGAAAAAGAAAGTTAAAAAACACCACTTTAAAATTAACATAAAATATTAACATTTGGTTTAGTCTGTTCTCAAGGTTTTTTTCTTAAAGCAGTGATGACAATAAATACTATTTCAAAACCAGCAGTGTGTTTTTGTAAAGCACAGCATACCTTAATTATATAGTACTAGAATTTTTGCTGTTTGTACTGTACAATACAGTGCTACAGTTTTATGTTCTAACTACAGTACTGCCTGTAAGAACTACGCAAATAAAAGCAAAATCATCAAGCTGAGTTTCATTTGACCTTTTATTTGTTCAGAATATTGTACTGTACATGCTACGCACAATTCCTCATTTAAGAACAAATCCATGTAACGACCTAGTTGCAGGACTCGAACTCAGTTGTTAATAAGGAGTGTCTCTATTTAATTTTTTTGTTGTTGTTGTTTTGTTTTTGAGACTGGGTCTCACTATGTAGCCCAGGATGGCCTTGAATTTGTGGCAATTCTCCTGCCTCAGCCTCCTGTATTTAATGTTATTAAAGAAAAACATAAATAAATAAGGAACTACAGAGCTACTGTTTAGTTTGGTAAAAGTACACAGCACCAGTATACATCTTGAAGCACACAGAGGATAAGGGCAATGAGCTGAATATAGAGGAATAAAAAGTCACACCAAACGGACCAAGATGGGTAAAAAATTTGCTTGTACAATAATTCAGTTTGGACCTTAAATCTGTTAAGTTCAGATCTTAAATCTGCTAATTCAATAATATATTTGGGAAGAATAAGCATTCGATTAAAAGCTGAAAAACAGCTTACAGCTCTTGTTGCACTAACTTCAGGTGAGGATCCTGTTCACCCGAAAGTAACTGAAAGAAGGCAAAGAGAAACAGTGAGATTATGGAGAAAAGAAAATTTAAAAAAAGATAAAAAGGAAAAAGTGAAAATATAAATGGAAGGCACTGGAAGAGAAAACATCTTTTTCAAAACTTTATAAAAATTGACATATTTGCAAGGACTTTTTTTTTTTTTTTTACATGTCTTAAAAATTCTCTTGAATTTTAGATTTTGTTATATGGACAGTTTAAAAAGTTTTCTGAACAAAATGAGGGGATAAAATCTTAAAGAAGCTTACACATCTAGTTATGGCTTATATAGGAATAAGTCTGCATGATTTATTCTTTGGGGGACTGGAGAATTTTTTGAGGTGCTCTGCTACTTTGTTTTCTTGTGCTTCTATTTCTTTGTTTTCTGTGAATATTCTAATTATTTTGTTATGAAATTTTGTTCTACTTTTTATAGAAATAAGTGTTTTTAATATTTTCTTTATTAATATCTATTTGTACGCCATTAAACTAAATAAAAAAAGGACAGCCCTCATTCCAAGGTTTTGGAATGGCAAATAAGTGTTTATTTAAAAGTATTTCTACAGTTTAGAGATCTTGCACTGGTATTTCTGGCAACAGTCCATTTAGGAGTTGTTCTCACAGTACACTGAAGTTTTCCAGATGTTCTACCTGTCACGTCACCAAAGCCAGAAGGCCAGGCCTGTACATCAAGTGCGCTAGCAATGGTAGGACAGCTGTTCTGCAGGATGACCCAGAAGGAGTGCCAACAGAGAGACACGCATGAAATGGTCTTGTGTGGCCAGCGGCAGCGAGCCCAGCCGTGCCTCCTGCCTGTGCTGTGTTTATGTTCCATGCAGTTACAGAGGATCTTGGGCAGCTCTGGGAGTAAAGATGACCACACTCTTCCTAGAAGGATGCACAGAAATCATTTCTGAAGAAGATATTCTGAGCGAGTAGGAAACACACATTGTGTGGGGAAGAAATTATTTGATACTGAGAACATCACACAGAAAAAGGTATTTTAAAAATATACACCTCAGTTCTTTCTGTAAACTTAAAGGTGTAAGATGTCCTCTGGTTTTATGTCAGTGGGGCTTTTACTTTAGAACCTTCTAGGGCAAACACACTCTTACTGTTCAATTACTATCTATTATTACTGGGAAGGAAGGGAAAAGAAGCATGATTTCTTTTTTTCTAACTAAAAATCTTTAAAGATCTTTGTTTCATTTTTACTGAAAAATGAAAAAACTTTTTAAAATGTATTATTCAGGGTCTACAGTGTCTCACTACACAGATGGCACTCATAGTGGTCCTCCTGTTTTCAGCCTCCCAAGGGCTGGGATTATAGGTGCTCAACACCGGGCCCAGTCTCAGCGTGCCCCAGTGCAGGGCCAGGGCTGGCATGGCATGCCTGGGATGGAACCCCGGTCCCTGCATCAGCCTAAGCAGGGTGAGCGGAGCTACCTGGCTGAGCCCTGAAAATACTTTTTGACCTAATAAGACTTTCTAGCCAGATGTAAGAAACATATTTATACACATACACACAGAAACACAACCATGCAGATGTATGAAAAGAAAAATTTAAGTCTTCCAATGATACGACACTTTAAGACAACCAATTATAATAAGACTTTGTAGAACTTATTGAAAAATCGACTTCTTGGCCCCACACAAATGTTCATTTCTTTGACGGTCATTTTCATTATTATCTGAATTTTATTTATTTAAAATCTGTAAACTGAACAGGAAATGAACATTTTTTTCCCTAGGAAGCTCTCTGGCATATGTCAAGATAAAAGAAGAATTACTTTCCAGAAAATCGGCTACAACTTCATTGTAATGTCAAGTTTTTACTATTATAACTTAGAATGGGCCAATTTTCTTCTTGGTTTGCTTTCTTTTGGTAATACAGCAGTTACATGAAAATGATTTCTTTTTGACTGAATCAGTTGTTATCTCACTAACCTAGGCCTGTCTGCATACTTTCGTTTCCTTCGAAACTTGTTCTATGTTATATGAGTCCATAAATGATGTATTATTTTTCAAACTTGAACCTATCAGTTGTATTTCTACTTAAATCATACTGCCTATTGGTTGCTTTCTTACTGTCTTTTCAAACAGTCAACAAAGACTAACTAAAGTTGGAGAATCTTAGCTGGGTGTGGTGGTACATGCCTATAATCCTAGCACTCAGGAGGCTGAGGCAGGAGAATTGCTGAGTTCAAGGCCAGCCTGCTACATAAGTGAGTTCAAGGCAAGCCTGGACCTGTCTCAAAAAAAAAAAAAAAAAAAAAAAGTTGTAGAATGTTCAACAGTATCCTTGAGAATTAGCTAATTTGTGAATTCCCATAGTACCTTTTTATGTATACATTCGCTATTACATTGAAGAATTTGGAAGGCAAGGATGAATGTGATTTCATTTCAGGGTTCCCCAAGTGAGAGGCTGTGCATGCACATTTAGTCCATTTTATAATATAAAACCTCTCGGTCACACAGAATTTAGCATATGAAAGATGTCTGTCATAGTGCATGAAGAGGACTTTTTTTTTTTTTTTGTCCTTTGGAAGCAGGGTCTCAGGGCTTGGCCTTGAACTCACTTCACAGCACAGGCTGGCCTTGAGCTCACAGCCATCCTCCTGCCTCAGCCTCCAGTGCTGGGATTACAGGCATGTGCCACCACACCTGGCGATGGACATTTTTTTCTTTTACACATTTGGAGGGCTGCAGAGGAGCACATGGTTCAACATTATACTGCTGCTTGAATCAGAACCACCTGGCGACGGGGTGGAACCACATGGATTTGCTAAGAGCAAGAGTAAGGAGAGACGGCTTCTCATTCTGAAATCCAGCCTCATCGGTGCTGGCGGCAAGCACCATGTGAACAGCAGGGATATATAGCAGAGGATGCAAAAATCAAAGTATTACATAAAAAACTGATACACAAGGCTCTATAACCTGAAATAAAAAAGTAAAGGAGCAGGCAAAAGATTGCTTGCAGTTTTCCCAAGTCCAAAATACCCTGTGTAGCTGGTACAGGGACAGTAACTGGAAACAAAGCCCAAGCCACAGCTATGCATTTGGCTCCCGGAGATCCAGGGAGGTGGTAGCAATGCTAAAATCCCTGGCTGGCCGCTGCGCCACTGGGCAACACTGTCCCATGCACGCACGGGGGCGGCCGCAAGGCCTCCCTGGTGCAGACCAAGCAAGGCGGTGTCCGTCTGGGGCTTCTTATTTCTGCTCAAATCCTACATGTGCCCTAAAGGAGCCAAGTCAGTGATTGACTGAGTTACCTACAAAGAGAAAGCGGAGCAGATTTCGCCAGAGTAATTTTCTTCTCCAGGCTTCTAAAGCTACTGTGCTAGTATGATTTCCTACAGCAAGAAAGCCCAGTCAAAGGTGGCAAAAGTTGTTTGTGCTTCTCCCCCTCTAAATGACTTGCAAATTTATTCAAACACAGTATGAGGGGATGCTTTATTTGTTGAAATAACTGTCTGCAGTGTCCTGCGCTGAAGGGTGAGGTACATCAAGCAGAAACATGGGCAGAAATACATTGGTTTAGAAACTCATAAATCCTTATTTGAATCTGCCAACCTGAAAGCTATGTAGAGCCTGAATAAACTATTTGTCCTAAATGCTACATCTGATTAAGCCATACCATTAAATGACAGCTGAACTTTAACATTAATATGATATTATTGAAATAACCACATGAATTTTTTTTACACTAAAAATGATGAATGATTTCTGGACAGCTCAATTGACATAAAGCAGGAGGACTCTTTAATGAGATTTGGCAAAATGGAGACATATGCAGAATATTCGTGCGGCTCTCATTGCTGGGGCCTCCCTGGGAAGCCGCAGAGGGTTTTTCCTTTCTTTTTTATTGTCTGGAGGTAGTGAAGCACTCCTTTTGGTGGCCAGTTCCTTCTCCGTGGGTCCTGAGTTTTATGAGGTCATTTACATATTACTCTTAATCAGAGAATTTGGTGGTTTATGGCCCTGAGTTGGGACACAGTGTTCAGGAAAAGGCGGGTGGTGGAGACACTTGGCTGGCAGTGTTCCGGGAACTTCAGGCTCACTACTGATCAGGCCGGTAGAAGAATCACATCAGCCTTGAGGATGGAATCACCATATGCTTTAAGCGGTTCTTATGTAATAAGTCTCTGCACAGAAATCATAGTTTTAGCAAATCCTTACACCTGGGTACAGGATCTGAGAAAGCTTTTGTTATTTCCAAGCAGTTATCTCTCTAGTATCAACTACAAATAGTTTCTTCTTTCACATTCAATAAGCTCTTTAGGGGCCGTCCTCAAGGTTCCTCATTTGCTTTTCCACACACAATTCCAAACTGGCACCAGCACGCTGCATGACAAATCACACTCCAGCTCGGTGGGTTCTGAGTGTGAAATGTTTCTGTGCTCAATATGCTTGTGCAGAGTACACCTACCTTCTTTCATTTATCTTTTTATATTCTCACAAGTATTTTCCATCCAAGTTCAGTTACATATGTAAAACATAAAGGTCTGTTTGCTGGTACTTATGAATTTAGATCATCGAGATAACCTTGGCATTTTGTAAACCTCCTTAGCTACAGACATTAAATGAAAATGTTTCCCTGAACAATGATCCTTGGAGAAATGAAGACGAAGTAACAGAGAGCAAAGCTGACACCAAGTATGCTCCTGATGTTGGCAGGCCTGTGCTCCCTCTATCCAAACAGAAAATAAAGTCAGTCTGCTTCTGCCATGGGGCCTTCCTCAGGCTATGAAAAAAATACTTCATGTGTAACCCTAATTTTTCCATAGCTTGAGGTAACCCTCCTAGCTCAAGCCTTCTGTCTAATCTGAGTTATTCAGTATGCGTCCCCATCCAAACAAGAGTTAAAATCAGTACTCTGTTATTTCAAAAGGGTCTTGACATAGGGCACAAAAAGCACAGCTCAGAGCCCAGTAAAATCTGCTGTTGCAACTGGATGGTAATAAGAAAAAGAGAAAAGAGGGAGAAGAAGACTGGCTCCTACCTTGCTCTTACCTTCGCAACATCCCTGTTAGAACTCTGGAGCTTTTCCCCAAGTTCGCATCTGTTTCCCGAAGCTAGGAGAAGAAAAGCATAGTTCAGACAAAAATAAATTTCATACAATTACATTATTTCTAAAGCACAGGGTAAGCAATGATTTTATATCATGAGAAAATCCAAACAATACAAAATGCTTCCATGAACAAACATAAATGCACTTCTAACAATTTGTAAACTGAAAATTTTAGATTTAGAAACTGACAAACGGGAGGGAATCCAAAGAGCTTTAAAACAGATACCTGAACTTGCTACAAAAGCAAACGTCTTGTAATCTGACTAAAGTTCAATGTATATCTGGTAATTGAACTCTAATGTAGAAATATGCAAAGTCCTAAAAATAAAAACAGAATGAAGCAAAAAACGACGATATATCAGTGTCTTTGAGTCCTTGCTCTGCAAGGCTGGTGCACTCAAAAATCTCCCTGAGGAACTTTCTCTTCTTGAGCCACAGAACTAAGCAGAACATCCACGTGTGGGCATTCGAGATGGTCTATCAGCTTCTGCTCCTTTCTAGCTCTTCACAGTCTTTGCATCCTTGTTCTCCCCAGCCATGCTTATACATATGTACTTGTGTCTCCCATATGTCACCATTATTGTCTGTGTATGTCCCAAAGAGCTTTTATATCTGCCCAATTACTGAACATGTGAAAGACTGTGTCTCTTGTACTTACTCTTTCACGTGCTCGCTGTATCTTTTCTCTGTCGTGACTGAGGTTTTCCAACATTTCTTGGCCAATTTGTTCTACGGGGAAAAAAATAAAATCAGTGAGGAAAAAAAATTGGGGATACATGTGAGAATAACCTTCAGAAATACTGCCATGACAATTGGTCTACAATTGAGGTTAAAATAGTGCACATTTCCATCAGTCATGTATTTTAATTCTTGCATGTGAAAAACACAAACAATATACTGAACATAACCAGCACAGGAGGAATGATCTGTCAGTGATGTAACCTGCCTGGGACTGCTACAGCCAACTGCCTGCCTAAGGGTCCATTTCTTGGTCACTGTGGGATTGAGGCTTTGGTTTTGCAGGGTAAGGGTGATACTAATGTTTCTGCATTTTTCCCCCTTCATTATGACAATGATTTACTCATGGTAGTTAATACTGATTTAGAATACCTCTCTCTCTCTCTCTCTCTCTCTCTCTCTCTCTCTCTCTCTCTCTCTCTCTCTCTCTGTGTGTGACTAGTGAGTGAATCTAGGCTCTCTTCACTAAGCAGTTGCCTCAACACTGTTTTAATTTTTAACTTTAAGACAGGATTTTGCTAAGTTGCCCAGTGTTAATGGTTTGTCCCCCCAAAGCCACATGAAGTCATTAGGGCAGTCTTCTAGAGTTTGTGATTAATTCATGATCCAATGCTAGGATTATGGGTGTGAGTGCTACACCCACCCTGGGATGGATAGCCTGCATACAATACAGGGAGGGGAGACAGGCTTGCTAGCAGCTGCAGCCACTACCCCTCCCTTTGCTCTTTGTTGTTTTCTGCTGCCATGAACTGCTATCCTCTGCCATGTGTCACTCTGCCTTGGAGCCAGTCAAGTGTGGACTGAAACCTCCACAAATTGTGAGCTAAATAAACCTTTCCTTCCTTCATTTTGTGTGACAGGTATTTTGTCCCAGCAACGAGAGAAAACTAACTGAAACACCCAGGTTGGACTCCAACTTGTGAACATCCTCTCTCAGCTTCTAGATGCTGGGATTACAGGTGTGCCCCACTGTTCTCCATTTTGATTCAGAACAACTGTGACTTTACTACAGTCACCTTGCATAGATACTCCTCATGTTCTTGCCTACTGCAGCTTATTGGAAAAGGAACTATGTGTAGGCTTCCATTCTCCCAGAAGCGAGAGCTAGTTTAATGTGTCATTTAGTTGCTGCAGGTTCTTAAGTCAAGGTAAGGTGCATTCCTTAGCACGTAGTTGAAGAAAGCTTAAGCTGAAGACTGGGTTTTCATCCTAGAACTTCAAAACATTTATACTAACACACATGCTTATCTGATTCATGAAAAAGCCACACTCTCAATCCCAGGGAAGTCTTCCTCTGCCTTGATCACCTCATGTAGATAGCAGTGGGCAGTGTCCTTTGGCTGTAGACCTTCGTAAGAGGTAGCTGGCTCATCTGAGCCTCACCAATATCCAGCTACCTCACAACCATGGTTTGCAGATTCATTCTTCATTATCTAGGAAGTGCCTTACTCTGTAAACGAATGATGTCAAATTGCCTTTCTTACGATGTTGCAGCTTATCTGACTAACCTGCTGACCACCTCTCTCATTCTCTCTGTCTCCCTGCCTCTCATGTGTGTCTCTTTACCCATACCTATAAAAGTCACCTCTGGCTTATAAATTTACAACAAAATTCGATGAGTGCCTATTATAACAATAGCAAGTTTTTTAAGGAAGTCATTAAGAAATCACCACATAGGTGACGTGGCTCACACACTGACCCAGACAACCTCTGGAGCATGATTAGGGCCTCAGAGTCTTCTGGCTGTGAACTCACACTGCTTGAGCCTACAATGCCGACACTTCCACATGTGTGGCTTCATGGTAACTTAGCTAGCTTTGTTGTGCCTCAGTTTCTGAATCTCTAAAACAAATATTATTCATAATACTCCTATATCATAGGGATGTTATAAAGGTTCATTAAAGTATGTGACTGGCCTACACAATTATAATAAGAATTTATTGACTGAGGTGGTTGATGTGGAAAAAAATCAAATGGACTATTAGACTTTGAGATTTGCTCCTGTCCTAGTGGTTTCTTGAACTAGAGATAAAACATTCATCCTGACTTTCTCAGAAAGATGATGTACTCATTAAATGAACTAACCAAAGTATAAATGTGGAAGCTACAGGATACCACACAAACATATGACTCTGTGAGACTCAAAGCATTCAATAGCTAATCACCAAGCTCCTGATCTACACCAGGGATAACAAGTTTACACACATGTGCTTCCATCTTCGCATGCTAGTACTGAAGATCTAGCAGAGACTGCTACTCTAGCAGAGTTTATATTTTTTGACACATCAGAAAAAAACACTGCATATTACTTGCGTATTAGAAGAACTCAACCATTTTGTATGTACAAAATGGTTACATACAATATTATAAATATACTTTTGGCACCTTACAAGCTTTGACAATTCTTCCCTGGCATAGTACACTTCTGGCAAAGTCACTTGCTTCAGATTTACTTTAGTGCTTTATTATTAACTTCATGTAATTTATTCTTTAAGCAAAATAGTATAAGATATGTAGCTCCCCATAGCAGCATCAAAAAAATCAAAGATGAAGAAATGAATGAAACTTCTAAATTTGAACTTTTGGCTTTTTTTGGACATAAAAACAACAGTATTCAATTCTGCTATACTATTTTCATTATACTACATTCCCTTAATCAACATAACATAGCAATTTAAATTCATTTTAAGTTAAGATCTCTAATATCTATGAGCATCACTAATCCTGTCATTATTTCAGCAAAATACTAATGATAAAATACTTTATCAGGATTGGTAGTTTTGTAGGATTTCCTTTTTCAAAAATGTATTTAATACAGGGTCTAAATGGTTCTCACTACACAGATCAGACTTGTAGTGATCCTTCCTGTTTATCAGCCTCCCAAGCGCTGGGATTACAGGCACATGCCACCATGCCCAGTCTCAGTGGCTGTCTCAGCGCGCCCCAGGGGCGGGGTGCAGGCTGGGGATCGAACCCCAGCCCTTGCATCTGCCTAAGCAGGTGCTTTAATCCACTGAGCTATCTGGTCAGCCCTGTAGGACTTCAAGTAGATAGAAAGTAGGCAATGACTACTGTTTCTGTGATAAGCACAGATCCCAAGAGGGGATGCATGGGGAGAATGAAGAAATGGAAGAAGGAAGTAAAGTTAAAAGTGAAGAACTCAAAGTTTCTGACCTATGCCTGCTCTCTGGCCCTGGAGGAGGCAACGCTAGAAAGGAGATTCCCAATCCAGGTGGGTTTGTCGGAAAAGAAACAGTATTCTGGATGTAAATATAGTTTGCTATTGAAGGAGTCAGTGGAATGAAAGAAAAAGGCTCTTTAAGGAGCCATAAGCAACTTCCACAATCTCTTCCTTCATGGGAAGTAGCTCAGCATCTCATGTGTCGACCCCATCTGGCAAGAGAAGGAATACTGGCAAAAGTGCACACATCTTGGTCTTAGCACCAAGTACCAGGCATTTGTTAGGAGAAGAATCCTTTTTTTTTTTTTTTTTTTTATTTCTGGTCCCTGCCACCTTCCATTTTAAGGCTAAATGAAGAAAATTCCAGAATAGCCATTACTTAGAAATGGTTACTTTTAATGAATGAAAAAAATTCATGCAAAGAAAGTTATTACTATTTTTTTACTGCATTCCAAAGAAAGCAAGATGACAAATTAGAGGAAATTGTTTTAAATTATACACTATTGTTATGTTAATGTTTCTTAAATAATTTAAGATATATGCATTCATAAAAACCAACATACAAATTCACAGGTCTAAAACAATGATAAGTATGATATGAGTCCAGTTGTTTTAGGTTTTTGTGCATGCTTGCACAGTACATCATGTTCCTTGTGGGTATCTGGCACCCGCATGCAATACGTCGTAATTCCTTTTTCATCTCCTTTCCCTTCCCTCCCTCCACCTCTTCCCATTGCCTGGACCTCTTTTTTTTTTTTTTTTGTTTCTTTGTACGTGTTTACAGTACATAATGTCTACATTCCTTGTGAGGAGCTAGTATGTGTACAGAACACATCTTAATTCTGGTTTTCATCCCCTTCCCCACCCTCTCTCCATTTCTTGATTCCCTTCCCTTTTGAGAAAGATCTATCTTCCTACTTTCTACTATCTTTTACACTGTTGGTGGGAATACAAGCTAGAGCAACTACTATGGAAATTCCATTTGACTCAGCTACTACCCTTCCAGGATCTTTCCAGAAGGGTTACAGACATCATGTTACAGAGACTTATGCACACCCATGTTTGTGACAGCACAATCCATGATAGCTAAATCTTGGAAGCAGCCTATACGTCAACAACAGATGGATGGATAAAGGAAATGTGTTATTTACACACAATGCAATATGCCTGCTATAAAGAAGGGTACATTTGAGTCATTTGTAGGAAAACGGATGTACCTTGAGATCACAGTGCTAAGTCAAATAAATCAGTCATACAAAATTAAATATTATGTGGTTTTTTTAATATGAGAAACCTGAAGTAAAAATAAAGATAATTTTCAGTTCTTTAAGTTAAGAGTTTTGACTATGACAGGAATAGCTGAGTCTATGGGTGGAATATGAGAAATCATAAAACTTAAAAATACTGGATTTATATTTCTTGAGATTAACAAACAATGGAAAGAAAAAAAAACTGATTTTTGTATGTTGGGCTTTTAATGTTAGTATGAGATGACAGATGGATTTCTGGAAGGAGGAAGGAAGAATTCCTTTTTGCTCTTCTATCCTTTTTTAAAAAGAGTCCTAGAGATCACCCTGGGATTATAGCTCTAAAACAATGAATTATTGTTTCTATAATTACCAAGAATCAGGCATCTTTGGTCCATTGTACTTAACTTTCTTTGTATAAACTTTGGTATGGATGTGCTTCCTAACACATTCTTTTTAAAAAACGAAGGCATCCAGTTGGTGATTATCTTCTCATTACTGAATATAATCAAAGGGGAAAAACTCGGTGCTTGAGAAAGCATGGGGAGTCACAGCTTCTCCAGGAGGTCTCTGATGGCAGTTGGCGAGGTCACTGACTCTGACTTTGCATGTGTCTTTGGGCGCTGCTCTGGTTCCATCCTCAAGCAGACAGATAACCCTGAGTATTGGTGTCAATAAGGCACCAAGAGTCTTGGGGCATGGTGGCATAATGGAAAAGACAATCCTTCCACCAACTTCCATTATTTGAAACTTGAGACATATGAGGAACTTCTGCTTGTAGTTAGAAACCAACATATTATATTTCAGGTTTTGCTACTCTTTATAGAATGTAGGCTATTGTAAAATTATGAGGCACAAAAAAGGAAGGAAAAAAAAAAAAAAACCCACCTGTGTTCACGTATCAGCAGTTCCGAGTTAGCAGAATTATCAGATAAACCTTTCAGAATAACCATTACAACTGTTAAAGAATTTAGAGGAAAAGGTAAACACAAATTGGTAAAGAGATGGGATGTTTAAGGAAGAATATTAAACCCTAAAATCAACTGAAATTCTGAATGAAAGAACTTTAACACCTAAAATTAATTAACTAGATGGCCTAAATATCCTTTTAGTATAGGAGAAAAGATCATTTAATATAAAGATAAGCTAAAAGAAATTATTTAAATTTGAGAAGAAGAAGTTTAAAAATGGTATCAATAATCTGCTTGATGGTGAGAAGTGGTCTTTTATTCATATAATTAGATTCTTAGAAAAACAGATTATTGGGACAAAGAATGGAATGAAGTAAATATCTGAAGGACTAAGAGGGAAGACTTACCAAATTGGGCTTACAGGAAAATCAACCACAGACTAAAGAAGCTTATCAGGCTCAGAACAAGATAAATACAATTAAAATCACACCCACTCAGTCAAATTTCTAAAAGTTGAAAATACATAAAAACAACTGTTGATAGAGAGACATCTAGGAGAATAAGGATAGGAACGAAGGCTGAATTTTAACCAGAAGCAATGCAAGAAGACAATTTCTAAAGTGCTGAAAGGAAAAAAAAGTCATGGTAATATTTCATATCCACCAAAAATATCCTTCAAAACTAAAGGTGAAGATGTCTCACCCTTCCCCCTACATCACAGGAATAGGCCACCTGGTGAACACCTGCCACATAGTAGGACCCCAACTAGGGCACACACGACAGACAGCTGAGACTAGCAAGATGGAAAAGTCCAAAATACAGACTACAGGTGGTAAATTAGGTGACCCAGCATTGAGCTTTGGGACAAAGACACATGTAACAGAAGCAGGTTGGTGGGGCTGCCTCCCTTTAAACATATTTATATTTATTTTATTTTATCTTGTTTTATCTTGTTGTTATCTTACTTTCTTTTCCTTTTCTACTTTCTCATTTCTTTTTCTCTTCTCTAAACTGCTAGGTGAACTCTAACCACAGAAAACTAATTCCATCCCACAAGCCCAAAGACCAAGTTCAGACAATGCTTCAAATACTCCTTCATTCTTTCTATTCTACCCCTTTCTCTAGTGTCCCGAACTGTGCATGACCATCCTTTGTCCTCTAGCCTGCCTTCTAATTCTTTCAGTCATATTTATTTTACACACCATCCTCCCTAAATTTCCACACCATGGGGTACAAACCACTCTACGAAGGGGAAATACTCTGCATATAAACTCCTAATTTATGATCAGTTCTGTTATTTAACTATAGATTTTGTTCCTATGGTCTAAAGTACAAAATCAATAGTTACTACAGGTTGTCAGTTTCTAAATTGTGCTTGGTGCTGTTGTGATTGCTAATTATACTACTTTAGCTAGGGTGTCCTATCTGCTGTTGTTCTCTCCTCTGTAACAATACCAGGAAGGTCTGGGGTAATAACCTCACCACAGCCTAACACCAAAGGACTGGAGACTGAGCCAAACAGAAACCAACATCCCACTCTTAGTTAATAGGGAAGACAGGATCTTGGGACAGACACCAACCAAGAACTTTCTACACACAGAAGACATCCCTGAAAAACATACTTTTTGTAGAGGCCTTGATACTGGTGATATATCTACCTATCTAAAAAAGAAATTACAGGAGGAACTACCTGCTCGGGCCCCCCTCCTGTCCCTCTCTTGGACAGGAGCTTTCTTTCTCTCAATAAATATATTCTGCTCATAACCTCTGTTTGTTCCTAAAATTCATTCTTCGATTTTAGAGAACACTTGTGCAGGTCAGGTTGGGAGATTGTTTTTCTCTATGTCATTTGGAGGTTCCTTGTATGGTTTGGAGGTCACCCACCC
>NW_004524618.1:13214962-13219851 GCF_000260255.1 Octodon degus | reverse complement strand
TTCAAATGTTAATATGTCTTTGCCCATTGCTCATAATTGTTCATGCTTTGCCTTGTATAGTTTTGCTTCACATAGTACTGTTACAATTGCTTACAATTGCTTCTGTTTTGTCTCTTATAGTGTTGGTAAAATGTTGGTCAAAATGTTGTTGGTAAATCTTGTGGAAATGCTACAAGTTTATATTTCTTCAATGGGACATTTTATAACTATTTTGCACTTGTATATGTTGCATTTGAACGGGTATTCCTAAATGTACTGGTATTCTTTGCTTGAATTTAGACAATAGTGCTAAAAAGAGTAACATTAGTAAGCCTCCTAGTGGATTTTATGTAAACTTTTGTAAAATGGGACTTTTAGCCAGCTTGGACTTAAAAAATATACATGTCTGTATATGAAACACGGGACTCCTTTTGCCGGTTAAATGACATTAGGTCAGCAACTGTTCTTAAAGACTTGGAGGACAGGTTTCACTGGGATGGACTGGTTCTGATCCCCCTCTACATGCTAGAGGAAATGTCAGGCCTGCTCTGTTTCAGTTTCCTTGCTTTAACTTTACTCCTAATTTTCCCACCTCTTTGTACTTTCCTTTTTAGAGGCATGTAAAATTAGGAAAACTCTGACCATTCCAACTAAATGAAGCCCTTAGAAAATGAGCGTTTATTAACGCTGAAGACAGAGAATTCATTTTAGAAAAAGGACACATACCCTGTCTCTGGGTCAGATGAGACAAAAAGGACTATGCCTGTCCAGGAGGACACATATAAGAGCCATGTCCCAGCTTAGTGTTCGGGGCAGGTCTCCTTCGGGAGGCTAAACCTGTGACACAGTGGAGAGAACCGACTTCTGGGTGACACCAGAAGGAGCTATCTCCAAAAGCAGCACACTTATGGGACCAAAATACATTTAGTGTGAGGGAGGATTCAATCTTTTCTTCTAGGTCTGGTTATCATTTAGGTGCATAAGAGATAAGTTGTGGACTTTAAAGTCTTTAATGTAAAGTACTAGGTAATCTTGTTCAGGCCTTTAACTATCCCTTATAGAACTTGGACCAACAGTGGTTACTCTGCCAGCTGGTAAATGCTCCTAGAGCAGCTGCCACCCTTTGAAGCAGAGGACAGGTTTCCCCAGCTGTTCTTTGGTGAATCCCCACTGAAGCCCTTGGCTGATGGAATGTTGATCAGAGAAACTGCTGGATTCCTTTCTGGAGACATCTCTGGTTTTGTGGGCCAAAAGAAACCAAGAATGCCTGAGGGGAGAAGGCGCCAAACCTGAAGGTTCCTTGGTGGAAACTGGCCCCTGGCCACTGAAAGATCTCCACTTACCTGTTGTACTTTCTCTCTCTGCTAGTAAAGTAGGACTTCTACCTGAGCTTTTCAGTAGAACAAGTTAATGGGTCACTATTTCAGAAATAAGGCTGAGACAGTTTACAATATTGGTTATCAGGGAAAATTTACATCTGTGCCTTACATGTTAACTATAGAGTAAGATTTTTTGCCAGCTGTATTGTCTTTACCAACATGTAAAACGCGATTGCCAGATGATAAATATGTTTCACCTGTGAGCTTCAAGGTTAAATCTTGTTTAGTTGCTAGAAATGTTTGCCTAGGTGATCAGATGGAAATCAAGTGTCTGGAGACTGGCTCAGTGCACGGGGCCAAATCTCTCCAGTCAATGGTTCTATCTATCTCTAAAGTGATCTTTGTAGCCTGAGGTGTGCTCACTTCTAACTGACCTTTTATGCCATAGTTAATGCTTCCTTCTGTGGACATTCAGGTCACCAGACCAATTGTAACTTACACATATTCAGTAAGAGTAAGTAACGGGCTTGTGAGATGTTTCAGGAGATAGGAATCAAGCGCCAGTTCGAGGGTGGATAGGCTGGTGGGACCTTGTCTCCCTTCTCTCCAACAGGAGCATCCACCTGCTCTGGAGAGGGCTACTCAGGGTGGAGGAATCAATTAGAAAGAAGGTGGGGACGCCCAGAAAGGTAATTTCTATTGAATTCCAGGTTATCTCACAGTCAAAGTCTCTTACTCCTTTAGAGTGTGCTTCATCAGGCACCAGAAGACGTTTGATCCTTACATGTTAAAAAGAGCCATTTAAATGAAATGAAGAGGAAAATATCAACTGTGATGCTAGTTTATAACTCGAAAGATGATATAAAAAGAAAAATGGTAAAAATGTTTGTCTTATGTTTAGATTTTGTTTGCATTAAAAAGGTCCTTGTTATTTAAGTTTTAAAATACAGATGTGAGCAACAGGAGAACCAGGCAGTTCAGCCCTGCCCACCACTGGTGAAAGTAAGGTTTCCCCTATTTGCCTTTCTAGTCTAGAGGGTGTGGACTTCTAAAACAGCTATAATCCAGGCCTCTACAAGGCTACACTCATTCTTAGCTGGGTTTATGCAAGCTCCTCAAGGACAATACCTTTTAAAGAAGTAAATAGGAAACTTGAAACTTCCAGAGTTCATGTGCCTTAGATGACCCTGATAAGTACATTGATGTCTTTTAGAGGATTTATTCAGACTTATAAACTAGATTGGAGAGATATAATGTTAATCTTAAACCAAGCTATGACTTCTATGAAAAGCAGGTAGCCTTATAAGCTGCTATTACATTTGGAGAAAAACATTATATTGTTATAAGGACTCAAAAGATGGACAACCAGTAAAATTTCCTGTTCCCACTGGAGCCCAACCAGTCAGAGCCCTGCTGCTAATAGCCAGCCAGAAAAATGGAAAAGATACTTTCTTTCAAGTGTGTATTCTTCAAGGTCTAAGAACTAGAATCAAGCCTTCAGTTATTAAATGTTAGCGATTTATCAAGAAAAAGATGAACACCCCTCTGATTTCTTAAAATGTTTAATAGAGGGACTGGTAAAACATACTTTGTGAGATGTTCATTCAATAGACAGACAGATTACTCTTACAGATAAGTTAAAAAGCTACAAAAGATTTTGCTCCATACAGCTCATTTGATACTTCAGTAAAAACTGTTTAAGTGTCCTATAATTGGAATTGGGAGAAAACCAGGGAGAGAAAACAAAGAGATCAAAAATGGCCGCCATTATTGTGGCCTCCAAACAGACCCTAAGTTTGATTCTCTTGGCTTCAAGAAGAGCTCAGTGATGATGACGTTCATCTACTGCTGTCAGAAGCCAGGCCACTGTAAGAGGGACTGCCTTAAGAGGCCCACAAGCCATGCCCTGACTGCCAATGCAGCCACTACAAGTGAGACTGCACTCTGAGGCAGAGGCCCCAGAGCTCAGACTCGGCTTCCCAGGTGGTCCAGCAGGACTGAAGGGCCCTGGGCCTGCCTCCTCCCTCTGGCCAGACTGTTACCTCTACCTGCTGTCTCCACAGAGAAGCCCTGAGTAATCATGACTATAGAAGGGAAAAGAAACCCAGCCTATTGCTGGACATTGGCACAAGTCTCCTTGGCCTTCTCCAACTTTGACTTTCCCTCCAGTCATCGTACCTCAGTAGAAACAGACTTTAGAAGATATATTGCTTTAGCTGTAACTGAGGTAATACAATATATTCAAGTTGTTTACTAAAAGATGATGCTAAGACTGATGTTTTACAAATGTAATATATTGCTATTCATGTGTAAGACTTAAAGTATTTCACTAGTTAAAACAGGTTCCCAAGGACAGATAACAACCTGTCAGCATAAAAATGTTCTAAAGAAACTGGCTTATGCAATCTCCAATAGCTTTGGGCCTATAGATAGAGCCAGGCATTGTATTTGTGATGTAAAACTCAGAGCCACAGCGTTGAAAGGAAAAATCCCTTGGCAGTGCCCCTTGCTTACCATGGGGTCCATATCCAAAACACTAAATGGGACATTAGTTTAATACGACTAAATGCTTTGTGTTTCATGATAAGTATGTAAGCCTGGCTGATTTTTAATAAACTCCAGTATTTCGTGCTCATACTTAATACACATGTGACCTCTCTTAACTAAAGCTAGAAGGACTTACAGCAAATTGTCAAGACTCCATAAATAAAAGGGTCTAAGAGCTAGTGAGTTATGATTGTTAGATCTCAAAAAGGTTTATAAATGTACCTGTTAGCTTGAATGTTCATGCTTTGATTATATATGTTCTAATCTCTCAGTTAATTTGTTATTTCTAGAATATACCAAAACCCAGGTAACCATACAGGTAAAATCTAAAACCAAAAGGTTATATGTTGCTCAGTGGGCCCCAGATATCTGACACAAACTGTAAAAGTAAGAAGAGTTTTCAGGAATAAATTGGTTTCAGTTGAGGTGTTTCATAATAATAAGGATACAAAATAAAATTATAGATGGAAAATAAGAATGGGGATACTAGCAGCCTATAGGAAAAAAGGTAAATGTCCACAGCTCCTACAGAAGAAAAAAAAAGTGTTTATGATGGTGTCAGAGGAAGTTTCAGATTGAGGTGGTCATGTGTCTTCCCTTAGTCTGAGAGAACCCATGTTAACTGCCAATACAAGGAGAAATCCTGTTAAACTTTCAATAGATTGCTTATACAGATTTGTCCGTAGTTATCCAGCCAGTGGCCCACTTGCAAATGGGAAAATACTGTTTTTCCTATGCCCGGTAATTTATGTTCCCCAGTAATAATAGAAAAGGCCAATTTGTTTGAGACAGTACCCAATGGCCATTAAAGATTAAAGGATGATACACAACATTTAAGAGATCTCTGCTAATGGACCTAAAAAATGTTCTGACTAGTGTTTTTATTTGGCCAATGTATGTTTAATTGTTTCTTTGCCTTTGTCTTCAGATTCAAAGCTGTAATGAAAATGCCTGGTGTCTACTGAGGGCCTTTAGATAGAACCTCTGAAGAATATATCTGACTGCCGGTCTACAACTATGACCCACTTCAGCTTGAAGAAACCA
>NW_004524618.1:13160371-13214787 GCF_000260255.1 Octodon degus | reverse complement strand
AAGGCCAAACAAATGCTAAACGAGTAGCACCTGGGATTGATATTCTAAATAGGTATTGATCACCTGGAAAGACCTAAGTGAGTCACTAGCCCAACCCCCAACAGAAAGAGATCCTGTCCCGCATTCCAACCCCCAACAGGAAAAGACCCTGTCCCATATGTAATCCCATTGGTTGACCATAGTTTTGTCCCACCTCCTGCCCTCCTAAGTGAGTTCTCTCTACCTTAGCCTCACATGGTTTTATACTATAAAAGTCCCTGGAAGAGACAGCTTACTGGAGAACTACCTGCTCGGGCCCCCTTCTGTCCCTCTCTTGGACAGGAGCTTTCTTTCTCTCAATAAATATATTCTGCTCATAAAAAAACAAACAAAAGAAATTACAAGCAGCATCACACAAAATAACCTTTTTGTTCTCAAATAGAACATGAGAGGAAAAAAAAAACCACAAAAAACGCAATCTCAGATTCCCTGTTCACCCAGAAAAAGTCCAGGAGACCACGACACAGAATAAATGGGAATATACGCACCTACAATTTCTGAAATAATAATAGTAACTGAATTAAAGAAATAAATCAGGGGCCGGGGAAATGGCTCAGTGGAATAAGCGCTTCCCTGGCAAGTGCAAGGGCCTGAGTTCAATCCCCGGTTCCACAAAAATAAATAAATAAATAAATAAATAAATCCATAAGGCTATAGAGCATATCAGATCAGAAATAATAAATCAGGTAAAAGAGAAATGACAATCATCATGAGGGAGTTAATCAGCATATCTAGAGAAGAAATAGATTCTAAAAAATAGAGGAGCATAGGAAAATGATGAAAACCTTGAATGGACAATATAAGAAAGAAACAGAATGCATGACACAGATTCAAAGAGATATTTCAGGAAATTAAAAATTCCATTTAAGGCTGGCAGGACTGCTTTAAAGAAACTGAAGATAGACTTTCAGACTATGAAGACAGGATTATGACTAGTGGGCACACACACATAAAAGATGTCTCTTCTTTTATTATATAACAAAAGACTAGGAAATAACAATTCAACAGCTGCAAGATGATGCAAAGAAAAAAACATAAGATTGATAAGTATAAATGAAAAAGCAGAAAACACAAATGACATAATGACTGTTGCACAAGTAATAGCAGACAAATTCTCAAGCCTAGGAACAGACTTTGACATATAGTTAAGTGAGGCATACAGAACTCCAAACACACACAAAAATAAATCTGTACACAGACATATAGTAATCAAGATCCTAGAAAGTCAGCACAAAAACAGAAAATTAAAAGCTATTAGAAAAAAGAAGCAGATAACCTATAAAGGAAACCCAGCAGAATCATGGCATACTTCTCAAGACAAACTCTTAAGTCAAGAAGAGCTTGGAGTCAAGTATTTCAAGTCCTAAAAGAAAACAACTTCTAACCCAGATTGATGTGCTCTGCAAAACTATCTTTTAAAATTAATAGAAAAATAACATGACAAAGAACAGCTGGAGAAATTCATGACCACCAAACCAACTTACAAAGCATACTGAAAGATATTCTAGATAGAAATAAAAATGTTTACAATTCCGAGAACAATATCAGAAAGAAACCATCAGGCAAGCAACTAAACAAAAGGGAAAAGCAGGGAAACTGTAGCAGGAAAATAACATGACAAAGAAAAGCCAATACATATCAGTTACAAACATCAATGCAAACAGCCTCAATTCACCAGTTGAAACAGATTGGCAGACTGAACCAAGAAACAAGATCCAACAATATGCTATATACTTGAAACATAGTTAACTCAAAATAAACACAGAGACCAAAAGTCAAAGAATGGAAAACAATACTCCATGGAACGAGAACCCAGAGAAAAGCAAGAGCACCACCTAGTCTGTTTGCAGATAATCTGAACTTCAAAGCAAGAATGACTGAAAGAGAGAAAGAAAGTCACTACATACTTGTTAGGGGAAAACTTCAAGAGGAAGGGATAATCATAAATATATATGCAAAGACTTGAGTACCCAACTATAAAAGACAAATATTAATAGATAAGAAAAATTAAATAAGCAAAAACACAACTATAAGAGGGGGCCTTAATATCCCACTGTCACAAAGAGATCATCAACTAGACAAAAACAACAAAACAAAACAAAGAAATAATATAACTGAGCCAAACCTGTGAACAAATGAACTTAGTAGATGTTTGTAGTGTTCCACCTAACATCATAAGAACACACATTCTTCTCAGCTGCACATGGCACATTCTTTAAAATAAATCATGCACTAGTTCACAGAATGCGCTTTAAGTAACTGCAAAGGAATTGAAATTATCTCACGCATATTACCTGACCATAGTGCATTGAAACTGGAAATTAATGACAAAAGAAACCACAAAAATTCCATAAACACATGGAAATTAAACAATTCTTGCTTGAACAACCAATGGATCACAGATAAAATTAAAGAAGAAATTAAACAATATCTATAATCAAATGAAAATGCAAATAGAAAGTACCAGAACTTGTGGGATGTAATAAAAGCAGTCCTGAGGGAAATTTATAGCAGTTAATTCTCACATCAGAAAAATAGAACAAGCACAAATAAATAACCTAATGCTGTACCTCAAGCTTCTAGGCAAAGAAGAGCAAGTTAAGCCCAAAGACCAGAGAAGGGAGGAAATTATATATAAAGATCAGAGTAGAAATTAACACAATTGAGAATAGGATAACAATATAAATAATTAATAATCAAAATGTTGGTTCTTTAAGGGATAAACAAAATTGATAAACTCCTAGCCAACCTTCTCAAAAAGAAAAGAAAAACCTCTAATTTATGCAATGAGAAATGAAATGGGTGCAATTACTACAGATGCTGTGCAAATTCAGATCATCAATACCTACTATGAAAGTCTACTGACATAGGATGGAAAACAGAAGATATGGGCAGATTCCTAGTAACACATGAATTACTAAAGTTAAATCAAGAATATGTAAAAATTCTGGATAACTCACTATCAATTATGGCAATTAAAAACATAATTAAAACTTACCAACAAAGGAAAGTCCAGGTCCTGATAAATGCACAGCTGAACTCTACTAGAAATTTGGAAAAGATATAATGACAATAATTCTCAAATTCTTCAATAAAATTGAAAAGGAAGTAATTCTTCCTAACTCATTCCTGGAAGAAAGTATTACCCTGATACCAAAACCAGAAAAAAGATCCAACCAAAAAGAGAACTACAGGCCAATATTCCCAATGAACATAGATGTGAAAATTCTCAATAAAATAGTAGCAGAGAGAATGCAGCAAATCATCAAGAAGATTATATACCATGAACAAATGTGATTCATCCCAGTGATGCAGGAAATAAATGTATAACACAGTATCAAGAGAGACAAAGGCAATCACATGATCATCTCAACAGATGGAGAAAAATCTTTTGACAAAATCCAACAATCATTCATGATAAAAGCAATATAGAAAATTGGAATAGATGGTCTCTACCTCAACCTGGTAAGAGCTGTCTATGACAAATCAACAGCCAATATCATACTAAATGGACAAAACCTGCAAGTTTTCAATCTAAAATCAAGAACAAGACAAGAATATCCACCATTACCACTCCTATTCAACATAGTTCTAGAAACATTAGCCAGGACAGTTAGACTACAGAGAGAAATAAAAGGAATAAGGATAGGAAAGGAAGAAGTAAAATTATCATTACTTGCTGATGACATACTTTACATCAAAGACCCCAAAAATTCCACCAAAAGGCTACAAGATTTAATAAGCAAAGTGAGTAGCATAGCTGAATACAAAGTGAACACTCAAAAATCAATAGCTTTCCTGTATAAAAACAACAAACTGACTGAAAGAGAAGTTAGGGAAACAATACCTTCACAATATCATCCAAAAGAAATGAAATACTTAATAGTAAATAAATCTAACAAAGGAAGAAGATCCACATACTGAAAATTACAATACTCTGAAAAAGGAGATTGAAGAGGATATCAGAAAATGAAAAGACATCCCTTGCTCATGGATAGGAAGAATCAACATAGTGAAAATGGCCATACTACTAAAACTGTTGTAAAGATGTAATGCAATCCTGATCAAAATACCATTAGTATACCTCAGAGGTCTAGAAAAAATCCCTAAAATTCATTTGAAACTAGAAGAGACCTAGAATAACAAAAACAACTCTGGGCAACAAAGGCAAGGCAGGAGCCATCACAATCCCTGGCTTGAAATTATAAAATAAACCTCTGTGATAAAATCAGTATTGTACTTTCAAAAAAAATAAAAACAAAAAACCTACAACCAGACCTGAGAGCAGTGGAACATATCAGAAGATGCATACACAACTCTAAACACACTCAGTCACCTTATTTTTACCAAGAGGCCAAACATGCTCACTAGAAGAAAGACAGCCTCTTTAATAAATGGTGCCAGAAAAGCTGGCTTTGCACATGCTGAAGATTAAAAAGTCAAAATGGATCAAAGATCTAAATGTTAAAACGGGCTGTCTGAGGCTCCGTTACCATCATGAATGACACAGTAACTATCTGAACCCAGAAATTCATGACCAACAGGCTTCTTCAAAGGAAACAAATGGTCATTGATGTCCTTCACCCTGGGAAAGCAATAGTACCTAAGACAGAAATTCAGGAAAAACTCGCCAAAATGTACAAGACCACACCAGATGTCATTTTTGTGTTTGGATTCAGAACCCATTTTGGTGGTAGCAAGACAACTGGCTTTGGCATGATTTATGATTCCCTGGATTATGCGAAGAAAAATAAGCCCAAACACAGACTTGCAAGACACGGCCTGTATCAGAAGAAAAAGACCTCAAGAAAGCAGCGGAAGGAACTCAAGAACAGAATGAAGAAAGTCAGGGGCACCGCAAAGGCTAACATTGGTGCTGGCAAAAAGTGAGCTGGAGATTGGAGAACAGCCGAAGGAGTAGAGATTCTGCAGTGCCTGTCTGCAGTGACTGCGACTTTTTTCACGAGAGGATTTAATAAACTGTAAAACCTTAAAATAAATAAATAAATAAATGTTAAAACAGAAACACTGAATCTACTGTAAGAGAAATAGGTAGAAACTTTGAAGACATAGGCATAGACAGTTCATGAGCAAAATAAAAACTGCATGTAAAATACTTTAACAGAATCAACATCTGGGATCTCATCTTAGCAAAAAGTTTTTGCACATCAAAAGAAATCAACAACAGAGTGTTATGACAACCCACAAAATGGGAAAAAAATTTAGCTAACAGTCCCTCAGACAAAGGACTTCTATCTAGAACACACAAAGAATTTAAAAAATCAGACCCCTCAAATTCAAAGACCCAATCAAAAAATGGGCATTTGAGATGAATACAAACTTCTCAGATGAACAGATATAGATATCAAGTAAATATACGAAAAAATGTTTAACATCATTAGTCATTCAAAAAAATTCAAATTAAAATGACATTGAGATTCTATCTCACTCCAGAAAGAATGACTGTTACCAAGAAATCAACCAATAACAAATGCTGGCCAGGGAAAAGGGAACTCTTCCGCATTGTTGGTGGGAGTGCAGACTGGTACAACCATTGTGGAAATCAGAGTGGAGAGTCCTCAAAAAACTAGAAGTAGGGGTCACATTCAACCCAGCTATTCCCCTCTTGGGTATTTTCCTTGAAGAATTAAAAACATCATAACACAATGATATATGAGCAGCCATGTTTATAGCAGCACAGTTTGTCATAGCTAAATCTTAGAAACAATCTAAAGGCCCATCAACTGTGGAACGAATTAAAAAGACATGATACTTTTATCCTGTGGAGAAATACGCAACCATCAAGAAGGATACAGTCAAGACTTTTATAGGTAAGTGGATGGAACTTGAGATCATACTTATAAGTGAAATGAATCAGACTTGTGCATGTAAACACTGTATTGTTTCCCTGGTTTGGGAAACAGAGTAAATAAGATCCAAAATGTACAACAGATATTGTGAAAGGAGAAGAAACTGTTCAAAAGAAAAAAACTAGGAATGGGAAGGGGGAAAAAAAGGAAGGGAAAAGAAAGAAAAGAAAAAAAATATATATATACACACATAACATAGAAAAGACAATTATACTATTAATTTCTATTAGTTTATTGATAAGAACATTTGGGCTTCTGTTTTCTGATTAATTTTTCATGCCTTCATTAAAATATCTTGTAATCTGAGCAACTACTTTGAAGATAACAATACACAATATATTAACCACTGTTAATCTTTTATCTTGTTTTCAAATTTGGCATCATTCTTTTTGTCTTTTTAAAATAAAGAAAGGCAAAAATAAAGGTGAAATAAAGTTTTTGATAAGTGAAAATTAAAATTAAGTGGAACTAAGCTATAGAAAAAGTTAATGGAAATTATGCTGATGGAAAATTCTACTAGGCGGAAATTTGAGTCTATAAAATAATAGTACACAGCAGAAATGGTCAATCTGGATAAATATAAAAGTATTTTTTCTTGTGTTCTTTAAAAACAAATGTTTGAAAGAAAAATAACATATGCAGAGATCAGATGTATGAAAATCATAGCAAAATGATGAAGGTGAACTAAACACAAGTGAGTATTTTTTGAATTCCCATCTGTAGACCAAAATTTTTTTTTTTTTTAAATCTGTGTCTATACTGAACATATACTGGCTTTCTTCTTTTCATTATTCACTAAGAGTATAGCATAACAATGATTTCTATAACATGTACAGTGTATCTCATAAGTAACAGAGAGAAGACTTAACATATAGGTGGATACAAAGAGGGAAATTTATAAATACTGTGTCATTTTATACAAGGCACTTGTGAATCCATGGATGTTGGCATCTGTGGGAAGCCTGGGACCAGGCTCATACGTGTGCTGGCCACACTCCAAGCATCCATTGGCTACACGTGGATAGTCGTTACTGTGATGGCTGATACAGAAATACAATCACCTCTAGAATCTTTTCTAAATTCTGCTTAAGACCCACCACTCAAGAGAAATTTAGTATTACTTGATATTAAATTCAGGGAAAACATTTCACTTTTCTCAGCCTGCCTCCTTTAGTGTAGAATAAGAGTCATAGACTGAATAATGTTTGGTGCACAGTCTAGCTCTGAAATATTAGGACTCAACAGCTCTATGAGCTTGGTGCCTCCTCTTCTCCAGAGAGTAGGTCAGTACACTAGAGAGTGAGGACTGATTCATGGTCACAGATGCGTTTTTATTCTCCACCCCATGACATTGTTTATTAAAAAATCAGAATACCAACCCCAAATCAAAATTTAAGTGCTTTTAAGTAGATTATATAGTTTCCAGTTCACCCAATTTCCAACAATAGGCTGTTTCATACAGTCACTGCTTGGCCTCTAAGAACATATGCATTGTACAGCAATTAACCACTAAGAAGAATATATGCAGTGTATTATTTGTTGAAACTGTACTTCCGATTGGATTTGAAACTGTCTCATTGCTATGTTTATCAATAAAACTTTGAAAAAAAAAGAACATATGCATTATTTTTATAACACTTTTTTTTGATGATTAACTATGTATGTTTTTTTTTTTTTTTTTCTTTTTGAAACAGAGTTTTGCTATATAGCCTAGGGTGGCCTCACGGTGAGCCTTGTGCCTGAGTGCTGGAACTACAGCATGTGCTACCATGCACAATAGGATGATGACATTACTAAAGAAAATTAGATTCATGTAAATTTGAGGAATAAGACTATGTAGGGTCTAGGTTTGTGTGTATGCACGTTTTAAAACAATTATGATTGGAAATTTCTTTCCTAGCAGCGAGTATGTGCTCTCTTTGAGTTGAAGATGATCATATCTATCATTAAGCAATTAAGAAATATCATCAGTACTACTTTCATAAAAACCACAGTAGCAGAATCTCCCCTCAGTCACCTGGTTTGCAGCAGATAATTAACAAACACTATTCCCAGAGCCCTCAGACCTCAGTTAGTGAAACCGTGTGACCAATAATGGTGCTCCGGAATGAGCAGGTACTATGTAAATTGAGGTTGTTCAACAAAGGGAACCATGTTAATTACAGTTCCATTCAAAAATGAGAATGAACCCATTCTATTCTATGAAACAAGACAAGAACAGCAGGAAGGACATCTCCTTTTCACAACTCAATGAAGAATGTACAAGGCAGGAGATAAAGCAACAGAAAACCTGAATGGGGAGAACTGCTAAGACACATTCCAAAGGCTCACTGGTGGCATTTACCAAACACGTATTTACTTAACAAACAAAGGAGACGTGTTCAGCATTGCCCAGCTCTCCAAGCTGAATGAAATACTCATTCTAAAACAACAAAATCCAAAACACAAAAAGTTCTTCAAGGTGCTGACCAGTGACTGGAAAGTAATTAGAAAGCCTCTTTAGAAATCATTAGGGGAAGAGTTAATCACTATCTGTACCCTTTGTGAACTCTACACACATTTCTCTCACTGGATGAAGAGCATTCTAATTATCTGCTTATTTGAGAAGTCACTATAGGGTGAACCACAGGGCTTACGTGGAAAGTAAACGTGTTTTGCTTTTATGAAATACTATTTTAAGCATTTTTGAACAAGTGGGCAACAACAAAAATGTTCTTAAAGTAGGAAATGTCACACAAAAAGAGGCTTCTGCTTTCTCGAGCTCTGGGAAATCTGGCAACCCTCAGCCCCCATTTCCAGTGCACAAATGAAGGCTAGAACTGAGCAGCGGCTGTCCTTTTTGGAGGGCCCAGGGGCCACCTTCCCCCTGGCCTGCTTCCCTCATTTAGTTCCCCACCTGGCTCTAGAGGAGTTGGTGACTTATGGTGCTTTTTGTTTTTTAATGGAGTTTCTCTACTGGACTGCAAACTGCTTTAAAGATGAAGCTGTGTCTTATTCCTCTTAACAAGTGTGGCATTTTTAAGACACAGTGCTGACATGCAGGTGCTCAGGAAAGTGTTGTTCTTGGGAACCACCAGATTTAAAATGTGGCCACGTCTTGTACAGATTTGTAGTAATAGAACCACAGACTTTCAGAATAAGTGTAGGCTTGAAAAATGATTACACAGATGAAAAAACTAGGATTGCAAGTATGTGTATGTGAAGGGGAATGGAGTTCACTGAGGTTGCATTGATAATTACTGCCAGGGCTGCAACCATGACCCAAGTCTCTGACTCTGTGGACAATGATCTCTGCAGAAAAAAAAAAAAAAAGTATCTAAAAATACCTTGTTCAAAATACAATACAATACAAGCAATAAGGCATCTAATATCACTGCTCAGAAAGGACTCTGCAGCTGGGTGTGGCAGAACATACCTGCAGTTCCAGCCCTCTGGGAGGCTAAGGCATGAGGATCCTGTTTGAGCCTGGCCTAAGCAAGTTAGTGACTTAGTGAGATCCTGCCTCAAAATAAAAGGGGGGGGGGGGAGTGCAGCCTGGAGATACAGCTCACCACGAAGGCCTTGGGCTCAGTCTTCAGTACAATAGCAAAAACAATTTAAAAAACATGGTTTTTCAATAATAAAAGCAAAAGAAGGGTAAGAGACAGCCTTGATAGTCCCAAACAACATCAATTCCATATGAAAAGTACAGTATTCTATGGATTAACAGTCTGTAATTTTAAGGCCCTGACCAGAACATATATTTTATATATAAACGTATATACTTATATAAATATGTACATACATATAAACACATTTTTTATGAGAAGTGAATTCTCATATAGACCAACAAAATAGTCACTCCACTGACCCTTTTTTCACTCTAGTCACAAAGTAAGTGAATCTGTTCTTAACAAATGATCAGGTAAGGCTGGAGATTTAATCCATTTGAATGATGATTGTTTTTCTTTCTTTTTTTTTTTTTTTTTTGAATGATGATTGTTAAGATACAAAGGAAAAAACATTTTAAAAAAATTAAAATATAAATATATATAATATAAATATATAAAAATAGGCATAGAGAATTATATAATTCTTACGTTTACACATAAGTCCAGAAATCTAACCATATACAACCTTGTAGCAATATTCCTTTTCCTGTCTCTTGCCTTCATTCACCACCCACTTCTTTTTGAACAGTCATCTACCCGAGAGACAGCATGGCAGCAACTGGCACGTCATGACAAGCAGCCCATATTCAGAAGACCAGAATGACAGACACTCCAAGCACAAAACTACTATTACAAATTGCCATCTTCAGTGCAGTTGCTTAGTTCACAGGTGTCTGTATATATAGTTAGTCAGGGTGAGAATCATTCCAATTAACAGCTAGATTCAAAAATCTTCTGGAGATTCTCAGGATCATTGTCTTACTCATTTTCTACATATAACTGTATGGCTTCCCCTGTCATGTTTCCTAGCTCTTCTTGCTTTCTTTTCATTGTGGGACTTAAAATTCAACATAACAATACTTGATGAAAAATACCTGTTCCATGTTATGCCTAAGATGTCTGATATTCAGACAAATGGTGAGGTTAAGCTTAACAGCCTAGGTTGTGTGGTAATAACAATAAGCTTCTCTGCTGGAGGGTTAACAACCTAAGTTTGCAGACCAAAATTAAGAGAAAAAGGAGGGCCGCAAGGAAAGCCAACACTTTGGCCCTATCCTTCCAAGGTCAATTAAGACTCAGGACATATGAGAACTTGTACTGTAACATCATGTAACTCAGTAGTGTCCCAAATTTTCTGATCCAGGAGATTATGGGGCCAAAGAGGAAAGTGATCTATGATGTAGAGTATGCCTAAGGAGAGTCACATGGAGAGAAAACATTCTCTCAGGCTTTCACAGAGAGCACATTGGCCAAACAATGGCTGTGACTCATCCACATGGCTGACACTGACAAAGGAGCTACAATCTGAGGTACAGGATCTCAGGATAAATCCTGAGGGGATTTCACTGACCTTATCAGATCCAAAAGCTACAGCTTTTGTTGCACAGGTCTTGCTTTATCTTCGTCTTAACCAAGCAGCAGAAAAGTACAAAAACGAAGTATAAGAAGTAAAGCCATGGTGTTATGTTGAGCTGTAGGGGACTCTTGTCAACAATTTCTCACACTGCCAGTCAAGCGGAAGACCCAATACTATTATGGACCACTGGACTCTTTTAGAATATTTTTCTGAGTTAACATACCTGTAATATTCAAATGATGGAACTAAACAAAAAAGGGGATACAGATGAATGTCCATTTTGTATCTGTGTATTCAAAATGGTTAGGACAGAAATATAGCTACATTCTCTTAATGAATAGAGGGATTTGTTCTAATAGTGTTTGTAAATTGGATATCATGTCTGCATCTTATACAGCAAATAACCACTAGGAAGAGAGTATGCAATGTGTTAATTATTGGAACTATCCTACCAATTTGATTTGAAACTGTCTCATTGCTATTTGTTTCTCAATAAAATTATGGAAAAAAGTAAAAAAATAAACTGATAATTGAAAAAAAAAAAGATACAAAGGAGGTGTAGTGGTTCATACATTTTGTCACCTTGGCTGATCCACAGCATGGTTCCAGGAGCAGCTCAACAGTGACTCAGCACAAAAAGGGACTGAGGAAGCATTCTGCACTCCACTTCTTTGGAGGAACGGTAGTCCTCCCAGACAGCTGGGAAGCCATCTTCTGGCAGCCTTCCATCCCTTCATCCTTTTTCTTTTCTTTTTTCTTTTTTTGCTGGCTCAGCCCACGTGGATGGTGGGGCTGGCGTGGCATGTGGTGTCAGGGATTGAACCCCAGTCTCCTGAGCCTCCCTAACCTTGCCTAAGCAGGCACTTTACACACTGAGCTATCTTCCCAGCCCCATTCATCCCTTCTATCTCAGACCTATCAGCCAAGTGATACAGGCTTGCAGAGAATACTGCAGTGAGCTGCAGACCTTGGACTGAATCCTTCTGTCTCCAGTGTGCAGACTGCCTCTGCACACGTCCTCGGCCAACTCTGTGGCCAACCACAATAAGCCAATCTTGGAATTTCTTAAGCATTTGTGCATCTTGTGTTACATCTGTCCCTCTAGTAAAACCCTGACTGGTACAGGAGGCAATCAGGTGATGACAGTCAGGCCTCTTCTCTGTCGCACATTCATGCAGATGTACACACAAGAGTTCAGGGAATAAAACTATTTTCTTAGCTTTAGGCTCAGTGTTTTGGAACAAAAATAAGGAGAACAAAATAATAGAAACTCAAATATTATAGGTGAATAAAAGCTCACTTGAATTTCTGGCTTCTGACCTTTCTTTTCAAGTTTTAATTCTATTCTTCATTTGAATGGAAACTAAAAGAGAAAACTGGCCCAACATGTGGAAAATACTACAGAGTATTGCCAGAGTATAATGGCAATCATTGATCCAGGTGATTCTGATATCAGTAGAAGCATGCCAGAACAGACCGGTAAAAAATAAAAATAAACCAAGCAGAATTTAATAAAACCTGCCAGAGTTTGAAAAAAAAGAAACACAAAGTGGGGCTGGGGAGATAGCTCAGTGACATAAGCACCTGCCTGGCAAGTGTAAGGTCCTGAGTTCCATAAAAAACTATATATTAAATATTTAAAAACTTGACAACTGATCATTTTTTCCATTCTCCACTTTTTCAGCTTCTAACTAATATTCTCATTTTTGTTTTTTCCTCACATTTATTAGCTTCAAAAGCATGAGGGAGGTGACTAAAATCTGAACATTACAGTTATGGCAAGGAGTCTGATTTGGTAGAATATGTCAGCATCATTTACAAAACTTTTAATAAAAAGAGTTGTGTAGATCTTATTGCAGGCTGACTAAATTAGAATGCCTAACAATGAGGTACACATGAGTATGCTCAAACACCTTTCCCTAAGTCATGCTAAAATTCTTATAATTGACTACTAGCCTTTTTGTGCATCTTAAACTCAATGATTTTATATTTCTTTCTTTTGTTTTCTTGTATTCACTGGTACCCTGTTAGGATTTTGCTGCTGGGATTTTTAATGTAATGGCTGTCATTAAGTGATTATTCAATAATATATTTTACATATTTTTAATAATTTTTTGTTGGTTGTGTGGTCTATAATCTGAATGAATATTGAACAATATTTTTTTCTTAGACATGTTTCTAGTACATAAGGATTATATCTGTTGTAGGGAATTGGTACATGGAAATAACATCTCAGATTCTTACCCCTTGCCTCCACCACCCACCTTTGTATTTTGCTTGCATTAGCTTAATTTATCTTACCAGTCCTTATAAAGCTCATCACATTATCTATCTATCTATCTATCTATCTATCTATCTATCTGCTATCTATCTGCTAACAACCAAACTAACAGTTTCCAAAACATATAAAACACATCAAATTATAATAAAAAAGTACACTTTTAGATACATTGTCTATGCTGGACTATAATAACTTTTTTTCTCTCTCTCCTTTTTCCTATCATGTATCTTTTAATTGGCACTTTGTACATGAGTTTATCATATAACAGAAGCCACATGATATTGAAGCTTGTGTGTTTGATTTATTTTACTTAATATTGCAGTCTCAAGGTACATCCATTTTTATTCAAGTGAGTCAACGTTTCCCTTTATGGCAGAGTTTGACTACTACCCTTAATTCCTCAATATTTCTGTCTCATTGTCTCAGTTACTCTTTTCTTGTTGCTGGGACAAATATCCGACATGTAAAATGAAGGAAGGAAAGGTTTACTTAGCTCACAGTTACTGGAGGTTTCAGTCCATACTCAGCTGGCTCCAAGGCAGAGTGGCACATGACAGAGAGCAACCTTTCATGGCAGTGGCAAAGAGCAATACAGCAAATGGGAGCAGCAGCAACAATGGCTACAGAGAGGAAGTCTGTCTCCCTTAAACTGCATTCAGGCTAACCATCCCAGGCTGGGTGTGGTACTCACACCCATAATCCCAGCAGTACTAAGACCTATAATCCCAGCCCTGATCATGAATTAATTAATCTCAAACTCTAGAAGTCCCCGCTCCCTCATGACTGCATGAGGATTTGGGGGGACAACCAGACACAAGCCATAACACTCATATATCTGACTCTGATGCACAATTTTATCCCTTTAATTGGGGCCTCTGGTACTCATGAGACTTATGTAAGAAATTGGGAAGCAAAGCCTGCTTCTATGCTACTTCATCAAGCTGCTTTCAAGGACAGAAATCATTTCATTTTTTAGTTCATCTTGCTCAGTTTACCACCACACTTCCTTTACTTTCAGGTTTAAAATACCTGTATCTACATCTGTCACTGTCTCTGTCTCTGCCTCTCTCTCTGTGTCTGCCTCTGTCTGTCTGTCTCTCTCTCTCTCAGGATTGAACCCAGGGCATCATGCACACCAGGTTCTTTTTTTTTGTTGTTACCAGGAATTGAACTCAGGACCTTGTGCTTGCAGGAAGGCACTTGTGCAGCTAAGCTATAGGCCTGGCTCCATTTGCTCTTTTATTGTAAGAGTCTTCAAGTTGTTTTTGTGGAAGTAGATGATGCATATATCAACCAGTAAATTTTAAAAAGCTGGATTGTTAAAACACAGATCCCTGTGCTCTAATTCATTAGGTCTGGGGTGGGGCCCAGAAAGCTGCATTTATTCCAAGTAATCAGAGACAGCTGCTGCTGCTGCGCACAGCATCCTGGGACTGTGCTTTGACAATCACTAATCCCTCTGTAAAGGTCGACAAAATTACACTGCAGTCTGTTTTCGTAAAAAAAAAAAAAAAAAATTACACACACACACACACACACACACACACACACGAGTAGTCCTACAATCTAAGGAAATTGATGTTACATGTAGCATGAATGAAGCAAAAAAGATACATTTTTATTTCTAATTCTAAAGAAGAAGAGTTTTACATTTCAGACAATGACACTTCGAGAGACAAAATTGTGGGTGAATAAATGGAGAGAATAATTCTTTAAAAAGGATAGGTGACTTTATGGTATATTATGGAAGAATTTTAAGGTGATATGACTCAGTATTATTTCTAAACTTGAGTGGTAAGAGACCCAAAGTGAGCCCAAATTACTGTTCTCCTTAAATAAGAAGCTAAAGATTTCCTAATGTTTATGCTACCCTTACGACACTAAAGAAAAGACTAAATATATGCGGGTTTTGAAAATCTAGCTCATCAAATGGCAACTGCTGGTCAATGTCAGATGTAGCACACGGAAGCACTATTCAGTTTTGTAAACTGAAGTGGCAGTGTGACCGTAGGAGGACAGTACGTAACTAAAGGATGCACTTAGAGGCTTCCTTCAGTAAAACGCTCAAAAAATAATTTACCATTGTTTGCTTTTCTTACCAAGCTCTATGACATTGACAGTTTGTCAGATACAGAATAAAACAAAGCCCCCATTTTTTCTAAATACAGCTGAGAATTTATTAGACTTCATAAACAAGGCTCTATATTGAACTTATTAGCATAATTCTAAGAATAACTTTAAATTATATCTAAATAGGCTTTATTAGGGAACTACTAAAATCCAGTCTTTTACCAAAGTTCTGCATAAAAGTATTAACAAGTTGGGATGGGCCTTGTAGGAGGAAAAGGCTTAAACCCTTGGGGATGAAAAAAATGAGTTCACTGATTCAGTGTATATACAACAAGTTTATTGCTTGCAGATTGTGTATAAAATACGGCAATGCATGTTTCCCTCCAGGGAAAGGTTTTTTTTTCCTACTATTTATTGATTGCTTTGTTTTATGCCAGCAACTGTGCTAAGTACCTAATGGACACCGCTCTTAATTGTCACAAGCACCATATGAAGTAGGTTATTATTAGCCACATTCAAAGACAGGAAGTCTGAGGCCCAGAAAGTCTGGTAAGTCCCTGGATTGGCCAGTATTCACAGCCCAAGGCGGGCTGATCCCTAAGCAGGTGGTTTGGCCACTGATGTGTGCCATACTTTCACCAGCCATAAACAGCCAACATCACTGCCATTCTGACCTAGCAGTTGGAGCCATACTTTGACAAGTATATAACAAAAGTGGAAGCTAGACACTGTGTAACTTAAGCGCAATAAATCAAATACCGTACAAGTACATAAAACAAGGGAAAATGAAAAAAATTTAAAATAACTCTCTTTTGGAATGGAAAGCAAGATGGATTTTCCAACATCCAAGAGCTTCACATATCATGGCCCAGCTGACCAATTTTTCTCTTTCTTCTACCTTCAATTTTAGAGTCCCTAAGTCCCTTTCCTTTTGTGCATTTTGATTATGTGAGACCTGTACCAACTGCACACTCACTGATAACAGCAGTGACTGTGGGATGGAAAGAACCCTAATCGCTGAAGGCCGAGTATGGCTCTTGGTTCTTCATGGTGTCCAGGTTGGGTGGGTGGTGAGGGAAGGCTTCACATTCACTAATGGCTGGCCTACACTGAAGAGCTATATCATTCTACCTAAGCCTTATCCCAAGCATATATATTTCCAAGTCTATTTTGTCACTGCTTCACAAAATTGAACTTCTATTTTATTTCTTTCACCTGAAGCTAAGATACTTCATCACTGAAGAATTCTCAACACTCTGTTACTATCCCCTGTAAAGATATGGTGGCTGTCATGGCAATTTCTAAATGATTAAGAGAGCAATAGAGAGTGATATTTGCTTCCTGTTCCTGGCCAAGGCCAATGATATAGAGAAGCTGTAGATAATATGTAGATAATAACCCCATGGCTAAAAATTTTCCTTTGATGAAATAAATGGATAATATGAGCTTTCTTAACTTTTCATTTCACCCTTTTCTTTCCTGGAAGGTCCATCTTTGGAAGGAGAAAAAGAACTTACTATTAGAAGTCCATTTATTTCCTCTGTGGTAATCATCTTTCTGTCTATATAAAAACAACTTGTGATAACTTGTAAAGGGAGGTTTATTTTTGTTCATGGTTTTACAGACTTAAGTTCTAGGCTTCTGGTGGGGGTGCTCTATAGCAATGGTAGGGGACATATCATAAATAAAGCTGCTCACCTCATGACTAGAAAACAAAAGAGAAAGAGAAAGGGGCTGGGTCCCAGGACAGACGCCCAGTCACCTAAGGACCTCTCCCTGGTTCCTGCCTCCCATACCTTCCACTATCCCTAAACCAATCCTTCAATGCATGGGCTTTAGGGGACACTCAACATCTAAACTTGAGCATGTATTCCCTTTGGTATATCCACACTGCATGAGCATTTTTTATGGCTAGCATTTTTATTTTAATATGGACATCAATTTCATCTAGAAGGGACATCAACTACTAAAGTAGCTATTCTATTAACAAATAAGGCTAGTATCTTTTTGGCCCAATTAAGACTTTGAAAAACTATAAAGTACTCTGTGAGAGTGACCGCTGAAAGACCACCCAGTGGGTCACCCAGGCATAAAGGAAATCCTGCTGACAGGGCACCATTCCCATGCTGGTTTTCTGGAACCCAAGAGGACACCTCATCAGTGAGAGTGGAATATAACCGATCAGCTGGTCCTGAGTGGTGGCGCAGATGCAGGGCAGCACTTGGATTATTTAATACAAAGACAAGAAAAATAAAGACCAGAAAAAAAGACGTACTTAACCTATTAAAGTAAATAGTCCAATGAACAAATGAGAACAGTATGAATCATAGGTTAGGAGAAGTCAAGCTAGCACACACAAGAAAATATCTATATATTTAGAATGAGGCAAACTTTAGTAAACAGCAGGACCTATTTTAATTTGAGAACTCCTGATTGGAAAGACAAAAGTCATGTAGAAGTAGATGGCTTTTCCCACTGGAGTCATTTGAATTTAAGGAGAATCCTTGAAGAGAACATAGGAAAGCATCCAACAGCTCTTCTGATGCCAGATGTGACTCACATACCTGGGTCTTCCTTTTTGTGTCCAGCATGTTGCAAGCTCCAAAGTACATACTAAATTAATACTGTACATAGTATCATATGATAAGCTATGTATTAAATTATCGGTACCAATTCAGTTTGGGGACGGATATACCTTAAGAACCCAGATGGTAAAAAAAATAGAATGTAAACCTCTTTTATCACAAACAGGAGGCTCAGGAAGCTGGTGAACAGCTCAGCAACCTAGAAACCGGCTGCACAGAGCACTCTTTGAATACGAATTAGCAGTGGGTAATGGCAGCATATTTATGAGGTCTCTCGCCGGGTCCTTTCCTCCTGTGAATGCTGTATAATTCATTGCGCGCGCCCTGACCCCAGTGCGCTCCTGTTCTGACAAATCATACTTGATTAAGACAAATCTTTATTAGTTAGCTAGTCAACTTCCCCATTTATCACTGGCAAATCCCATTCTCCTCTTCAGGTGCAGAAAAAGTGACTGAAACCTTATAATAACAAAAACAAAAAACCTCAAATAGCTAAAGAAAAATATATGGTACACATTGCAAATAAAAACAAGTCTCAAAGTTCTACTAAATGATTAAATAATTTTATAAATATATATTTTATATCTACTGGCAAACTCCAAGCCACTAACCATTTCATCCAGGCTGAGGAATTGTTAATTAGGTAATCTTTTGGGTGATTTTTGTCTCTTACTGAATTCATTTGAAAGCAAAATGTCATATAAACAATGTGTATTATAAAGTTGGAGGTTCACAGTACTGAACTCATAGCAATGACAACAACAATCGAAAGAGACCACAGAGTAGATAGTGTTAAAGGCCCTAACAAAAGAAAAAAATAATATATTTTTTACAAAATGGGATAGAACAAGGCACAATGAATTAAAATTCATTCTTAATTCTTTAGTACCTCAGGCAAATGTAACCTTTTTTTTTGGGGGGGGGGGTCTGCTATATTTTCATGAACTTCAATGTTAGTTCATTCTAAAGAGATTTTATATATTTATAATGGTTGTTACTCATTTGAGAGCCTAGTGATATCAGAACTGTTCTCAGAAACCTGACATCAGTGACAAGGAGACACACCATGTTCTAGGATTGCCACTGAATATAATAAATAGCATCTTCTGACAAGTCTCAAAAATTCTCTAATTTCATTGAGGGAGACTTCAGCACAGAGCATTAACTTTCATTCTTTAGTGAGAGCAAGATGGAATGAAAATCTGTATCATTCAAGTTGATTCTCATTTTAAAAATTTTTACTTCTATGTCCTGATTCTTACAAAGGGGCAAAATCTTTTCAGCTTTTTCACAAGAAGGCACCAAATCATTTCAGATGTGCATTTGATACGTATCCTCGATATGCCCTTCAAAAACAATGTGGAAAACATGTAATTATTGTTACAGAAATTCTTTTTGTGAGAACTTACACATCCTGCACCGATGATAAATAAGTCTATGTATTCTGTACACTATGGGGAAAGCCTACTTTCAGTCTTGACAACGGTAATAAATACCACTTAATACTACATGGTATGTGTACATATTTTACTTTACTGATATCATTAAGTGTTAAATGGAAAACAACACTCAAAAACATTTTGTATGTTGGGGCTGTCTTCTATTTGCTAAAAATTCTCATTTAGAAAATGTGGCTACATCTTGAGAAATGAGGTCAGAACTTGGTCTGAGAGACTTCAAAAGAACACCTAGTGTGGTGGGAAATAGTGTGTTGAAGACTTTATAAGCAGACAGGCTCTGATCATATCTATGGATTCAGAGGAGATCACAACTGCAAAGTCCTTTCCCACTCTCCAGGTCTTTTATCATGATCTCAAAGCAATGAACAACTATTCCAAAGTGAAAACTGCCACAGTCCTACTGGAAAAATCTTTACTTCACTTGAGGGTAGGCTGGAGAATTACATGGCTTACAGTATACCTATGAAAAATAAAGGAAAAGCTTTAAGTCATTCTGTTCATTCCATGGATGCTCTACCCATTTTTTCTCGGACACCTTTACGAGCATGAACACTCCCAAAGATAAGCAACTTGCTCATGGAGGCAATTTTTAGGTCATAGGTAGCATTAGCAGCATTAGCATTCAAGACAATAGAACATTATTGAGAGCCATCTATGTGGCAGTCACTATGAAAACCTGAACAAAAATAAGGGACAGTTCCAACATCTAGCAGCTTATGTATATATTAGATTTACATGAAAACAACTACCACACAGCAAAGTATAAAATATTAGACAACTACAAAATAGAGAAATAGGCCAAAGAGTTAGACTCAAAGAAAAACATGGCACTCCCCATTTTGCTCCTTACCCTTGGCAGTTTCCAAGAAGCCCCATTTTCCCATGCCACCCCAGGCCTTTTGCCTTCACATGCACACTGGTCTGCGTCCCAATGACATTAACAGTTTTCTGAAATAACTGACAATATGAGTGTCCAATGACAATCTAAACATGACTGAAACCTATTGTATGCCTCACATTTCTTTTCAAATCTTAGAAGAGAGAGTAAAGATCTATGGAAACACTGCTTCAGTTTTGTTTCTTTCTTCTTTGCTGTGGCCTTGTAAAGAACACAATACTGACCTAAAATTAATGACATACTATACATATTTAAAATAATAAAATGAGTAGTTGTATAATCTACAAGAAAGCTATGTTTTTACCAAGCTTTACGGATAAAAATGCTGAAAGGCATTTGGTCCAGTTATTCCACTTCCAGGCATATCTATCAAGTGGGACATAAGTCACAGTACATGAGAAGCTTTTAGCCTTTCTTGTCTACCTAGTCCATGCTGGGAATACGCTGTCATTGTGTAAATTGAAAAGTGCTATATTTCTAGTTAATGTTGTTTCTTTTCCATATATTACCTTGCATATATAATATAATATAACATAATATACTTCCTGACAGGCTTCCAGAAAAGATAAGTGCTAGAAAGATCAAGTGAAAGAAAAGTAGGAATGTAAGGAAAAGTGAAAGGGGGATAACATTAAATTTGAGAGCAGCTAAAAGGGTTTAAGTGGTAAAGGGAGTTAGAAAGAGGAACAGCATTTAGAATTGTAGAATTGGGAGGAATTCTGCTGTTGTTTATTCCACTTACTGTTGGATTACAACCTTTAGAGAAACATGATTTCTCTAAATAGTATATCAGGCAGAGCTTAGATTAGAATTTAGACTTTTTAACTCCAGATTTCACATCTTATGTAACATACAATACACAAGCAGGAAGTTCAAGACCATGTAATTAGTGTAGACTCCTTCTTATCAGAGTCAATGAATGGCCCGGGGCACAGGCCTTAAAAATAGCCCTCTCATTTTTGCAGTTGTGGGCAAAATTCCAGGAAGCCTGATTTGTACCAAGGACAGCCCTACACAGTATTGGTTTAACTCATCATTTCAGATTTTTATCTTGAAACTAGTCAGAAATACCAAATATATACCATTTATACCCTGTAATGAGTAAGTGGATTAAGACAGGTGGCAGAACTAAAGAAGAATGTGCTTTTCCTCACTGTTCACTTATTTAAGATCTTACTGAATTCTAGGAAAAGAATTCAAGCAGAATATAGACTTGATTATTCTAAGCAGATTCCTCAACTCATTCAACAAATATTTATTGGATGCTTACTATTTACTAGGCCTAGGAATATAAAATATTACCATGAATATGACATCAGGTGATCATAGTGACCTATTAAGACAAGCAATGGTTGTTTGAAAAGTGAAAGTTAAAAACACATAATATGCATTTGGCTAAATAGTTTGAGATTTCTTCATCTATACATTTTAATAGATTACAGGACTGCTTCCAACCCATAAACACATTCCCAGAGGGCACACCAAGTAAGAAGTCATTGTTCTGTTCTGTTGCCATGGCTAACTATGATGGAAACTAAACTATTTCTTACCAAAATATAATTCTGACATTGTATTTAAAGTTGGTAAATCAGTATAATCTCATATTGTAATGCAAACCTGTGGTAGAGAAACCCAATTCTGCTGCAAATTTTCAGAATGTGTTAAAATTGATGTCAATGTCTCAGTAATTTCGCAGTTTAAAAAACAGTTAGAAATGTAATGACTACACTACACTTGATTAAAGCATTTACAGCTCTAATCAAAAACTGACAGCAAGATCAAAGATGTTAACTTAAATCTCTCCTCTAATTATGTTTAAAATGCCACACCTCAGGCCTGTCTCTCCTCTTCTTTTTCAAACCAAATTCTGCTTAAGAAAGATCTAACACTTCTTAACAGTTCATTATCCAATAAAACTATTCAAAGCTTAAAAGCAATCTACACAATTAGTCAGGACCTCAGGGAGTCCACCGGTAGTCTTTATTACAGGACTTCATATTAAAACACCTTAATTATATTTGTCAAATGGATTTCATTAAAACCCATCGTCACTTTAATTTTCATATTTTGACAGTGCTGGCACAGGCATTATTACCACCTGCCAGGCTAGGAACTACAACAAAATTGTCAAATTCCTTCATATCCTGAGCAGTTTCTTTTGTACCTGACTTGATAGTTTTCCCTGTGTGGGGAAACTATCACAATTAGGAGAATTAAAATACCCCCACTCCAATTCTACTCTGAAGACACACAGATTTCTTGCAGGTGGAGGAAAAACAAGCCCCATCCGTGCCGGGTTGCCAGGTGCGCTCTGCAGAGAGGCTGATGCGCGTGCTTTGCAGTGCATCTGAATAGCAAAGCCGAGACATCAAACAGAATGCACTATGATTCAATCACATCACAACCATCAAGACTTGAAAGCCAGGACAGTTTTTTTTTTTTTTTTTCTTCTTACCTCCTATTCATTATGCTGCCATATTTCATCAAATATACGGTGTTTCTGGCCATTCACTTGAGATTCAATTGTATTTTCATTTGGCACTGCGACTTAGACTATTGAAATAGCAAATGGAAAAAATACATATATCCCTTTCTTTTTAGCTATTGCTATGTTCACCGTCAACAGTCATGCAATGTTTACAGCTTTTTCCTAATTCAGCTATTCAACTTTAGGATAATGGAGGTGTGTACACTAATAAATGAAGCATTTTTGTCTGTTTTTCTCTAGGTTTTCTAAGTCTTTGGTAATATATAAAACAAAAATCATCTCCCTTCTAGATTGGGCACATCACATTCTATTTTTCAAGTAGTGAAGACAGAACAAGAATAGCAAAGATAGATTTTTTTTTTTTTTTAACCTAACTGACTCAAGATATAACAAAGGAGAGAGGTTTCTGGCTTATGTCTAACACACTTCAGGGCTTTGTACAATGGTCTCAAGAGTAATAATCACCTTGCTTTATGAATACTTTAAGTCACAGTAAATGGTTTCGGATTATTTTCAGTAGGGCTGAAATTTTAAACATTTACTTACAAAACCATAAGGCATTCAAAAAACGTAATGACCACTGACTTGCATGTCTCAAAATTTAGTATAACTGAAGTAGGAAACATGCTCAGAGAATTATGTGTAGAGAAGATGCATTTAAACACATTTCCAATGGTACTGCTGCCTGGAAGCCTTTCATGATGAACTCGATGGCAATGTTTCTTTCTCCTTCAGACTCACGCGGATCAATTCATTATCTGTATTACTACTGTGGCACATATCCCCAGGCATGGTGTTTTCTTGGTCGAGTCTAGAGGACTACCTGGCACTGTGCCTAGAATGTCTGCCTATTGGAGAATGACTGGGCTCATATCTTTTTCCAGTATTAGACTGTCACAGCTCCTCCATCATAGGAAATGTCTTATAAGTCTCCCTCCATATGATGCTGCATGAATGGTAGACATTTGGTGCTCACGCACATACATACATGTGTGGTAGGTCTATAAATGTGCATATATGTATGCTCATATTTTAAATTTTATGAATACAAAATTTATTTATTTTTTTTCTGTATTTTAGGGAAGAGTCTACAGGGTATTCAGGGTCTCACTACTAGATTGGACTCACAATGTAAACTCCTGTTTATAGCCTCCCAAGAGTTGGGATTATAGCTACAGACCACTAGGCCCAGTCTCAGTCCTGTGTCAACATGCCCCGGAGGCAGGGGCGGGGCCAGCACAGCAGGTCTGGGGATTGAGTCCCCTACCCCTGTGCCTGATTGCAGGCGCTTTAATCCACTGAGCTATTTGGCCAGCCTCAAAATTTATTTTTAAGTCCAAAACTGATGAATCAGAAAGTAAGAATCATGAACTTTTTTTTCAATATTTGTATGAAATGTTACTTAATTTGGAAACCACAAATCCCTCCTGTTTGTTCCAGCTTTCCCTTTTTGGCCTTTCGGCACCTGAGCCTGGGATAGCTAGTAATGGATAGGACTGGTGGAGTGGGGGCAGAGAGGGACACAGCCCGGACATTCTGCAAGGAGCTCCTCAGCTACAGGAAAGAACTTCCCATTGCAACCAGTCAATAATTTATCTGATGCCATTATTATTAATAATCACAGAACACATGAATTTTCCTCATTAGGAAAAAAATGGAACAATCTACTAATTTACAAATGTTCCTAGAGGGACACTTCAAAAATGAGGCCAGATGCAGTCTACATTCTGGAATATTTGAAGTTTATTTGATATAAATAGGGGCCTACAGAAACCCTGCTGACACAAAAGCCACAAGGCACATATAAGTTTATGAATACTTCATTTTTAACATTTTAAATGCAATACATGTTAACTTGGTGCTCAAAGACTAGTTTTGGGTATTTGTGGATCTTCCTGAATTAATACTATGCTATCAATTTGTGCTCAGCAGGACCTGGTTTTGAAGGTCATTCACAAAGCCTAGCACAGTGCATCTCTTTGTTGCTCACTTGTGTGCAAGCACAGGAGTTGCCTTGCACACCGAGCATCTGACAAGGTACCCACAGTGGAGGGCACAGGGCCAAATGGGGCATGTACATGTAAGCACTTTGGCAGCATACAAAATACAACTGGAAGTCTGGCTAACCCAGAGCTATCAGTGAAAACGGATGATGAGGGAAAAATGGGGAAGGGGCACCTGTGAGGCTCAGGAATATGCAGGTGATGCAGAGAGGACCTCTTGAGCTGTCGGTCTGCAGGGAGATTCTGCCGGGTGCTGCTGGAGTTATGGCTATACTACTTGAACTGCTATTTCTATTCTTTGCTAAGGTCATCACCCCTCCTGAGCCCACACTGCCATGCATATCCACAGCTGTCCTTCAGCTACGGCTGCTACAGTCCCTTTATACCCCCACTGTTTGAGTTCTGGTGAGGGTTCTCTCAGCCTTTTTACATTGGCCAAATAAGGAACATGTGTAGTAGTCCCCCCCACTCCCATCAACAGCAAACTTGGTGTGTTGGAGGGATAGGGTAGTAGGGAGGTAATGTGGGACATGTGGGATCACAGGAGCCTGCAGGAGGACTGGAAGGAGAGTTGCAAAGGCTTTCGAAGTGCATGATCAGAGAGAAAGCCTGAAGTGCCCAACTGACAGCTCAACCAGCCTGCTCAGATAGTGCTTTTTCCAGCAGGAGAGAATTCATGACTTCTGTGATCCACCCCCACCACCCTCCTTTTAGCATGATCACCTTGAAAAGAAAGAAAAACAAACAAAATAAAACAAACTATTGCTTTTTTGTGTTAGTCACAAGACGAGCGAGCAATATTTATTTCTGAAGTTATATAAAGACAGCTGATCAGAATATGCTTGATTTCACTGTTGGCTACAAACAGGCTCATTGCTTCACATTGAGTAATTTACATGCTAACCACAGCGCTTGTCAACATCTTTCTGGAGCCCAGTGAATGACACCACAATCTGCTTTTGGACTGCACCGTGCACTCTGCATTCACACTGCCTTCAGGGCTACTACTACTCTTTCAGACACAAAAGAACAAGAATACCAGTTCTCTCTAAATAAAACAACTGCCCATTTCAACAGTTGCCAAATGATAGCCCAATATCATAATGCTTTATCTATATTTTTCTATGGTTTTGTTTTTGTTTTGCAGTACCGGAGATTGAACTCAGGACCTTGCGCTTGCCAGGCAAGTGTCCTTTCTACTGAGCTAACTCCCTAGCCCCTATATTTTCCTATGGGCAACCAACAATGGAGCCCTTAACATAGTTCAAGTCTATATCATATTAGTTTCGACTTACAAGTGGGACAACCTGATTCACTTAAAAATTTATTTAATGACTCTCCTTTTTCTCTGTCTTTGCAGAAAGAGACTGGTCTACTTTTTGGTAAAGAGAGAGAGAAAAACAGGGAGGGAGAAAGGCAGGGAGGGAGAGATATTCTTTTTCAAGGAGTGTTGAGACCCTTCTTATCCACCTCCAGGCTCTGCAAGCCTGATCCCCCGATGAGCCGGTCCACTCATTCTTTATTAGAAGTGGGTAGCAGAGAAGGGGAAAAAAACCTATGGGCAAGATTAAGTTAGGCCAGATTCAAAGACTGATTGTTATGATTTTGGATAAATTGGGTAGTTTCTGCTATTTTTTAAATCCCTCAATTAATTCTCAAAACAGAATTTTGTGCTTCATAAAGAATGCTATAATGGCATTGACAGATGTTGTGATTTACAGGGATACTAATATGATATAGCAAGCATCACTGTAGTATTTTTGCAATATAGATATGAAATAAATAGAACTCAGTTTGTTGAATTCAAATAAAAATTAAAAAATAAAAACTACTTAGGAGGTATTCTCATATTCTATGAACTAATTCTTTGGGTAAAGCAAAACAATTTCTGCTTTTTATTTTAACTCCAATGGCTCTGAATCATTACTCTTCAAAGTCCCCAACAAAAAGAAGGCAATGATTATTCTTAATTGCCTGGTGAAGAAAAGCAGCACAAAGGAGTTAAATTACTTTTCTACTGGTATAAGTGACTCACAGAATTATGAAAGGATATTATATCTCCTGGTCTACTTTTTGGTCTTCCAAGCAGAAAACTAGCATAAACTACACAGCAAATAGATGTAGCTTCCATAACCCCCTCCCCAGCTGAAAGTCAATGAAAATTTCAAACGAGCATTTATTTTAATAGCACCATCAAACTGTTAACACTAAGCATATCTTCATTTTTACAAAACTCCCATACTCCATACAGATCTTCTCAATGCCAGTAAGTTTTTTATATTTCAGTATCAGTTCATAGGTAAGTGGAATCATTTTTGGTCCTTCAGAAATCAAGTTGGATACTGGGGTTGTCACATTGTTCTAAGGCTCCTAAATGTTAAGACATCAAAAAGTCAGAGAATGTCAGCTCTTAAATATTTCAATGAATAAGGCAGTCCTCTATTTATTAATGCTAAATTTTGTTAATGGTCTAAGTATATCAAAACGATGATGTCAACCTGAGGAGGAAAATATGAACATGTTCAAAGACCGACCCATTTTGAAATTCTGAAATCATTACTGTTACAGAATAACTAATTAGTAATTGTCTATGTGATTCATCATGAGAATAAACATCAGGAAATCAGAGGCTCATGTAAGACTAAAAAGTATTTAAATAATATTTTGCTTTCTATAATCATGTCAACTTTGATTATGCATTTTATATTGTCAATGAAATTTGGTAATAAAAAGGGAAAGCCTTAATTGAAACGCTTGTAAAATCCTCTTAGAGAGTTTGTGTGAGTTGATTAATTAAGAGACTTTCACAGTTTTCATATTGATTGCCTTTGTGTTTCTGAACTTTCTGTCTGCTGCTCATGTGCACAGTAAAAGTAAGAAATTGTGGATAGAACGAGATGTAGGTTTTCTCACACAGGTTTGTACTTTGATAAACTGAGTGTTTTTCCCTCCCTTTTGGAGTATATGTCTATTCTTGCATTTTTTAGAAGAAAAAGGATTTTAAATGCTGATATTTTTGTTTCAATGTCAATTTTATCAGATGTTTTTAGGAGACAAAAACCTATCTCTAGTAAAGACTTCATTTATTTTAATTTTAATGAACTGTTAAAAAAACATCAATATTACTGGTCAGAATGTAGATGTTAACACCCTCAATTTCAACTTTCCATGGAAGAAAACATTAAAGACACAGGAATTCCTTGCCTACATTTGGGTCTGAATGACGTTAGTGCTATGATTTTCCAATGATCTTGAGAAAGAAAAAGGCGTGAAGTATCAGAACTCAAGTACTTAACAGCAAACTCGCATATTTTCCTATAGTATCACTACAATATTATCATGTAATTTTATGTAACAAGTCAGATTTCAAAATAGTGAAAATAAATTTGGTCTTTGGAATTTTTGATTACACTTTCCTCTTCTGACTCAAAATGCAGGGTATTATAAGACAATATAAGTAGATATTTAGAATGTTGCTCTAAGATAAAAATTTTGGAGTGTCATTAAAACATGAACTTACAAATTTGCTAGTTTGTTTGTTTAGGAATTTTCCTCGTACACCAAGACAAGATACTTCGCTCTTCTTTTGAACATTTCAGCATATTTGTCCAGCATTATTTTTTCATTCTCTTTTATCCCCGGGGCTCTCAATGTTTAAATAGCTCCCTCCCATGTAAAGCTTTGCACTGGCATCGATCAGCCTAGGCTAGAAGTTACTATGAGGCATTTTCAATAATCAGCCCAGCTGTTCAGAGAGCTTCTTGAATAAAACCCTTAGGTAAACAGCATAACGTACTGAGAACTCTGCCAGCAACCAGACTTGCTGCAATCTCAAGGATTGCTACTAATGCTTCACCAAACAAAGAACTTAATTCTGATTTTAACAATGGAAGCTATGGGGTAATTCAAACAAATCCCACCTTTGATTCACATATGTAGAGACTATAAGGGGCTCCCCCCAAACATGCTTGCATATCTGATTAATTCCAAAGCTCTCTGTTAAGTAAACCATGTTCACAGAGCCCAAAAAGCAACTGTCTGAGAAGCAATTTTCTAGTATTACCACTTTATTCCTTAATCCTCCCATTTAGGTTCAAGATTATTTTCTTAGATCTTTCAGACCAATTATATTACCTAACTTTATGTAATATGTAATGTATGCCACAAAAATGTATAATTATACAGCTGTAACTTTAATTTACTTTTAATTTCACCTTTCATTCCTTAAGAATGAAATGCTAAGGAAAATACTGTGACATAGCAGTCTTAATTCTGATTTCCTGCTGATTTGTAGCAAGAAAATCTTAAAAGAAGCACAGAAAAAAACTAAATCTACGTAAAATGGAAAAACAGCATTAGGTCTAGAGCAGCGCCAGCCACAATGTTCACACTCTTCATGGGGGAAGAATAAACATCATAAAAGTAAACAGCATTTCAAAATAGCTGACACCTATCTTGGGGTTTTAGAAAAAGAAAACAAAACCAAGAACCAAGTAAAAGTTAGTCAAACAATATGTCCTTTGAGACTTTTCAGGCTGGGCTTGGAGCTCAGTGATAGAGTGCTTGCCTAGCATGCACAAGGCTATGAGCTCCATCCCTAAGAAGGCAACTAAAAAAAGGAAGAAAAGAAAGAAAGAAAGAAAGAAAGAAAGAAAGAAAGAAAGAAAGAAAGAAAGAAAGAAAGAAAGAATCAGTGTCACTTCAAAACAAAATAAAACAAAAAAACAAACTGAAACTGCTCAGAATGACTTTCAGGTCCTTTTTTTTTTAAGTTAAGTTAAATTAAACATGTTTGTTTGGTTAAGGCTAACCTGATGATATAGCAAGTAGACAGAGGCCTCCAGGTATTGGAAAAAGAGCAGTCTTCTGATAAACAAGAAATATGAAGGACTAGCCAAATAGCTTAGTGGATTAAAGGCTGGGGGTTTGATCCCTGGGCCTGCCTTGCCAGACCTGCCCCCGGGGTTCCCTAAATTGACAATTGAGCCTGGGCGTGGTGGTGTGCGCCTTCAATCCCAGCTCTTGGGAGGCTGTAAACAGGTGGATCACTACTAGTACAATCTAGTAGTGAGACCTTGAACACCCTGTAGACCCTTCCCTAAGATACAAAAAAAAAAAAAAAAAAAAAGAAAGAAATACGAATTCTTTTTTTTTGTTTTATGACACCCCCCCCATGCCAAATTCTCTATCTGTGAGAATAAATCTGAATGGCCTTCTTCATTTAATTTACAGTAATTATACCCTGCAGCAACACACCACAGAACAAAAGCCAGAGTCTAACCCTGATGATGTAATCTACTTGAAAAGGTGGGACTCTCCTTGCCACTGCACCAATCTTAATACATTTCCCAATGACTCAAGAAAATTAATGTCCAATTCCAATATGTACAAATACTAAGTAATATTAATTGCATTTGACTACTCTTATATAAATTCCCGATATTAAAAACATCCAATACATGAGTTGGTTAGCTCAATATTGACTTACAAAATGCCCATATATATAGAAAGCTTTAACATATCAAGGAGATGTCTGTAGTGAAAAATACCAGGCCGATACCTGATTGGCCATGAACGAGTCTGTGCACAGAGCCTAAGATGCGCAAAGCACTCCTGCTGCCCCTCCAGTCCTTCTCCCTTGCAGCGTCCCTTGCTTGTCTCAGCCTATCATTACTGCAGTTCACATACTTGCGTTTCTTTCCTACATTCTGCAAATTTCTTTTGAGATCCTAATCCACTGCCATGGATTTTAAATATCATTTTATAATATGCTACATCTGTTAACCTATTTTAGTTTTAATCCTTATCTCCAATTATATGCTGGAAATTTCACCTCAGTGGTCTTACTGTCCCTTAAACTTACCAGGTTCAAATTAAAATCATACCTTCTTGTCATAGACTTCTTTCCATTAGTAAAGAGCAGGCAAATCACTGCGAGTGACCACTATGATTCATTTTGTACTTTGCTTTTTTGGTTTTTCATTTTGAACCAGTCACTGGGTTTTCTCAAATCCCCCTTTGAAGCAGCTCTTCTATTCGTTCCACTCTTGACACAGAAATCTCTGATACAAAAGACTCCTAACAGGTCTCCCTGTCTTCATTGTCTAAAACAACCAATATAGACCTTGATCACTTAATTTTCCTAAACTCTTCCCAGAATACCACCCTGGCTACGCTTACCAAGAAAAATTCAAGCTCTGAGCCAGCATTTAGAGCCTTTCCGAATTTATACCTAAGTACTCTGAGGCTTCTCCTCTAATTCGCTGGTACACACGCTGGACTCTAGGTCACAGTTTCTCAGCCACAGTGCCTACGGATGTTATGGGCTGGACAACTGTCTGTTGGGTGCAGGAGTCTGCGCTGTGCACCCATGTATGAGCTGCAGCCTTCCTGGGCTCTTCCAGCTGATGCCAGCACCTGGTCTTCTCTCTGAGGTGTGGCAACCAAAAGTGTGTGCAGACACTGAGAGGCCTCCTGGGGGAAAAGTCAGACTCAGCTGGGAATGACTTCTTTGGTACTTGGCCATCTCTAAGCCTGTTTCTGCCAACACAGTTCTCTGCCTGAATACCTTTAATAGAATCCATTGTACAGTTCTATTCATCATTCCCTGTCCAGCTAGAGCAGCTGCCATGAATTCTTCCATATTGTGTCCTTTCAACAGGTTTCACATGCATCAGAACAAAAACAGGAAAGCAGGAACTGTGTCACCCTTTATTCCCCCAGGGTGACTATCAGGTGATAACAAGAATGAAGGTACCTCCAGCCCGTGCTTTCTAAACTGCAGGTACAGGTAACACACAGTAACAACTGCGGCAAGAAACTTGGAGACTTAGCTCCTGCGGTGTTCAGTGCACAGCTATCTGGCTAATTTAAAGGGTAAGGAGGACACAGAACAAATCTTGACCATTCCTTCTAGGGCTCACCCCTGTAAGGAAGCAGTCAGACTACGAAGGAGGCAAACGACTGCAAGTTGATGGCAAATTTTATGAAAAGCAGATAAAAGCAGTGCAAAAGCCTTAAATGCTTTGGAACATGACCGGGATATAAAAGTCATAGGAAAGTTTACAATAAAGAAAAGAATGTGGAAGAGTGAGAGTCAGAAAAAAAAAAAAAAAGGTGATTACATCAAAGAATTTAAACAGCCTGTCTACTGGAGATGTTGAGTGACAAAGACAATTTGCCAAGCTACCTAGTTCCGAGGACATAAATCTGAGAAAGTGGCAACTCTTTAAAAAGGTCATATCAGATTTAATTTTTAAAAGAGAGAAAATATGAGATTTGTATTTGTGGGGTGTGTGTGTGTGTGTGTGTGTGTATAGTTACTGGAAGGGAATAGTATGATACTAATAAACTTTGGAGAAAGGAACCTTCTGTATTATCAAATGACTTAGAACTCCAGGCACAATCCAAAGCAAGAATTAAATAGCACAGTGTAACGTAGTCAACACTGCATGAGGGGTGCCTTTAGGGCAATACACAATGCTGCAAGAGCGTGGACCAAAAAATGGACAATCAGAATCTCAAAAGACATGAGTCACCCAGAGGGTCTCTGTAGGACCAGTCTAGTTTTGCAGCCTTGAACTGAAGTGGTCTTGCCACAGGCACGGAAAATGCTGCTCGTCCACCAAGTCAATTCCAAACACACAAGGCACTGAAGCATTTTCCCATGGAATAAAGACTGAGGAGAAATAAAGTCTGAGTAACAAAAACAAGCATGTATCAAAAACTTTTTAAGTGGCCAATCTTGCATATTACTTTCAAAAAAAAGAAAGAAAGAATATTTTCTCTACCACTCTAGCAAAAAAAAAAAAAAAAAAAAAAAAAAACTGGATATACTACTAAAACAGAAGCCTGAAAAAAACTTTATTTTCTAATTCTGATTCTTTTGTTAACTGATGGTTTACTTTAGAGTCCTTTTTACTTTTTGGCCTTGAATCAATTTGATAATTCCTTCCAAATAATTTAATTGACTTAACTGATAAGTACAAGCTATTATAACCAGAAAATCAGTGAAAAACTGGTACATTCACAAACAGGTTTATAAGGGGAGAATAAATTGACTGGTTTGCCTAAGGAGTCCAGGTAACTTGCTCAGTACAAAGCTGTACAATTTCTAAATTCTCTGGGTAGAGATCATAGTTTCTGGGGCATGTTGTTTTCTTTACCACTATTTCCCTCCACTCTCCTTCGACTTCCTTTTAGATTCTTCCAGTAGCATGTTGTGCTGTCCCCACCCTTCTGTTGCACCTGCAGTCTCTTTCTGATGTTCAAAGACCAGCTATCCTTTCTTAGCAGGTAGTGTGGGGGTCAATATGCTGGCACAGATGGAAGAAAATGGCAACCACAACCTTCTTAACATGCTTAAGTGGGAAAACAGAGTATCAAGTGCTTCTCTGTAGGCTTCTGATGAGCCTTAGAGCAGAACTAATGAGGAGGGCATAGTACGGTGCCCAGCACTTAGATAGTGCTCCTACACATGTGCTAATCTTCTTCCTACTACATGAGGAATATATCCAGAACCTATTTCATGCTCTGGATGATGCTGAAGACCTCAAAAGTCACTGTCAACACCATCAAACTTCCTTTCTTAATAAATATTTTTCAGTGTCCTTGGTTATGTTCAAGTTCAAAACCAATGCAATCTAATTACAAAAAAATCCTGAAAAATTCAAAATAAAGCCCTAACTGCAATATAAAGAGAAACATAGAAAGTAACTTATAATAAAATAAGATGCATTTTACACTGTATGTACATGTACAGATGCACCTACGAAGGTGCATGCTTATACCTAAATGTAACATCAATGGGTATGCGATGTTACGGTCAATACATGAGCATCATAATAACTCAAACACTGTTACTGGCGTTACCACGAGCACGGTACTTGCTGAGGCTTCCATTTGTTCATCTTCCCTGGCCCCTTTCCATCTGGGCTGTATGACTAATTCTGGCAATTCAGATATCAGAAATGAAGTACCTTTTCTGGGTCAAAACACTGAAGAACTGGTATGCAAATCCCATTAAACATTTTTTGGGGGGTATAGGGTCTTGGTATGCAGCTCAGACTCATAGTGATTCTCCTGTCTCAGCCTCCCCAGTGCTAGGATTACAGGCATGTGTCACTATGCCTGGTTCCAAGGCAGATATGGTGCTCCTGGGGTTCTGGGGCGAGCATGGCAGGCACTACCGGGGATCACACTCAGGGCCTTGGGCTTGTTGGCCAGGTGCTTATGCTGCCAAGCTATCTCCCCAGCTCTGCAAGCCCCATATTACCCCTGCTGAGGTAGTTGGCAAAAATTCCCCAAGACAGAGCATCTGTCAGTCTAGATCCTTGACACCTGAACAGAACCTTCTGACAATGGTGGATGGACTTTTCACATAAACAAACAAACATTGGCAGCAGCAAGTCACCAGGATTTCCTACTTGTTACTGCAGTATAACCCTACCTATCTTTCAGTGGCAAATAACTCTTGTAAAATATACCCCAAATTTGCAAAATCATTGTATACTTGGAAAAATCAGTACATGTTAAGTTCATGCATACAATGGTTTGTGTTCATACGGCAAACTAGGTTCAGATCATTATAAGCAGGATGTCAAATATATAAGTGGCCAGCTGGACTTTTGAGAGTCTGTGTAGGACAGGGACTCTACTTGTATTGAGAGGCTCTATAATACATTGCATGATGTCTGTTGTCTTGGCCTTATCACAGAGATAACCAAGAAGCCTCATAAAGATTCAAACCTTCTCCCAGGGGAGAATGCCATCCCAACTGAGAACCATTACCTAGAGAGAAGATCAACATGGATTTGGCTGGCTAAGTTGTACATTGTGGGATTTCATATATAAGTGCCTTATAGATGACAGCATCTCAAAAGACTGAATTGTTTCAAAAGATGTAAAAAAAAAAAAAAAAGAAGTTAAAAAAGGGTTCGTCAGTCATAGACTGGGAAATGCTAGGCTAAAGAGGACAAAGTTTTAGTATAAGTAGCAAGTATCTTCAGTAGGGAAGCACAGTATTCATATTTCCCTACGCTTACTTGAGCACGAAGGCTTTTTGTCTCAGAGGTTCCTGCAGAATTCACCTTCTGGAGAATATGCAATCTTCACATTTACAAATAAGAAGATCATGACCCAAAGGTAAGAGGTAGTATCACAGGTAGGCCCACTGCTCTCCTTAAAACCTGTGCTCTTAACTGCAAAAGTAATAAAATACTGAATAGGCCTCAATGTGGATGAATCTGAAGAATATTATGCTGGACATAGAAGGTCTAACATTGTCTGTTTATAAAAAAATACCCAGAATAGAAAAATCCACAGACAGGAAGGTTAGTAGTGCTAAGGGTTAGGTTGGCCATGAAAAGGAGAACAACAGCTTCATGGCCACAGGGTTTCCTTTTGGGATGATGAAATCTTTGGAGTCTAGATAAAGGTGTAGCTGCTCAACATTGTAAAATACTAAGTAGCATTTACACATGCTTTAAATTGATAAATTTTATGTGAATTTTGCTTCCTTAAAGATAAATAAGGTTTAAAAATTAACATTCTTTTCTGTAAACTACACCCTTACCAATTTGAGTTCTCCAATATATCAGAGACTAGTGTGATACTATTTTCTTTGCCTTTATGTTTTCTCTCATTGCTACAAAAAACATTTAATGCCTTTCCTTTTTCGGGTTATTGCACAAGGACATAGATGCCACAAACTCACAATGAATAGAGTTTTGTGAGGACTGATTATAGACTGAAAAAGGCAACTTAACTACTACAATCTCAAGTCTGTGTTTTGCTGAAAAGACATGTCAAAGTATTAGAGTGAGATGAACACAGGTTCAAATCCCGACTCCATCACCTAATAGCTATACCGCTATGGCAAGTAATTAAAATTATCTGAGCTTTAAATTCCATATGTGAAATAGAGTCATAATACCTATAAAACTGGGTCACTGAGGGAAGTGATTATAGTGTTGTAGCTAGTAAAATATCTAGAACAAATCTTGATTCCAAATTAAAAAATTAACCCAAGCTTCAGTATCAACCAAGTGCAGTATCTTACTGGGGAGCACACCAGGATCCCTAAAATTCCCTTGTGGGGCTGAAGAGGTGACCAAGTGCCAGGGATTTTCTTTCTGAAGCTGAGGACCTACTGGGCCCAGGAAAGAATTGCAGAGGAAGGACTTCCTTTGTCCTGTGACTTCGTGGGACACTCCCGTGGGCGGGGCCGCTGAGCCAGTGGGAGTGCTGGGCAGAAACATTATGCAAGTGCACGTGCACAGGAGAGGACAAGCTCTCTGGACGCAAACTCCTGGATAATCAAGTCTGTCAGAAGGAAGACCGCCGCCGCCATCTTTGCATCAGCTGGGAACCAAGTGGGCATTTCAAGGAAAAGCAAAACACCTTTAGGCACAATTACTGTGTTGCTTTAAAGTACAACGGTCCTGTTCACCTCTATTCTGTTTTTATAGCATAAGAAAGTACTTTGAAAAAAAACTGATAATCATCCTAATTTAAAAATACACAGTAGTCATACAACTGTGCACTGTAACACACAAGACTCATGAATTATATGTCACATATTACAAATATATATATTTTTCCACCAAAAACTGTAAACATCAGAAAAGAAAAACTTTTTTTTGGTATTTAGGTCAGGGTGTACAGGGTATACAGGGTGCCACTGTGTAGATCGGACTTGTAGTGCTCCTCCTGCTTATATCTTCCCAAGTGCTGGGATTATAGCACCATACTCAGCCTCAATCACCATCTCAGCAAGCCCTGGGGGCAGGGCCGGCAAGGTAGGCCTAGGGATCGAACCCCCGGCCCCTGCTCCTGCTTGCAGGTTCTTTAATCCACGGAGCTATTTGGCCGGCCCCAGAAAAGAAAAACTTGCATAAATATTTTGGTACTAAATTTACTGAGGCATCAAGAGATTAAAAGATTGGCCTCTACAGTTATTAAAAGTATTCAACGTGATGGCCATGAGCTTTCAAACATTTGTTAGTATGACCAACTGCTGAAATGTGCATACATGTTTTGGCTCTCTCTTTCTCTAAGGAGGCAAATCACAGATATGCCTGTAATTAGGTCAACTATCCTCCCTTGAACCGAACTTGGTGGTCGTAAAACAGGAGGGACCAAAAGAAATGGAGACATGAGAAACAGTGGCTGAGAAAAGTTTTTTTTTTTCCCCTGTGAAAAAGTTCCCTTTGGGGCCTGGTAATCACATAAGCATATTCCAGGCCCTGGTACCTTTTCTGGTAGCAGGGAGGTGACTCCTGGATTCCCGTGCTCCACACACAGGGTGGAGAGCTATTCCAAGGCAGCTAGGTCTGTGGCAAGGCTGCCAGCCACTGGGCAGACATCCAAGGACTCAGAGGGCTGCCCTGGTATCCCCGTCACCGCAGAAACCATTCACTTGGCAAACAGTCTGCACGACACAGAAACTCTTCACTGACAATGTGGGAAAAGCATCCTGCTGCGGTGTTCATCACAATGCGAGGAGCTAGAACGCAAGGTGAAGTGAGAGAGCCCATGGGCCTGCTCTCCGTGAGAGCTGAGAAAGTCAGGTGAATCTATGATGGTGAACGGGTGGGGTTCAAGATGAAAACTCCAATCTAAAAGAGTCTCTCTACACATGGCATAAATGTATGCACTGGGAAAAACATATACCAAGAAGGTGTATTCCAAAATGTCAATAAATCTCTAGGTAATATGGGCTTGTTTATATTTTATAACTAGACAATTTGAAAATTGTGCATGTACAATAAAAATATAATTTGGATCAAATATTTTCAGATAAAGAGTAACATGCTGGCAGTGGCACTGAAGACTACATTGATAACCCAATATTAAGAGAACAGATATTATAAAAATAAATGAACCTAAACTGGCTGCAATCCTATTAATGAGAACCAGTGTTGGAAAAGTTGAGTGAACAACTTTCAAAATATGGAAAACAATAAAACATGGTCTCTTTTGATAAAGACTTAATTTGGGATTCACCTTAACATTAAAATTCATTGAGTAAATTTCACTTTTATCTAGATGTAGAATGAATATTAAACACTTGTATTGCAAAATCTAGTGCCTTTATTTTTTAAAACAATCCTGGTATGATTCAAATACCTCAAATAATTTCATTTTGCAACAGAACTATAATATCAATCCTAAAACACCTGAATGTCATGATACACGGAATTTTATTGCTGTACTTATAAATAGAATATGTAAAGAAAAAAGTCTAGTAATATGTGAATGGCTACGTGATGTTAAAGACAGCATTAAATACTAAGTGGTTACTAAAAAAGAATTTAGGACTATACAGACATTGGAAATGTACATATAAATAATATGTGACTAAAACAATCAAAGCACAGAAAAGTATTCATCATAAATGCTTGCCTTGTGAAAAGAAAAAAGTGCTGCTTTGTATACATTTCTGGGAAGAACTTGACTTCCTCTTCTCCAAGATACATGCAGAGCTCATTTAGTGACTCCGTTGTGGCCTCCGCCTAAACTTCACCTTAGTGTCACCCTGACCATCATATCTAAAATGAACACCCCTGTAATTCTCTATCCCTTTATCCTACTTCTTCTTTTTGGCATGTGTCGCTGCGCATCTTAGAGCACATAGTTGCTGATTTACTATTACTATGAGAATGTAGGCTACACGAGAACCAGATCTCATCTGCTTGGTCACTACTATTTTCTCCGTATGAGGTCCTGGTACACAGCAGAAGCATAAAAGCTTCATGAATGAAAGAACACAAATAAATATTATATAGACACACATGTGCATACATATGTATATGTGTGTATATATATCTGCACACACTAATCTATTACATAGATAAAACATATAGAGGAGAAAAATCTTAAAGCTATAGGTACAAGTTGTTAGAAGTGGCTGTATCTTGGGTAGTGAGGATGGGAGAAACTGATGGGTTGAAAAGGGAAAAGTCCTTTTGCTTTTCATTTTATACACTTCTCTTGGAATTAAATAACTTTTAATAAGGATGAGTTATGGCATGATTAAACATTTTTTAAAAAGGACTACATAATTACTTTAAATATGTCAGGTGGTAACATTTACATATCTGTTTTCTTAATTATGCTTATCACCTGAAGATATTTTAATGAATCCCATTACTTTAGCTCTCAAAATTTAGTAGCACAGATCATCCAACAGTTCATAAAAATATGAATCCTGATATCTATTACCAGAAATTCAGATTAGGGATTGATTGGGGAGAAAGAATTAGCACTCTAAAAAATGTATCACCCAAGATGATTCAAAGCTCAGTATTTGAGAAGCTATCTCATGGTAGAGCTCTGACAGGGAAGACTGAATCAACATATATTTAATGAGGGCCAATTATCTGCCAGGCAATTGTGGGTAACAAACATAAGACAGCTTTAATTAATTGGCAATTAGTGGATGAATATTTCAGCCAGGTGCATTTGCAATTAATTTTTAAGTGGTTAAACATTGTAACAGCCAGAATAGAACAAAATACCTTGGAAGTAAAAAGTTATGATGCAGGCTTTGTGGTTCCATTTATGTGAATTTTTAAATACTGTTACACTTAATAAAATTATTACGTTATGCCTTCACTCATTTTTATGGGGGAAGGCAAGTGCACAGTGTCTGAAAGTGAAGGCCAGAGCACACGTCTCATGAACACGAACGCAGATGAGCGAGTGGCCAGACAAGCTGAGTTTCCGTTGCCCGCGTGCTCCTTCGGCGGGTCGCAGCTTCCTCGGAGAGCAGCAAGAGTGGGCTTTCAGATCTCTCCTGGCTCTATCAATCTATTTCTCAAACAAGCTCAAGCAAGCTTTTCCTCTGCATTACACATGATACTTCTCATACACTGTTTCCATCTATAATGGCGGCTGACACACTTTTAACCGTCTCTCTCACACAATTATGGATGTATTGCCAAAGGCTGTGCACAAGTCAAACATGTGTATTTGTGTATTTGGCTTTTATCTTACATTATAAGATGGCCATTATAATAAATAATTTAAAGAGATTAAGTATAAAATAATTCTGATTACTTGGTAGAAAAAGTCAGATACTGCTGACTCAGTTATAAAATAACAGTAACAGTAAACTGGTGATAAGAGTATCTGAGTTATTTTTCTTAAAGCTTGTGTCTGGGGCTTTTATCTTCATATTCATCCACAGGCATTTTTCCTAATAAAAACTATTTTTAAGATACATAAAAATGAGAAAGTATTAAGAAAAAAACCAAACCTCCCCAGGATTCCTAGGAGTCTCTAAGAAAAATGAATCACTGTAGGTATATCCCTACCCACAAAGATTACAAATAACATCTTCAGAACAAGGAGACAGGATGGCTCATTTCATAATTTTTCTCCCTTGTTTTATTCTAGAATAATCAGGGGGTTCAAACTGCTCTGCTGCCAGAATAATCCATATTCCATTTAGCGTGGCTGTGATGGAGAGGAATGAAATGAAAGACATGGGATGCCTCAAGAGGAATGACAAAAAGCAGGATCACAAGGACAGCGACTGCTAATTAGTCACGTATTATAAATATAGGTAAGTGCACTAGCCATTCAGTTCCCAAGCCCTGAAGTTCAGATCACAGATGGAAGTGAAAATGCGTTTGTCAGAACCATGCTGGCCTCTTTTCTCCAAAGATGATGGACAAACGGGAGGCAAGGCAGACAGCCTGCACAGACAAGTCCACTGCTAAGACGGTTTCACAGCATGGCAGCAAAGGCCGCCTCTGACCAGGGAGCTCTCTCCTCCCTGTGTAGCTTCTTTACAATCAGACCTTACAATCTTAAAACAATCTGTTCTTTTAGCAGAGGCAATTTCCCAAACAGTGCCTAGATGGTGAATCAGAAGGTGGGAACCCCCACCACCAGTTTTTGTCAGCTCTCCTCAAGCACTGAAGATTTTGTCCAAGTTAGAGGAATCCTACAGGAATGGATTATGAAACACCTCCAGGCTTCAGGAGTAAGTCCCAGTGCCTTTTGGGAAGCAGGATTCAATTTACAGCCTGGATCCGTTCTGCTCAGACTGTTGGGGAGAACATCCTGCTGGCCACACAGGAGCCAGCCCTGTGGCTGTTTAAGACTAAGAGTGAGCCAGCACGTGCACTCAGGCAGCAGGCTGAGGATAATGGTGGGCACCAGGCAGCCCAAAAGAAAGAGAAGATTCAGAGTATTCTGGCCAAGAGAAGAGAGTTATTTTAATACTGTTTAGAAGAAAAAAAATCTACACATTCAGCCTGACTTTTTGGACTCCTCTAATAAAATGGGAACATGGTGTTTTAGCCTTCTCTTAAAAGCCTCTCTAGCCTGTCTCTTTCCTGCTGGATTTACAATGCTAAAAAGCAAAATCCCAGAAACCTATTTCTGTTTACTTAAGAAGGATAAAGTGTTACCCCCAAACAGAGGGGCCTTTTACAGAGCCTGGAAAACAAACGGGTTAAGAGCTCTAAGATCTGCGTGTCTCTCATGCCAGCGCATTAAAGTCATCCATCAAACATAATCCTGAACACACGAGGTGCAAAAGTGCTAAAAAGGGCCCATTAAAACACAAGCCTTTTCAGGTGGCCCAACCTGAGCAGCGCATACGTGGCAGAGAGCGCTCCAGTTTATACACACAGTGCCATTAGGGACAATTTATCATGTCTTTAAAAGTGATATATAGTACATTGTGAAATTGCTTATTAACTCCAGAAATAACAAACCCAGCTTGTCTAAAATGCACTTGAACACTCATAATTGGAATTTCGAAAACTTAAGTTACAGCCTATTCCTATTTACATAGCTTAAATTTTCTACTAATCTACCTCTTCAGTTTAAAGATTCTTAAATTCACATTTTTAACCAGCATTATCAATTATGTCTACTTTACCAAAAAGTTTCAAAGTGTCTGAAGGAGATTTGCTGTAACAAAAACTTAAAAGAGCAAAGACTATAAGAAATTCATTTTAACCAAAAATCTTTACAGGAATTTATCATTTTATCTTTTAAATCTTATTTTCTTTTCAAATATGGTTGGTCTACATTTATTACCTGATTTTTCTTAGTTCATTAACAGAAATGTTTGTGACTATTAATAGTCCTAACTCTTCTGTATAATTCCATCATACCTCTTTTTGCAGGTACTGTCTATTCTATGAATATAAAATTTCATACATAAAAATAGCACTCTTGATCTCTGTATTATCAAAGCTAAAAACTGAAAAAGTGAAAAGCAGAAGCTGAAAACCAAGTATAGGGCTCGCTGGGCTGGGTGTGCCAGCTAATAATCGAATCTGTAAAAAATACAATATTCTGAAGTCTCTTTCAGAAACATGGAGCCTATTTTCAATTTGGCTTTTAACTGTACTGACTGGCTCACTGCAGACTGTTGGTTGGCACATGCTTCTGCGTACGTTTTCATGGGACAAGTGTATGTTGTGCTATCAGCGAACTGACTAGCTACCTGCAGAAAAGACCACCTTCTGTCAGCAAACTGGCCCAGCAGCATGACCAAGAGCAGTCAGAAGACACACACAGGTCTCCCGATTCCCACTCCTGAGAGATATGCTCATGCCTACGTTTATTCAGCAAAACAGCACTAAGACATACAATGGGAAAACAATTGTGGTGGATGTGATATCTACTAAGTATGCCCTATAATTAAGGAGTATGCAGCCTGCAGAATGGAGGCAAATATATCTCAAGTGGTCCGTCTTATGTGGAAGAGCATAAGACATAAAAACTGCTACACAACTAACCATTAAGGATTGAAGGCTATGAGTCATGACTAGAACAAGTGAAGCACATACATGTACAAAAACAGACTAGGGATGTGGCTCCACTGGTTTTAATCCTTGTTATCATAAGGAGGAAAAATGGGTAGAAGGAGGAAGAGAGAGAAGAAGAAAGAAGACAGGAGTAGGGAGGGGGAAGGGGGAGAGAGAGAAAGAGAAAGAGAGGGAGAGGGAGAGGGAGACTGGGGTGGGGGCTCCTAGATCCCAGAGTCAAAGCCAGGTAAGATGACATATTGATGCTAAGTGGAATGATATGCATAGATCTAAGAGGTAGCCCACCATGATGGAATGGTTCCTTAAGTTCTTAGTAAAATTTAGGAACAGATTTTGATTCTTGTCTTGGTCTAAGAACTGGGGAACACTGAATGGTTTTAGGACTTGAGATAGTTCAGTCCTTAGGCAAGCTTAGGCAGGCACAGGGGACCACAGTTTGATCCCAGCACCATATACCTCGCCAGCCCCACCCTCAGGGCAGGCTGAACTAGAAAAAACAAACAAACAAAAAGACAGTAATGTCAACTTCATCAGAACGTTAGATGAACTATGAGAAATATATGCAAAAATTGCTTGTGAAGTGTATTCTAATCTAATATTTTATCCGGATTGTTCTGTGCGATGTTAATAAGATGAACAGGATTTGTGACACACTCCATTTGGGTATGCCTTTGATGTACATAACTTAAAAGGACTTCTCAGAACCACTGCTAAACAAATGGATATTCTGACTTCTAAGAGAGGGGTATAGCATGCAGCCCTGCACACGGATGCTTGGCCACACCCTCTGCTGGGAACACCGTCTTCTGCAAGGAAATACAGCTTCAATGATCAGTAACGGTGACACCACAGAACCACAGAGTATAGCTTAACAATAAAAGCAAATTCTATTAAAGTTCAATAACAAGTGAGAGGAACAACATGGGCTATTAATATTATATGAAGTTACTTACCAGGCCTAAAAACATAGTAGGTGCTTTTACCTATCACAAAGATTTCCATACTGTGGCCAGAATTACTTCAGTGGCAAGTTTTAAAAGTCCTGGGAAAACTTTCAAATTACTTTTGAACAGTTTCAAAAGTTAAAAACATCTAGGGGCAAGACTTGCCCCAGCCACCTGAATATACATATTCTCTGGTCCAGAGCCCATTCGATGGTGTCCATCCCTAGAGGGCATCTCCTTTTTCGTCACCTCTAACTTACACCCATCTGCTCCATCCTGCTACTTGCTGGATGGCAGAAAAATCAGTTCAATTGTTAAGGAAAAAAGGTGAAAGATGCATGTACATTTTATCCCAAGTTCTACTCACAAGGAAAGAAGCTAATTAAAGTCTCATCTAGCAGGCATTCCTCCCCAGCTGTGTCTAGTCATGAGTAGAATGATGATTACATACATGTGGGCTGCACATTAAAGAAAAAAGCTCCATAAAAATTAAGAATGGTTTGGAAATAAGAAACAAACACAGTCTCTATACTCTGCAGAAATGACATTAAAGAAGCACCAGCCAGCCCTGGAGCTTGGGGGCTTCCAATGTGCAGGCAGAGAGTGGTTCAAAGAAGGGCTCCTGGGAAGTCTGTACAGCTCCTAAAATGTGGCTGTCAGGGCCTGGAACACAGGGCCCGCCCACCTTTTCCCTATCCCTGAGAGGCCCACGCCCAGATGTACGTGTTGCCCACACAGGCATTCGGGTTAGAAAACTGTCATCGTCATCATGTCTCTCCTAGTCCCATGTCCTCAGTCCCAGTGAGCTCCTTTCTACTGCTTCTCCCCAAAGAACCAATTCATTCCAGAAGCAGTGGACATACTGAGACTGGGCACACCTTACCCCTCAATCATGCGGGTCAGCTGGAAACACCTACCTGTACGACAATTTTCTGAGCCCACTGCACTGCACAAGTACATATTAGTCTAACAACACAGTGTGTTTAATATGCCACGCACCATTCCAGAGGAAGGATCTACCTGCCTTTACGGACTTCTGCAGACATTTTCTCGTTATACGGCAGCTAATTAGTATTTGGCTCATTTTCTTGGTGTGTGTGGACAAAGCTCGCTTGTACAAATTCAGTGAATTTCTGCTAACCCACGTGTCCAGCCCCACTTCCTCTCAGCTAGCCCAGCCGAGCAATTCTCACTCACCCACTCCCTGCTGTTCACCGAGGGTCCTAAGTGCATTCAGCGAGGGCATACTCCAGCACATAGGCAGCTCAAGGCCCTCACTAAACACATACGTGTATTCCTACTTTATCAATATTTTAAGGTTCTGTTCAAAAATTACCTACTTTATAGTCTTTTCTGAGGACCAATCCTCTTTTCCCTAGATCAAAATTTGTCTGTCTTTCCTAGTGGTTGATGTTGCCTTTTGACATTTACAGCTTGTCAATGCTGTGGTAACTATACGACTGCTGAGCTGTCACCCCTATTGGGTTCGAAGATGTTTGAGTGCTGGGCTGTTGCTGCTTTCATGGCTTCCAGCACAGTGCCTAATAACGACAGAGACTTAGTGTCAAGTGCTATTTATTTCATTTGAACTTTGCTATACCACAAAGTACCGATGTAACTGCCATGTTACAGATAAGAAATCAAGGGTTGGACAAATTAGCTTGTTCATAATCATAGCTGGTAAGAAGCAGATTTAGGTCTTGTATGTCTTTCCTTATATTCACTCAAAGTGATATAGCTAGCTGAAAGTTGTAAGTGGTACTCTATTTTAAATTTTGTTTCAATTTTTACCCATCATTAGTAATTGCAAGTTGTTTTTGTAAACTTTTTGAATGAGATAATTTTTTTTTAAATGTATATAACAAAGTTCAAGGCTAAGGAGTATCTCTATTCCTTTCCTGAAAACTCCAAGTCTTTAGAATCACTCCCCTCCTAACTTCCAGGGACAAAGTAATATCTAGTAAGATTTTAGTTTCTTTATTTCAAATTGCCTCTCTCCTCAAATTAGATATTGGTGCTATTATATTGTTTATTTATCTATTCAACAGCACTAGAATTTAAATCCAGGGACTAGCACATGGGATACCTCTAGCCCCTTCTATTATTTTAAGCTATGTCATAAATGTAACTCTTCTAATGATTGCTAAGCTTTTATTTATATTGTTATTTTTTAATTAAGTTCCATTCTTGTATCTTACATCTTACATCTTCTGGAGTAATTTTCCTTCTTTCTGAAATACTAATTTTGAAAAATTTACTTGGTGAAAAAATATCTAATGATGGCAGTTGCTTAGTTGTCTGCTCTTGCTGTTGAAAGACAATCCTAGGTTGGCAGGTTCTTTCTGTTGCATTCTGGAAGACATTCTATGCTTTTGTCTTCTTGAGATGCTGACTTATAATCTAATTTTTTGTTTGCTTACAGGTAATGTGTCTTTCTGGTAGGTTTTATTTTTTAATGTATTTGGTTATTACAGGGTCTCACTACGCAGCTCGGACTCAGTGATCCTCTCGTTTTTCAGACACTCCAGCACTGGGATTACAGGAGGGCAGCACTATGCCCGGACTCTGTGGCCGGCTCAGTGCTCCCTGGGGTGGGGCTGGCGCAGCATGTGGTGCTGGGGATCCAACCGTGGTCCCTGCACGTGCCTAAGCTTACCTAAACAGGTGCTTTAGTCCACTGAGCTATCTCACTGGCCCCATCTGGTGGGTCTTAGCTCTCACTGGCTTTCGTGTTCTGCAGTTCAAAACAATGTGTCCAGATGTGAACTTAAGAAATTATTTTGCTTGGCTGGTATTGTGTATCATCTGTGGATTTGTGTCTTTTGCCAGACTTAGAAAATTCTTAGTAACTGCCGTTTAAAATATTAGCTCCTCTAATTTTACCTTCTGGGAGTCGAAACTGATGTCATTTTGGTCTTCTCATTCTATTCCATATCTCAGTATCTCTTTTATGCTTTGCATCTAAGTTTCTTCATGCTGAATTCTGTATAATATATTGAGAACAATTTTCCTGTTCACTAATTGACACTTCAGCTTTTCCTTCTTCCTTTTAGCACTGCTTTTAAACCTGTTCATCCTAGTCAGGCATGGTGGAACAGGACTATAATCCTAGTACTGAGGACGAGGCAGAAGGGTTGCCTTGAGTATGATGCCAGCCTGAGCTACAGTGAGCTCAAAGCCAGCCAGATCCACAGAGTGATAACCTGTCTCAAAAACAAAAACAAAAATGATTAAGTTTATTTTAATAGTCTACTGCTTGGTCATTTAGAAAGTCCTTATTTTCTGTGCATATTATATATATACACACCTATTTTGTATCCCACGCTGGTAACTCCAACATTTGAAAATGTTTGGTAGTAAAAATGTGTTGCTGCTTGAGTTGAGGGAGGGGGAGATAGCTCAGCAGAATAAGTGCCTGCCTGGCAAGTGCAAGATCCTGAGTTCAATCACCAGTACTGGGGGAAAAAAAATCTCTACTGTTGATTCTGATTTATGGTAATTTTTTTTCTGTGTACGTTTGATAATATATTTTATAAGTTCAAATTTGGTTGAAAGTAACTGTGTTAATCTAGAGAGCCTAACTTAGAGATTTTTTTTTTTTTGTATTTTAGTAAGGGTCTACAGGGTCTCACTATGTATATCGGACTCCTAGTGATCCACCTGTGTTCAGCCTCCCAAAAGCTGGGATTACAGGCATGTGCCACACTCCTAGTCTCAACTGCCATCTCAGCATGCCCTAGGGATGGGGGCCAGCAGGACAGGCCGGGGATTGAGTCTCGGACCCCTGCATTTGCCTAAGCAGGCGCTTTAACCCGCTGAGCTATTTGGCTGGCCTATTTAATATGATTTTTTAATGCATATATTTTATTGGTCATTTCTACCACTAGGCTGTAAAGTTCATGAGAGGTAAGGGTGTTTGTTTTCTTTTTCTTTTTTTTTAACCACTGACTAATTATATATAGCAAGTGTTTGCCACCTAAAAGCCACTCACAATTACTTGTTAATCAACCTAAATAGTCACTGATATATGACCCATCAAAGTAAGAAGGGATGTACTCTCTAGGAGAAGTTAAAGTGAGGACTCCTTCTACAATGTTCATCAGGACCTGGGCTTAACTTGTATAGACTCTCTGTGGCCATCTGTTTTCCAAATGGAAACCTCAATGTACAGTATCTCAGACAAACTCTGTCCTTAGCTGGCCTTTGCAGACAATTTTTCATTCCAGATGTTCAATAACTTCACATTTAATGTTAATATATGTCCCCCAGAAAGCCAATATTTTGCGCTGCGACACCATCATATTGGAAACGCTTAACCTACTGCCAATATGAACTTTGGATAATTATAGATTTCTAAGTTTTTCAGCTAACAATTTCAACAATGATCCATTTGCCCCACATTTTGGGAACCTGAATTCCACTATCTGGATACACCACTCATTTCCTCGGATTGATCTGTCAGCACGATTCTATTTAAAAGCTACACACCCACGCCGAAAAAACATAACCACCCACACACCTTTCCCCCATTCTCACCTGTGAAACCGACCTTGCGTTCTGAGGAGACCTCACAGGAGGGAGGGATTGGTATCAGAGACTGATATTCTAAACAGGCATCAATCACCTTGAAAAGGCCAGGAAGTCACCAACCCAGCACCCCCTAGGTAGAGCCCCTGCTTTGGTATTCATGCCCACTTGCAACCTGACATTTCCCCACTTGATCCCCATTTAATCAATTTTATCTCAGCAATTATACTTATAACCTTATTGGTGGACCACAGTTTCATCCACCTCATGCCCGCCTTGGGAGTTCCCATGTTTTCCTCCTTAGGCCAGCCTCACCTTGTAGTTTTACTCTATAAAAATTTACACTGGGGAAAAGGCAGGTTCCTTGGTAACCCACTCAGGTCCTCTTCTGTCCATCTCTGGGACAGTAGCTTTCTTTATTAAAAATAAATATATCCTGCTCTTAAACAAACAAACAAACATCAGACCAGACCCATAAAAATCTCTGTAAGTCCCTCAGTATCCCCAGCTAGCTCAATGCAGCTGTTCATCAGTGTACACGGCTGAGTGTGTGACAGTTTTCAGGATAAAGAAAAGTGTGACAGTTTTCAGGATAAAGAAAAGAACATTACCTGAAAACTGCTTCATTACTTGTTTTGAGGTTTTCTTTTAAAGGATTATTTCTCATAAAATAATAAATTGGCCAGCCAACTACCATGCATGAAGAAGCCATGGTAGTCTTTTTGTTTTTCCCATAAACTTATGTTAGACCACCAAAAAAAAAAAAAAAAAAAAAAGAAAAGAAAAAAAGCAGCAGCAAAATAACAAAGCAAATGGGTACTGTCTACACTCTGTGCTTCCCTTCCACTATAGTTGTCTCTTCTTAAAAAGAGAAAATTAACACCATCACCTTATGTGACCAGGGTAGGACTCAACACGAGATTGGGAAGATGAGAAGCAGGTCATCATTTGGTAAAGCCGAATGCCTGTGCCCATAAACTCTCAAAAAGCCTGAAGGGAAACTTTCCTCAGCCTCAAGACCAAGCTTGGCACATGGACAAAACATCAGTGAGAGTTGCTTATAATTCCCAGCTTTAAATAACAAACCGCGTGTGAACACATATGAGCATATCTGAGCACAGTTCCATGAGCAGAGTCAACACAGTGGAACCTACACGACTTAGTTCCTCCAAAAAGTGTTTCTGTTTGTGTGAAGTTAAAATACCATGAATATACTTTCACCAAATGATACATGAATGTCAAGGGAGAGCTGAATGAGAAAAATGGAAGAGGGATAAAAAAGGAACAACAACAAAAAACTGGTTAACAGAAGGCTGTTTTGTTCCCTAAGCACAACAATATGAGCTTAATTGAGGCTGACGCATGACAGACTCGCATGTACAGTATCGGCCGGCTCCGACTGAAGCTGCTGACAGAGGGTAAATGGTGCAGGCAGCAGGGCTTGCCCTGGCCTGGCACGGCCACAGAGATGCACAGAGCCTGTCAGGAGATGGTGCAGGGGCTAATGAAGGGCAGCCCTTGTTTTTAAAATTCTTCTCACTTAGTTTTGGATCAGACTCTACACCATGAAGCCTTCTCAACCTCTCAGTGCTCAGTTAAAGCTATGTGACACTTATTTAAAAATTAATGCATTCTAATCAATTTCAAGTTAGACAGTAAAGAGTCTGCATAAGAAGGGAAACAAAAGAGAAAAAGCCAGGAGGAGGTGAGAAAAAGAATAAGAGAGAATGAGCTCTATGGAAGAAGACAGAAGGCACAAGAGACACAGCAGGACCAATGTTTTTCCACACATTCAGAGAAATAATTTGTAAAGAGAGCAAGACCAACATAAGAAGCCAATATATACACAAACATATTCAGTGTATACTCTCCCAATCATTTGAAAACTTGAGGAACCAGAGAGTGAAAAGACAAAAGCAAAAACAACATTTAACATCTGTTAAAAAAATATGCTTGAAACTTTTAAAAGATAAACTTTATCCCTCACTCAAAACAACCACAAGACTACAGTGTGTCCTATTATTAAAACATTTTCGTTATTTCTCTAATATGAGCGTTCTTTCAAAATGATTGAATATGTGTACTGTATATGCTTAAATAGAAACCATAATGTTTGTTTGGCTTGCTGAATAAGTATCAAGAAAAATTTATCTACTCTTTCAGGTTCTTACACTAGGGAATCTGAAAGACACAACAGATACTGTGAAAGGGAAAGAAATACATACATACACACAAGATAGCTAAGATAATTATACCACTAATTTTCATTGGTTTATTAAAAGCAACAGTTAATGTTTCTTTATTCATTTTATTACCAATCTTACATGCTCATACCTGGCAATCTTAAAAACTACTTTGAGTTCTAGTTTTTATTTTTATTTTTTTGTGGCCAGCTCAGCCCACCCTGAGGGCAGGGCTGGCATAGCATGTGGTACCGGGGATCCAACAGCAGGCCCTGCACTTGCCTAAGCAGGCACTTTAGACCGCTGAGCTATCACGCCAGCCATGAATTTTAATGTTTTAAAATTTAAATTTATGTATTTGGTACAGGGTTTCTGCAGCTTGGAGGCAGGGGAGCACAGCATGTGGTGCCAGGGATGGAAACCAGTCCTTTCGCTTGTCAGGCCGGCACCTAGACCCCTGAGCTATTTCCACGGCCCCTTAACAAGTACTGTGAAGACAATAATATGCAATATAACAATTGTTGAATTTATATTACCTTTAAAAAAATTCTTTATCATGTCTCATGATTTTTAAAATTCTCTTTAAAATATAAAAAGAAAAATTTATCATTTTAAAATTTTTTCATAGAGAAAATAGAAAGAAGAAAGTCCATTTCCCACCCCACAGCCACCTTTGTGAAGTATTCAGCTTAGATATAACATAAATGGCAGAAATTAATAACTGACCAGGTGTCCAGACACAGTCCTAAGTGTATCTCATCTATTTTCTCTCTGGTGTCCCCAGAGGAAAACACATGTTTGCATTTTTATTTGTAAGTTTTAGATATGTGAAAATCATACTTGTGAAATCCGTATTTTATTGGATACTACCTACCAAAGGTTTTGTTTAAAAGGATAATTAATAAAATAAAGGAATAAATCACCTTTTGGTATGAAAAACCAAATTTGTAGTATGAAAACTATATTTAAAGTGAGACTAAACTGTTTCAGTTTCCATTATTTTAAACCAAAACCAAGTAGACTTTTACAGATTTCTCCAGGGACAAATCTCTGACCAATCAGGTCTCTGATACTAGAATGTGAAAAGAACAACAGTTTTTAAGCACATGAAAATTCTGGTATCTCAGCTTTCAAACATAAGAGAAAATGGTTTTTCTGCTTTAAATAATTTGGAATTTATAGATTTGCATCTAAAGAAAACATTACTTTAATAACTACCTTTCTCTACAAATATGACCATTTGTCAGTTTTAGGCAGCATAAGTCACTTTTTTCTTTCACTTTCGAGATTGGCTTCTATATACCAAAGATATTAAAGGTAAAATGGTTTGTAATGACATCATCTTGCCTACTTCTAAGAAATTCAAAAAGCTTTCCGTCAAATCTCCCATTCATTCTTACAATGTGTATTGAGAAAGGTCAAACAGGTTTCATACAAATGACCAGAAAATGCTGCCAAATTACCAGAATGTTTTCCAGGAATTTATATAATGGAAGCTTGGGCAGTCAAATCAGAACACCTAATCCTTTCATTTACACAATGGCATAATCAGGAAAACAATGAAGAATAACAGAGGGCAGATATAAAGTCTCGCAGATATGCATCCTATTCTGGTCTACCCATTCATATCTGAAAAAGAGAAAAGACCTTACTTGTAAGTTACTCCTACAAGCAGTGGACTTCAGCCAAAACAAGTAACGCTGCTCCACGACTGTTTCTTGTTGAAGACTAGCATGTGTCAATGTCACCAGGCTGAGACAACTCCCATTACAAGCACCTACCTTTAAAACAGTTCTAGGTTTCTGAGTGCTAGGAAAGTGCTGAGTGGGAAGAGCCTATTATGAAAACAGCAAGGCAGCCTGATAACAAATGACATTTTCAGTGCATTTGTTGGGCAGCCCAAATAGTACACATATATCTTAAAATTTAGAGGAAGAAAAATTTTTAAATAGGTATTTGTGTCACAAGTGCTAGGTTGCAAGCATGAAAACAAAAGAAATATAGATATATTTTCCTTTTGATCAACATTATTTTAGTCAGTATATATGAAATTAGAGTCAATTATTTAAAAGAAATTAAGATAGTACAAAATAATCAGACTGGATGGCTTGAAAGATCCCTTCCAATCAAAGAGTCTTTGATGTCATGACACATTTTGCTTGTTTTTTTTTTTTTGTTTTTTGTTTTTTTGTTTTTTTTTTTTCATTTTTTTTGTGGATTGTGAGATTTACAAGGTTAACAATCTTGGAAGTTTTAACCTGGCATGTCAACAGCTAATCACTGGCCCCTTTAAAATGTTTCAAAGTGGTACAAGGGCTGCCTAGCAGGCTTGGCCATCATCTATTCCTAAGCACTGGATCTTGGAAAGAATAATAACTAAAAAATGTAAGACTTTTCATGATTCCCCCAGAATAGTGCAGATTATTTTAATGGGAGTAAGACCAGCTAAATGCATCTCATCTAAAACTGATGTTGCATATATGAAGTGTGATCCAAAAATACAGTGAATGTTTAAGTAAAAAAATATAGCAATTGTCACTTTGAATAAACTTATCCCATTGTTCTCGCCACTTTCTACAGCAGGTCTATAAATTCTTTTTGTGTTTTTAGTTGCACTGTTATGGCTACTTCAATGTCCTGAATCCATTCAAAAAATTTACCTGTCATAGTCATTTTGACTTTGAGGATGAGCCAGAACTTGTACCGTGACAGATCTGGTGGACAATGTGGGAGAAGATATATCATCATTTAAAAAAAAAAAAAAAAAAGATTTATGAGGGCCGACCAAATAGCTCAGCAGATTAAAGCACCTGCAAGCAGGTGCAGGGACCAGAGGTTTGATACTAGGGCCTGCAGTGCCAGCCTCAACCCCGGGCACACTGAGCCAGCAGCAACTGAGTCTGGGCATGGTGGCAAACACCTGTAATCCCAGCTCTTGGGAGGCTGTAAACAGGCAGATCACTGCAAGACCAATGTAGTAGTGAAACCCTGAACACCCTGTAGACCCTTCTCTAAAATACAAGAAATATATAAATTAATAAAAATTTAGTTAATACTTATTTGATACAGGGTCTTGCTATGCAGCTTGAACTCTTTCGATGGCCAGTTCAGCATGGGGCCGCCACAGCATGTGGCACTGGGGACTGAACCTGGGTCCTGGAGCTCACCAGGCAGGTGCTTAGACCACTGAAGTGATCTCCCTGACCCAGTAATGTTTTTATTTGTTAGGAACTAACTTAAATATTTTGAAGTGATTTAGGACATCATGGCAGCTACAGTCATGCAGCTAAAAACATTGAGAAGAGAGGATTCCAGAACTGCTTCAAAAAGTAGTAACTGATGTGTTTGAACTGAGGGTATTTGAGGCATATTAATAGCAAAATGTCTTTTCCTATAAAAACTGACTTGTTTAAACATTTATAGTTATTTTAGGGGATACCTTGCATACATTAAGAATGCAGTCTGGCACTACTCATGGCCATCCATTTTCATAAATTCAGCATCTGGGTGAAGGATTGGTTTTTGTTTTTCTCTTACTCTGTATTTGCCACAACTTTTCTGCAAATATTTAAAAGTCATGGTGTAGTCTCTAAAAATCTCTGGGAGACCCAGTCCTAGCACAGGTCCGGTGAGTGTGTGGGAGAGCTTCCTGCTACCCTGCGCCGGCGGGACCAACTACTGGTCCCAGCCCAGGCACAGCATGGGTGAGACACTCTTCCACCCCATTGGGATGCCTGCCACCACTCCGCAGCACCTCACCCACCCCACCCAATGAGTAGGAATTTCTGCCGTGTTCCGGGAACCTCCAGACGCAGCCCTAGCCCAGACCCAGAGAGTGTGTGGGAGAGCTGCCTCTCCCCCCTACTCCACCTTGTCCCCTCCAGGCTCAGCTCAGGCCTGGCATACATGCCTGGGGTGTAACCCTGCAAATGCAATCCCTGCAGAGAGTACAGAGGATAGAACCACTAAGCTAATCCAGGAGCAGAACATCTTGCCTCAGGGGCACAACAGGTTCACTCTCAAGGGCAGCAGCAGGAAGGAGTTGAGCACAGCAGCCAGACCCAAGCCAGGCACAGCTGGATAAGTCCAAACTTTGTAGTGCTGCACCTGAACTTCAGTACGTGCTAACGTTATAACTACAACGAAGATCTACAACACAGGTCAGAAGACAGTGATACACAAAATGACGAAAAGGAACAAAATGCAACCTCAGAACCCAAGCCCACCCGTAACAAGTGCAGAGGACACTAACACAGAACAAATTGG
>NW_004524618.1:13117338-13153208 GCF_000260255.1 Octodon degus | reverse complement strand
TATTTTAACAACAGTTTCAGAAAAAAGCCTTTAAGACTTATTATGTTATGGACTGGTGAGATAGCTCAGTGGACTAAGCACCTGCTCAGGCAAGCACAGGGACCGGGGTTCCATCCCTGGCACCACATGGTGCTCTGGCCCTGCCCCTGGGCACACTGAGCCAGCCATCAAGACTGGGCGTGGTGGTGCAGGCCTGCAATCCCAGCGCTGGGGAGGCTGAAACAGGAGGAACACTATGAGTCCAAGCTGTGTATTGAGGCCCTGTACCAAATACATAAATGAGTAAGTAAATAAATAATAAAATACTTTTTTTAAAAAAGAGTTAGTATGTTAGCCTGGTAGAATTCATTTACTTAGGAGGATAAAGAAGGAGGATATCAAGGTCCAGGCCAGGCTGGACAACTTAGTGAGATCCTGACAAAAAATAAAATAGACTGGTAATGTAGCTTAATGGTATGTGCTTGTCTAGCATGCAGGAAGCCCTGGGTTCAACTGCTCAGTACTGAGAAAAAATTAGGGAAAATATGATTGCTCATCTATGATTCAACATTTTTCTATTATATTAGTAGTATTTGATTTGGGAAGAGGACTTGGAAATTAAAAATATTATTAAGTTATTCTTATATTCATCATTACTATGAATATAACTATTTCTTTTCTTTTTTTTTTTTGTCCCTAGAATCTAACTCAGGATCTTGCCCTTGCCAGGAACATAACTATTTCTAAAAATGATCCTAACCATCAAAAACAGTTTCTGTATATTTTTAATGATCTAGTAGAACTAAAGCTTACTTTCACTAATCGTTTTAAATGTCCGTTCAATACTGCTTACTTCTTTTGCTTTGAATGTTATTTTAAAGCATTTTCCTTCAAAGACCAAAACAATACTTCATATACTTAGTAGGATTAAGCAGGACAGTGTAAGAAGAATAGCATAAAATTTACTTATATTTAAGTAACACTCACTAGATAGCCTCAGGACATAATCATCCAAAAAAGAACATAATTTCCCAAAGAGAATTCTAAGCATTTTTATTTTTACTTCCAACCTCATTTTTTGCAAGGAAAAGACGGTGGCTGGGGTCTCACTATATTGACCTGGTTGACCTTGATCGTGGGCTTTAGGATTGTTCTGCTTCAAGTAGCTGGGTGTACACCAACATGCCCAGCTTCAATCTTATTTTTATTAGCCAGTATGTTATTAACATAATGTGTAACGCACAACAGTTTTACTGAAGGTATAGCTACATCAGATAAAAGTCTAATTAAAAAGTTAAAGAAATAAAAATACATCCTTGTTATTTAACACATTTCAAATAATAGGGAGAAAATAAAATAAGAAACAAGGTGTGCTGAACATTTTATTTTCCTGACCAAGAAAGGTCAGGTATGGTGCATCAGAATGCTGCATCTTAAGAAATCATTATTTTAAATGCTGAAATACAGTGAATAGAAGTTTTCAAATATTAAAATCTCTGTGGTAGGCTCTGACCTCAGAATAACAAGAAAATGGCAGGCGCTTATTTTTCCATATATAAAAATGACACTTATTGTAAGGTTATTATATAAAAGGCCTATTTCCTCTTCATAAAATAAATAATTATACCACTGATTCAACATATTTGTCAGTATGTCTACATGTGGTTTAAGTGGTTATTTCAATGACCTAAATATAGAAAAGAACTAATACCTACAAACTTAAAAACTATGGTCCAAGTGGCCCAGAGCTCTTGTGTATCACTTTTTTTTTGGCCAATCACTTACTCAGCCCCTTAAGTGTTCTATTTATGCATGTGGTACTTTTCTGATCATATCTGAAGGACTGGCTGCACTGCGTTTGAAAACTTAAACAAACTGAATAGTGGTTTTATGTATATGTAGGTATGTATAACTGCATTGTAAAGGATGTGGAAGTCTTATCTGACCCTACTGGAAGGATGCCTTCTTCGAGATGTTCTAATGGGGGTGAAAGTGAAAATTTTCAGGCCAGGTACTTGCCTAGCATCTGTAAGGCCTTTAGTTTGATTCCCAATACCAAGGTGGGAGGGGGGTTAAAAATTTCTAAAGGAAGAAACTATGGGATGACTGCTTGCATTACAAAAAGGGCTCACTGTAGAGTTCTGGGGTAGTCAGCTTGCAAAATGGCCCCAAGGATCCCACCCCTAGGTATATATATAGCTTTGTAGTTCTCTCGCACACTGTATGAGGGTTGGTTTAATTAATCAAAAGAATATTAGAGAAGTAAACACATGTCTAGAAATAGCTTAGTATAAGAAAAATGCCCAAAGAGTTACAAGGGAAAGAGGAAATATACAGAACCACAAGTAAAATAATTGGCAATTACTGAGTTTATACAAGTTTCAAACTGAAAGTCCTAAAGAACACTCAAAGGCATGTCTGTGGACTGTTGGCAGATAAACATACACACACCCCAGGCAACTCTTTTATTCAGAATTCAGTATTTTCTCTTTTTTATAAGCCTTCCCATTTACCATGCAAATAGTTCTGGACAATTCCCAATTGAAAACTATTGCTTTTGGTATAATACTGGCTTAGCAAGGCCCTCTACACAGAAAACACTCATGATCAAGTAATCTAGGAGTTCTGACCTACTTCCACATTTGTTTGAACCCCATAAAAATACGGAGGATACTGTTGAGGACAGTTGTCTACTGCATGCCATGTGTTCCTGGTACAGGTGCCCATTAGAAAAATGATGTTTAAAACTTGGGTCTGAGAAAAGCTGTGCTTTTCTTAGTTACTTGGTACTTCATCTGCTGGACCTTTTGATGCATGTCATTCACTGATCAGATTTTCCTTTTTAGCTCGCACATGTTCACAGGTAAATTTATAACCCACTTCTAATTAATGAAAGGGGCCTCAGAGAACACATTTTTTATTACCTTCATTTTTTCTTTTTGTCTTGATTTTCTTAATGCCTATTTTAATCCTATTATATCTTAAATGTTTTTCTAGGAAGAAGAAAAAGCAAAAACAGAAAGAAAAGAAACTAAAGAGTTAAGCAGAGGAAGAGAAAATTACATCAAGACAAATTATTGAGAACATCTTAATTTTGTCCTAACCCTGTCTGTCTAACTCTTTACACATATCTTAAAAGTCCATGAAGTTGTCAAGCAAGCCGTTTTCTAAGACAATACAAAGCAAAGAAGGCTCAATAGAGAGCAGCCACATGCCTCCAGCTGCTAAGAGGCCCGGGATACATGGCTATGGGATGCTGAAGACGCTGGGTGAAGATGCTGGCCACCTGCCTTCAGGCAACCATGGAGAAGGATGTTTAAAGCACCATTTTCTTCTCTTTTAAAAAAAAAAGGAAAACAAAATTTCAAAATAAGATAATAGGAGAACAACAGTTAATCAATAGTATGTTGTTATCTTTAAATTAGTTACTCAGAGTACAAGACACATACATTGTGTGCCAAAAAATATTAGCACAACACTTTCTTTTCAATGAACTATGGGAAATTAGTATAACAATCTTAATTATTGTGTGTGTGTGTGTGTGTGTGTGTGTGTGTGTGTGTGATTTTTTTTATGTTCTTTGTCATGGAAGTACATTGTTTCAGGTATCTTACAGGTATAGGTATCCATCAGTTTTGGAACACAGTTCTGTGGAGTATATCATTCTGGGTTGAAGGCCATTTTCCTTTAGAATTTGAAATACTACATTCCAAGCTTTCCTTGACTTAACGGTTTGTGCTGCGAAATCAGTTGTAATTCTGATGGGATTTCCCTTATAGGTGTTTTGTTTCTTTTCTCTTATAGCTTTTAGGATTCTATTCTCGTACTGAATGATTTGGTTCATGTACTGAATCTTCTCTTCTTGTATTCTATTCTTTCGGCTATTTCTTCAATCTTCACAATGATATGCTTAGCTGTAGATTTTTTTTTTTTTTTTTTTATGGCTTTGGCTAATTGGATCTGTATGTCTTACTTTCTGTAGATTCAAATTCTTTTTTCTTACCACGGGACTTTTCTAGCCATGATGTCTGCAAACAGAAATATATATATATATATATATATATATATATATATATCCTGTCTTTTTTATTGATTCCAATCAATCTTAAGTTATTCTTCTTTGCCTCATCTAGCAGTTGCTGAATTGATTTCTCATGGTCCCTTGCTATTTTTAAATCTTTCTTTTCATAAATGCTAACCACAAGCCTGTCTCCTATATCTGAGAACCTGTTCACTCACTGGCTTATCCTGCTGCAGAAACTTTCAATGGAAGTTTTATTCTCTGGGATATCTGTTTGAGTCTGCCTTATGGACTCCATTTATTTCCTGGGCTGAGCATTTATGGCTTCCATAATCTTCTTAAACTTCTCTTGCCCTTTTGTTTTAATCTGTATTAAACAGACGTAGAGTGACTCATGTAGAGTCACTAGGCATGGTTTTTATTATGGATATCATCTCTGCAGTTATCTGAAAATTTATTTTTGATTGGATTTTTTTCTAATGCATCATTCAATTGCTTTTTGTTACGATTTCAGAGAGGTCAGGTGGATGACTTTCCAACTGTCCCACTTCATTGCCCCTTGGGATTATCTCTGGTGAACTGCATGTCTGACATTGCATCTTAAGTGTCATCTCCTTTTCTTTTCTTTTCTTTTCTTTTTTCTTCTCTTCTCTTTCTTCCTTTTTCAGTTTTTGCAAGTACTTACAACCCTCAGGAAAAGGCTACATCTTTGAGGTATCTTACAGGTATAGCAGGATTTTGGATTTTAAGTCTGTTGCAAGATCCTACCTCTTTGATTTGTTAGGGAAGAGAAGTTGTGGTCTGGCTGGCCCAGCCCTTGGTTCTTTGTCACAGTGCCACAGTATTCTCTATGATCTTTAGTCAATCTTAGTCCTCTTATACCAGCAAGAATAGCTGTTTAGAAAAACTATGTCATTTTTAGCTAAAGTAGTACCATCAGCAATAAGAGTAGCTTCAATCACAACCCAGAAAATGACAAACTGGGATAGCCATTAATTTGCCACCTTTAGCTATATGTACTAGATTTGTGGTTACATAACAAAACCTAAAACATAACAGAAAATTATATGCAGTATATAAGTCCTTAATATGTCAATTTTACCCTCAAAGGTAAAAATTTAAAAGGCGTTAGGGAGAAAATAAAGTGATTAGGAGGCTGGAGGGCAAAGGGGGGTCATATTAACTTTGGGAAACTGGTGGAGAAGATTGATACGAAAGAGAGAAGAGCCAAAAATAAGCAGCAACCACAGAGAGGCTAGAAACCATGTGCACACTCATAGAAAGTGGGCTTTTTTTTTTTTTTTTGTACTGGGGATTAAACTCAGGACCTTGTGCTTGCCAGGCAAATGCTTATGTCACTGAGCTCTCTCCCCAGCCCATGTTCATATAAATGTAAGATCAAACAATGAAGGAGAGAAAAGCAAGCAAAAAGCAAAAGTAAAACTAACACCACACACACACACACACACACACACACACACACACACACAGAGAGAGAGAGAGAGAGAGAGAGAGACAGAGAGAGAGAAAGAAAAGCAAATGTCCACTTCTAGGTTTGTCCCTGCTGTCACTAGTAGTCAATGTGTGGAGACAGCTAGTGCAGTCCCTCAGGTCAGGTCGACTGCTCCTCCCTGCCGCTGTGTCTCTCTTAGGAGGCCTCTGGGGTTGCCAGCAGTCGCTGTGTGTCCACAAGTTAGAATTGCTCCTCTTAAGCAGTGAGTCCCATTTCGGGAAGAAGGTGCCTCCCGCTCCCTCCTCCTTCCCTGAAGTTTCTCTCTTCACTTTCTCCATGGGCTTCTATTCATGCTTCAGATCCTGCCTGAGTCCAGGGCACCCGCTTCCCACCTTCTCCTTTTCCTTGCATTGCTAGCAGCATCTGCACAGAAACCTGCAGAGAAGCTCCTTCCGTGCTGCTCGCACTCAGCCATCTTGACATAGGTGCACAAGGCTTGTGCAGGCTCGATCCTCAGGCACGGCTCCCTGCTTCTGCACCATTCTTTGCAACACATACACAAAGGAGATACTTTTTACCAATAATAAAAAGGCAATCAAGCCATGCAGAAAAGACTGCAGAGTAATTGGAAGATTCAGAGCTGAACACCTGAGAAGCTAATTGAGGAGCTAGATTACAGGCAGGCCAGGAAAACACTGTGGCTGAGTCTGAAGTGCTGAAGAAGTGCCAAGAGAGCGGCAGAGACACCCTTGCTGAGTCAGGCGAAGGGCGAGAGTCCACACGGATTTAGCATTCAATGGTTCTTTCTTAGCCAGATGTGGCAGCAGACACCTATAATCCTAGGCTTCTGGAGGCTGAGGCAAGAAGAATGCAAGTTCAAGCCCAAACTCAGTAACTTGGGGATCTGAGACCCTGCCTCATAAAGGGGCTGGGGGGTGGTTAGTACAAAGGCCCTGGGTTGAAACCCCAGTACTGTGTGTGTGTGCACACACTTTAAATGAAAATTGTTTTGTGATTGTAAAATTATGACCTCCTCAAAGCAGTAATTTTGACAGATCAAAAGGAACAAAAATTAGAAAAGTAGAACTATATATAGCCATGTCCTTCCACCTCTCAATATAATGAATTTTTTACAGTATAGAATTTAGATTTCTATTGTATTTTTCATATGTAAAAACATAGCTATCTGGGTGTGGTGGTGCCCCCTTGTAATGTTAGCACTTGACAGGTTAAGGGAAAAACGACTGCAAGTTTGAAGTCACCCTGGACTACATAAAGAGCTCACAGCCAACCTGGAGTACCTAGTGGGACCCTATCTCAAAACAAAACAAAATACATATAGCCAAATACTGTATCCTTTTAAATAACTACATTTAATTTAGCATACTCTAATTTTTCTATCAATACCTTATTTTTAGACATGTAATATTGAACTTATTACATGTCATGTAATAAGTTCAATATTTTGTAATATTTCATTTGAATAATACTAACATCGAGCTGGGCACAGCATACATGCCTGTAATCTCCATATTCAGGAATCTGAAGCAGGAGGATTACCTCAAGCTTGAGGCCAGCCTGCTACAAAATGCATTCAAGAGAAGGTAGAACTGTGGAACTACTATATAGTGTCTCAAAATTAAAAAAAAAAAAAAAATTTCCTAGCTGGGGATATAGCTCAGTAGCACAAGCATCTGCTTGGCAAGCACAAGGACTGAGTTTAATTCTTGTTACAAAAAAAAAAAAAAAAAAAAAATTCTACTGAATATTTATTGAGCATTTACTGTATATAAAGCATATATTATCTGATTTAATCTATCACAACAGCCCCAGAAGGTTATAAATGAAATACAGAGAGACAACTGCCCAGCATGGCTTCTCTTACTTGTGAATCCCAAAGCATAAAGAACAAAATAAAAGATAAGGAGGCTGAGGCAAGAGGATCACTGGAGTTTTTGGTAGGTACACGCTAAGTTCAAGTACAGTCTGAACTACATCATGATATACTATCTCAAACAAATAAAAACAAACAAGCACATAAACTAGGAAACAGCGAGACAGAACTCTGCAAATATGAGGGGGAACAAAGCATGGGAAGAAGCGGGGAGAGGGATGGAAAAAAATTAAAATATTTTATAAACAGGTACCAATTCCCATGATGAATGCATCGTGCTGTACTGGAAATGCATACTAATAAAAATAAATATTAAAAAAGTCTCAATAACTTAAATTAATAGAACTAATTGGTACAGACAATGCTGGGATTCAAATACAGGCAGTCTAGCTCCCTGCTAACCTAATATGTAGAATATAGGATTTGGTCTCTGCTTTCTTTTCTTTTTCTTTCTGCTTTACTCTTGACCCTTGCTTAGCTCCAAACTCCCCCCACAGCCCCAAGTTTATTGTTAAGCACATGGAAGCTGTGGCATTGGAAGAACTCTAAGCTACACAACAGCATACAGGGTGACAAGCTTTCATGGGGGACTATGAACCAGAAGAGTTTCCTTGATTTGCTTTGGGAGGAAGACAATCTTAAGAAGCCTTTGAGACTGTTCTTATCTGTTGTCTTCTGCTAATATAAACTGCTTTTGTCCTCTACAGGTAAGCAGATGCATGACCACGGCTTGTGTGGGTGGGCAAAGGGGTAGATCTGGAGGTGGGAGGTAAGGGGTAGTAAGATGGGTAGTAGGGAAGCTAGGGCTTCTCCATCATTTACTAAAGTGGTCTGAAGATGCAATGTCCCTGCTGACTACCTAAGTAATGTGAGTATACCTTGCACAGGAAAGGGATGTTGGAAATTTCTAGGACATGCTTTGAGAACCCAAGCATAAAAAGGTCAGTTTGAAGTAAGACAGAATTTAGTTCCTCTGAGAGAAATATCTCTCAGTGAGTAAAATCCTGACAATGAAGAAAATAACTACTATACTAGTATTGAAATGGTTAAAAATCAACAAAACACGTATCAAAATTATTTCTTATACTCATAAAAAGAGGCAGTGAATATCAATGGAAATTGAACAAAACTTCCACACTACTGCTGTACATCAATGGCCAAGAGAAGTCCCATGCCCTTAGGACCACAATGACTGCTGCAGGACAAGTGACCTTTGAAGCCTTTGTGATGTCCTAATCACTTAAGCTCCTACTTAATCAATGTCCACATTCACCTGGGTCTAGTCTGTTAGGCCTGCAATTAAAAGCTGGAGCATCCAAATGAGCTTAAGCCTGTCACTTCCCTGGGACTGTGGCTACATGACATGGCCAGCAACTTGGGCAAAATACATCACTATTAGCAAAATCCAGAGTCTCTATAATTTTTTTAATGAATTATAAATAAAAACTATTAGCACTAAGTATTTTTGACCCCAGATAACTATGTTGCTGGCGAAAAGAATGTTTTAACCATGTACCAAGCTTTAAAAAACATAGTAAGGCAGCACATTTACTTAGCAGGCTATTTGGATAATAACTGTCAAGTAGTTCTTATTCATCAAATGATTTTTAAATAATCGATCCTAGAAATGTTTCCACAAAGGTCTTTCTGTGAAACCTAGTCTATCATGAAAAATTACGCAAATAAATGTTTACAAAATTAACATAAATATTGATGTGAACTAGCTTGAACTCTGCTGTTTTACTGTTTGACACACTGACCACAATTTCCCAGCATTCACACCCACAGAAGCACATGCTGTATCTGCTTAAGAACTGCTTGATAGGAAAACTCTTAGTTGTAAGTTCACCAGAATGTCTTATAAATCCACTAATGACAGTATTTCTACATTAAAAATATAATCAGTTTTACATCTACTTTAATGTGTCAGAAAATTATCAAAATTATTTTAGGGCTTAGAAAGACATTCCAACATTAAGGATCAATCTGGGAGAAACTGAAAGTTATACCTTCTTTAAAATTTTGAGTTACCGTTTAAGCCCTGGATGGGTTTAGCTTAATTTTCTCAAACTTCTGCTTATCAACTGCTCATTTTCAGCAATAGTCAGAATATGCACCTTGATGTACACAGATCTTCCTAAGTTAAAGACTGAGAAAAAAATGTTGCAATTCACCCAGAGAACAGTACGGCCCAGGCTCTGGGTGATGCTGAGCCAAAGGATGAATAAGACCTAGCCCCTGCTATAAGCAGGAAAGGAATGTGTTAAAGCCACTGACTCCATTTCCTCTCTTCATATTTTATTGCTTATACTTACTTTAGGAACATTCATATTACAAACACATTCTATGAAATAGTCTTTTGAGGCCTGGCCAATAGCTCAACAGATTAAAGCATCTGTTTAGGCAGATGCAGGGGCTGGGGGATCAATCCCCAGGTCCGCCATGCCAGGACCAGGCCCAGGCCCCAGGGCACACTAAGATAGCAATTGAGACTGGATGTGGTGGCATGTGACTGTAATCCCAGCTCTTGGGAGGCTGTAAACAGGCAGATCATGAGTCTGATCTAGTAGTGAGACCCTGAACACCCTGTAGACCCTTCGCTAAAATACAAAAAAGAAATAGTCTTTTAGAGTAAATATTATGCAAGAAATTAATATCTGCATTTTCTAGCTTTTCCAATTTAAATAACTTGTTAGTGCATATTAGTAATACAGATTTCATGTTGGTGTAATGGTCTTCACATTTAAATAGCCTTTAACACCTGTGTTGAGAAAGATATAATCTAGATTCATGTTTTCTTAATAATAATTTATAGACATTTTTATCTGGATTTAAATGTTCCCAGTTGACCAAAAGACCTCAGTTGTGCCAGGCATGTTGGCGCATGCCTGTAATCTCAGCATTTTGGAGGCTTCAGAAGGACTGCTACAGGTTCAAGGCCAGTCTGAAATGAATTTTAGGACCCTGTCTAAAAAAAGAAAAAAATAAAAACCCAAAGAAATAAACGAATACCCCAAACACCCAACAACCTCCCCCACAGATGTGATTACTTGCACTCTCTCAAAATCTACATCTAATTTCAGCTACTCATTCACTTTCCCAAAGCCCTTCAGAAAACTCCTAAAAAGGATAACATGTGAATGAACCATTGTCATTAACTGTAGCAGAATCTCACAGCACATGCCACTTCTCTTCTTTACTGCCTAACTACCAGCATGTGATTCACAGAATCCTTGATTCATGATGGAATGAGAGTTGAATTCCACTGTTCATCAGCTTAAATTAGGTCAAGGGCGATGCCAGTCAGTCATGTTTACAAACACAAACAGGGAAGAACCACTTCCTAGGATGAATCATGGAACAAGTAATAAATGACTGCACACTAGAGAAATAGTAAATAGAGCTGATAATCATGTAGCACCTGGGTGGTACCAGACAAATTAGATCAGCTACATTTACAAAATTCTGCCATTGAAATAGAATTTTTAAATTATAAGTACAGCAAATGACTTCTGAATCAGTATTTTAGCCCAAACCCTGTGAATATTAGTAAAATTATTCACGCACAGCAGATATGCTGACTGGCTTTTATTGAACTTCAGTATTTATTGTCATTGGGGCACTATTGATTCTGGCTTCTCTTTGGTCAATATTTTCCTTTAGAAAAGCACCTTGGACTTTTCTGCCTCTGTACCTTTATTTAAGAAGCTCCTTTCATCCAAAATGCCTTTTCCACAAGTTCCATAAATGTACTACTCTCTATCCAAAATGCAGGCCAAACCATTTTTCCAGCTCCTGCCGGTGAAGGCATCCATCATTTTTGCCACTAAATGTGAGGAGTGGCTTTTTTGAGATATTTACAGTCATTCTCAAAATGTGATTATAGTCAAGAGTCTACTATAATCTATACCTGTTATTCCAACTATTATTAAATTCTATCTCCTTCGTTAGAGTGTAAGTGTCTTAAGGGCAAGCACAAAAATTGTACTTTATTCAATCTCTCCGTTTTGGAAGCCTTAGCATGAGGCGCTACTCACAGAAGGTAGACTATCGTTACAACAAGCACTGTGAATATGGATGCACACTCCAGGAGTGGCTGCAAGTACAATCATTATGCAACCCACACCAAACATTAATTTTAAAATATTTTTTTCTTTTTTAAATGTATTTAGTAAAGGTCTACAGGGTGGGACTCTCAGTGATTCTTCTGTTTTCAGCCTCCCAAGTGCTGGGATTGCAGGTGGGTGCCACCATGCCCAGTCTCAATCGCCCTCTCAGCACACCCCAGGGTCGGGCTGGCAGGGCATGCTAGAGATCGAACCCAGTCGCTACACTCTGCCTACGAAGGCACTTTAGTCCACTGAGCTATCTGGCTGGCCTAATTTTAAAATATTTTTAAACATTAATTCACTGACTTACATTTTTAAAAAAATGTTTACCTTTTGCCAGGCTCTGTTTTAGAAAATGAAGATATAGTAGAGAGCAACAGACCTGTCTTTACATTCTGCTGGGAAAAAACAATAATAGAACACATATGGACCATAAGGTCAGGTAATGACAAATGTAAGTTTATTATAGTTGGAGGGTAAATATTCAGGTAACAGAAGGCTCTGTCGACCATGGTCAGGACTGGATTTTATGCTGGAGTAGTAAGAGGTCACTGGATAGTTCTCATCAGAAGATGGTCTGATTTACATTTGCGAAGAATGATTTCATGAATAATAAGAATAAAATGGACTGCACTAGAGTGCCTTTTGAAGAGAGAGCCTCCCCGTTGTGGAAGATCAGAGGCACAGCAGCCATGGCAGAGAGCAGGGCGCTGGTTCGACTCCTTTTAGAGGGGGTCCTTTGGGATTTGCTGACAGATTGGCTGTGAGAAATTCAAGATGGTAGCAAAATTTTGGTCTAAGCAACTGAATGCATGATGTTAAGAATGAGATGGAAGACACTGGAAGAAAGCAAGAGAGTAGAGAAAGTAAGGGGTCTGTGCTGGACACTGACTAGGCAGCTAGATATGGCTAAAGTGGAGAAATAATGTGAGATTTTTCACTGCAACATCTATCTATCTATGCACACACACATACTCTCTCTCTCTCTCTCTATATATATATATATATATGTATATATCTCACATATACGTCATACATACATACATACATACATACAACTTACATGCTCTGGACACTAAAAGGTTAAAACTTAATTGGCTGAAATTTTAAGACTACTTCCAACCTATTAAAGCAAATTGTATTTGAAAAATAAAACTACTTTAATTTGTTGCCTATCGTACCAACTGTGACCCCTAATCTCAGGGGCATAAATAGCATGCACATTTTGGATAGATTTTAACCATAAAAAAGAATAAGTATATTCTGCAATGAATTTTTCAGCAAATAGTCATGTGAAGGAGCATGAATGTTTAACTGAGACATCACCTCTGCCACTGAATGTTAAGCTGTGCATCTGTGATTTCTTCTGGAAATTCCAAACTGCATTCAAGGTTTCCCGTGCGTAACAGGAAGCGTGACTTCCCTGCTATGTAGCCACTTTTTTATCACTTGCTTCCACTCCAAAGCTGAGCATACAAACTCCTTAAATGAATAAAAATGTATTTTGTAATATTCTGAATGGTTTTATGCTGCAAGCTCAACATAAAAGCCAGCCCAACAGAAGTACCTATTCAATATGTGTCACATATACATATGGTAAAGGGAAGATCTGGGGAGAACTTATACTTTCTGCATCAGTAATTAATTACCTAGTACTACCCAAATCTACAACTCCCCAAAGACTATTTCAAAGTGAGGCTGCTAATTAATTGTAAGAATGAGTGGAACTCCTGCCTGTCCCAGTGATGACTAGTGAACCCCTAGGATACAGTCCTAACACCAGCAGTACTGAGGGAAACAATGGGAACACAGGAAGTGACCTGGGGGCTGGGCCTCAGCGGCCTCCCTGCTGGTATTATCTGTATTTGCTGTGTGGAGTCCTTCTCTATTTCACTATCGGACTAATGTTTTTGAAACACTGCTTACTGGTTTCCTGTTGCTGTCATAGCAAACTGCTACTATGTTAGAGGCTTAAAAACACCCAGATTATTCTTACCTAGTTTTGGAAATCAGAAGTTTTAAATGTGTTTTATGGAGCTAAAATCAAAATGCTGTCCAGGCTGTTTCTTCTACAGATTCCTAAAGCAGGATCTGTTTCCTTGCAAGTCCAGCTTCTCAAGGTCGCCCACATTCCTTGGCTCAGGGCTCTTCTTCCTGCCTCAGAGCCAGTAGCACAGCATCTACAAATCTCTTTCTGTGATCGCTGCTGCCAATGTCATTCATCTCTGCTTCTCTGACACTCTCGCCTTTTCCTCAGAAAGACACTGAGTACACTGGAACCATGCAGATAATCCTGGATAATCTTCCCATCTCAAGATCATTAATGATCACACCCATAAAATACTTTTTGCCTTATAAGGTAAAATACTCACAGGTTCAACGGGTAAGGATGTAGACATCTTTGATGGAGGGACACATTATTCTATGGACTACACACTGTGGTTATTATTGAATCAGATAAAATGTAGGAATCAGATACACTGAATGAAGCATTTCATTCTCAGACGTGGTTTGTAATATAATGGCTAGGGCTCTCGGGTCAGATAGCCCTGGACTTAAAACCTGCTTCATTACATACCAGCTGTGTGCCTTTGAATACAGTTTTTAATTTCTCTGAACCTCAGTTTCTGGTACTGTAAAATGAAAACCATAGTGTCTACTTCATAGATAATGAACCAACACACATAGTATATTTTAAATATTTACCAAGTCGCCTTCTGTGTGTTAGGCCTTGTGCTGGAATACTATTTTTGAAGCACAGCAAGTCTCTGATACTGAAGGCAGTGCTTACTTGGTGTCCACTCACTGGGCATCCCTCCTATCCTGCTTTGTCCTCATATTTAACTTCCTGCAGATATATGCCTCAACTGTATTGTACAGAAATGCTCAAGAGGGTGCATCCTCAGACCTGCCTCTATTTAAAAATGAATAAAAGCAAGTCCATCCAATCTGCCTGCACCCGAACTACACATATCATGGAGGGATAAAACCTGGCTGCCTACTTTCTCTCCCTTCCTGCACTCCCAGCCTGATCAGCCCTTCCTGGTGATGTGCTTCCAGGCTCAGCCCAGCCTGAACTCCTCCCCTCACTTGCTCCTCATTTCAGGCCTTTTCTGCCACTCAGAACTTGACTTTTCATAGCAGTCCTGGGCTCTTATCTATGTCACTTTTGTTTCTTAAGGAAGTTTCTGGAAGGCTGACACTTGCTCTAGGTCCAGACCCTTAAAGCAAGTTAAACAGTGACTAGTATACTTTAAAGAAATGGTAAATGGAGACTGAATGAGAGAAAGAATAGAGAAGAATCTTTGCGCAATTTGATTGGTGGTTATTATTGAATCAGATACAATGTAAGAGAAACCCTCAAAAACAAAATCACATAACAAAAACCAAGTCTAGGAAAACCAGATAAGCGTAATTTACATATGAATATATATATACTAAGTCTCTATTAACTAGCACCACTAAGCAAGTCTATAGTACTCTACATACAAAAATTTATCATGAATCTCCAGATTATGTTCCATCCAGCACCTAATGCTGGCAGAAATAACACAAAATCTGCTTTTAAAAATTTTTCTCCATTGTTCTCCATGATTAGGGTCTTTGATGCATCCTACATTATGAACTATCAAAGCAAGGCAATATATCCAAGAAGGGAACACCTCTAATGAAATAAACATTAAAAGGTTATTCTTTCCTCCCATTACTTTTGTCTTCTTTGCAAATGGTTTTAAAGGTCATTTTAAAAATAGCCCACAGGCTACAAAGGCCTCTAAATATTTAAATAATACAATGCAGTTTATTTTTATATAGTGTTCTAAATGCACATCACAAAACACAGAAATGTCAGTCAAAGACTAAAGAGAATAGCAAGATATATGTGAAGACTAAACAGAGGAAAACAGTGATTCAGAAAGGATGGAAGAAGTCCTTCAATACACAGTCCATGAACTCTATGCCTAAGTGAAAATGTGTCAGAAAATTATATCTATGAGGGAAGACAGCCCAAAACCAAGGCCTGGAAATGTACTTTGACTCTGAAATGTTCCTAAATTATCAAATGCTAGTCTCAGAATGTCACTGAAGAAATGGGCTGGAGAAACTTTTTCTTTTCTTTCCTCGAGTACTTATTATATACAAGGGCCTGTACTCACTGCTTTCTAGGACGCCTTACGTAACCTTCACGGGCCAAGTTTTACTTCTAGTATTTACATAAAAAGACATACAGACCTAGTAAGCTCAATCAACTTTGAAGGGGAGAGGAAGTGGGAGAACCAACTGTCTGAGATCTGATTCTCAAGGCTCTACTTCAGGTCAGCTTCAATGAATGAGAACCATACAACCCAGTAACACATAAAACCAAAATGGTGTTAGATGAAAACTTTGAATTTGTTTCTGACCTTACTTACTGTGAAGGATTTTTTTTTTTTTTTTTTTTTTGGCTGGCTCAGGCTGCCTTAAGGGCAGGTCTGGTAAGGCATGAGGAGCTGTGGATCGAACTGCGGTCCCCTGTGCCTGACTGGGTTTGCCCCAGCAGATGCTTAAACAACTGAGCTAACCAGCAAGCCCCCTGACCTTACTTACTGTGGAATGCCTTTCTGAGCATAAATTTAAAGGGAAAAAATATTAGAAAAGATTTAATTGTAAACTGAATATTTTAGTAATTCAAGAACAGATGATAAAGTCCATTAGAAACCTAAAAAAAGTATGGCACAAATATGATATGCAAAAGGGTTACTTAGACAAGGATGTAAGTAATCCAAGAAGAAATACATCAAGAGAAAAGATTAGCTTGCGAAGAAAAAATAAACAGAGGAATCATAACATAATAACATATAAGAAAAAATAGCCTTATCCAGGATAAAGGAATGCAATTAAAACCAAAAGCACACTTGCTACACAGTAGGAGAGAGGACTTAGGGTAAGAGAAATTATTAAATCATTTTGGAGGACAATCTGGCACTATATGAAAAATCTTGAAAATACTACTACTCTTTGGCTCAGTGATTCCACTTTTAGGAATTTCTCGTTATAGGCTGGGAATGTAGCTCAATGACACAGGTACAGCACCTGCCTTGCAAGCAAGAGGCCCTGGCTATGATTCTTGCTTTAAAAAAGAAATCTTTAAAAATGGAATTTATCATTAAGAGATAGCCAGATGTTTACACAAAGAGTTATGAACAATTGTTTGCAAAACATTGTAACAGTCAAGAGAACTAGAAACAAAATGTCCAATAATAGTAGTTAGAATTTGTGTCATGGAATGAAGTAGATAGCCACTAATTTTTTTTTCAAAACAGAATATGTGATAATATATGAGACTGTCTACAGCAGTTCTCTGAAATGCACAGTTTAAAAGAGCCTATATTTCAAGAGTCAGTAATAACTCAAAATCTTACAAAGGTTAAAGACCGATGTGTGGTGTGAAGTGACCAAGTTTACAAAACTGTCCTGCATAGGTGCATTCACACACCCACACATGCACATGCACCAGCCTATGCCCCAGAGTGCCTACCAGAGGTGGTCAGAATGATCGGTGCGATTATAAGTAAATTGTTATTGTCTTCATGCTTTGACATTTCCCCCACAATTTCTACAGAGAAATTCTTACTTTTATAATCAGAAAAAATTCCCATAAATGTTATGAGATACGGGAATCAGCTCCATCCTACATCCAAATATAACCCCTGACCCCAGCACTCTTGCAAGGGACTCTTTCTAACCTATACGCAGCCTGCCTCGGAGGAAGAGGACTTCCTTGCCTGTATTTCAGTACTCCCTCTTTTGACTACTGATTGTGAAAACACAGCAAAATGTTCAAGTGGTGCTTTGCAGTCTTTATTGGCATCAGAAAGTAGCTTGAAAGCTTTTAAAAATACTGATGCCTGTGAGACCTCCCTGGAGACTGATGCACCTGGCTGAGATGCGGCCCAAGCATCACTCACTTTCAGAAGCTCCTTGGCTAATTTTAATGTTGCGCCACGGTTGAAAACTATGTTAACTGGAGCTCCACAGAGTGCAGCCTAACTTCACTTCTGATTATGGAGGAATGTCATTTGAGGTCAGCCTCAGAGATGCTAGTTACGAGAAAGGGCGGAGAAAATACATTGCAGTCCAACATACTGTTTTCCTGCTACTTTAGCTGATGACCAAGGAATTTAGTGGCCAAAAACAATACATGTCTAACTATCTCACAGTTCTACAGGTGGGCACCAACAGCTTCTCTGCTCTGGGTCTTACCAAGGGAAAATCAGGGTAGAGGCTTCTGGAGGCGTGGGAGGAATTCACTTGCACACATGTCCAGACCATTGCCCAAGCTCGGTTGCTGTGACCTCTGACTCCTGGCTCCTACTCGCCAGGCCTCTCTCTTAACTCCCCACATGTCTGCACTCCTCATCACACTGTCTCCTCTGTCTTTAAGTCAGCAATGATGCTTCTGCTCAGTCTCTCCTGGGTCCAGCCGAGAAAATTCTGTGCTTTAAAGGGTTTATGTGAGGTCAGCCCACCTGGAAAACTGAAGAACGTGGATCTTAAACTCTGATACCTTGACTACAATTACAAAGTCATTTTTGCAGTAGGGCTTGGGCACACTTGGGGGTTCCTTCTGCCTACTATGTCCATCAGCAGGATATGGCTGGAGCAGATTTGGGGGCTAGGGCAAGGAAACCTAGACACACGAATTTTATGTTGCCTTCAAGGGAAAATAAAGCCTTTTAAATACAAAGAAACAAAATTGTTATAAAAAAAAACCTCTTGAAATAAAAGTCTGATCACCCAACAGAGGATGAATTCCTATGATTTATACATTCAGTTTCTATGAATGAATGAAGCCTAGAATTAAACTACTACTTCTTTAAGGTATGGTTATTTTACTATGTATTGATTATTATTATTATGAGTATATCTCTTATTCCAGTTTCTAATCTCTGGACTAATACCGAATTATGTGCATAACCTATCCATATATATATATATATATATATATATATATATGACCTCCCAACACAAACATATATTCATATTCTCTTTCTGTGAAACCAAGATTCCATTTTCTTTTTATAACATTTTTTGATTTACTAAATACTATATATATTTCCATTACCTGTGAAAAATAAATTTTTCTTAATATCAACTCACCAGTACATAAACTGTAGAGACGCTAACAAACCTTTTACTTCTTGCTAACTATCAGGGAACATGCCTAGGATTCAAAGTAGTCCTAGCAAAGATTAGGGCAAACACGTCTGGTTAGAACAGTAGCTATGTTCAGTTGCCGAGCTCATACTGTGAATACGAAAATACTGTGTCATGACAACTAGAAATCTGCACGTAAATAGCACCCTAACATTAAGGTTTGGCCCTTACAACCCTGTACACATCAAATCTATAAAAAGGAAGAAAACTATAAATTATCATCTTTAGGGAAATGCACATTGCAATTCTCATGAAATAAATTCAGGCTTTCTTACTATAAGATTTTTCTCTGTTCTGACTTAATATTTGTATGTGTAGTAATAATTTTCCTGTCAAAAATTTAGATTCTGATGTCAGACTGCTGCTTTAAATTTATTTTACTATTTTCTAGTAGTGTTTGTTTCATTTAATTACTGAAGTTTCAGTGGCCCCCTTGCTACGAATGGGTCGATTGTAATATTCCCCCCTGAAAGCTACTATGAGAGCCTAAGGCATGTTGCGCCTGTGGAACAGTGTCCAAAGACAGTGCATGCTTAATAAATGCTAGCCACTACCACTACTGTCATTTTGAGATATACCCAATGTTATTCTCTGCAATTCATCTCCCCATCCCCAATAAAAGAATACAGGTTTTAGTTTTATAGTCACAAGCCAGTTCTCAGACTCTAGCAAACCAAGCAGTTCTGTTAGAAGCAAAGATCTCCAGCATTCACACCTTCACTGTAAATACGGGGAAAAAAAAAGAAAGAAAAGATGAGGAAGTAAAGGCCTGAAGGCTACAGAAAAATAACAGAGATTCTTTCAACTGAAATAAATGTCTTCGCTCCTGCCAAGAACTATGTTCTGTAAGTGAGTAAAGGTGTTGGGAGAGGGAAGAAAGCTGGACAAGGCCTGGAGCACAGGAACAGCATGATTAAACAAGCGTACGGCGCAGTGATGACGGGCATAGATGCTAATGGCATTAGTTACACAAAGTGTTGAACACAGATCACAGTGCATGAGGTCCTACACAATGACAGGCCAAAGGAGGGATACAGCCTTGCAAAACCAGTGAGACCCACCTTTCATGGGTTCCTATTCCCCACTACTTGCCACATGCAGCTCTAAGACTCAGGAAAGAGCCTGCCTTTAAGCCCTTTGGAGTACAACAGTTTTGTTCTTTATCCTCTCAATTTGTAAAACGGTATTAGCACTGATTTCAAAAGAAAATGTATAGGAGCTCAAAACTGAATACAGAAACTTAATTTTCAAACATGTTATGACATATTTTCAGTCTTCACTGAATGACTTCTAACACTCATCTCCAGTGAACACAGGAACCTGCAACGGTACCTGAAATTTATTATATTCACTGTATTTTGTACTGGTCTGTATTTGAGCCATTTTTAGATCATTTTTTTAAAAGAAAAATTTCATAATAATATGGCCTACATTACAACTTTGGAATAGACAGAAAAACAAACTGTATTTTATTGGTACTCTATCTTTTTTCTTTTCATAAAACAGCTCCACATAGAGGCACTGAACACACAACTGAAGCTCAGTTCAAGGGACTTACAAAGTCTTTACACATTTTCCCATCTTAATCTATGTGCATTTTACTTCATGACAGCAGAAAAGCAGTGGCTTTTAAATTTCATTTCAGTGGGAGAAGACATGGTTTTAAAACCTGATTTTACTAAAACCAACAAAGTAAAAGTAAAGGGTACAAAACCCCTTCTCTTGATAGAACAACACCTAAGAATGTGAGAAAGTACCAAAAGCACTTAAAACAGTTAAGGAATTTGGAGGGAAGAAAGGAAGGCACAAAATCATCTCCTCTACCTTGGCAAGAAAAATACAAACCCTATGGCAATTCCAGCTGTAAATACAAAGAAACAAAATTGTTGTTAAAAAAAAACCTCTTGAAATATAAGTCTGATCACCCAACAGAGGATGAATTCCTATGATTTATACATTCAGTTTCTATGAATGAATGAAGCCTAGAATTAAACTACTACTTCTTTAAGGTATGGTTATCTTACTATGTATTGATTATTATTATGAGTAAATCTCTTATTGCAGTTTCTAATCTCTGGACTAATACCGAATTATGTGCATAACCTATCCATATATATATATATATATATATATATATATATGACCCCCCCCAACACAAACATATATTCATATTCTGAACATAGCTACTGTTCTAACCAGACGTGTTTGCCCTAATCTTTGCTAGGACTACTTTGAATCCTAGGCATGTTCCCTGATAGTTAGCAAGAAGTAAAAGGTTTGTTAGCCTCTCTATAGTTTATATACTGGTGAGTTGATATTAAGAAAAATTTATTTTTCACAGGTAATAATGGAAATATATATAGTATTTAGTAAATCAAAAAACATATATTCATTTAAAATCCAATTCTGAGCCTTGGCCGTATGTGTACATTTACTAATTAACATTCAAATTATGGAAATGGCCTAGATTATAAATGCAGCCATTACATTGAGTTCTACAAGGTATAACTTTGCAGTAGTAAATTTTCCATATGCTGTATTCTGCAAATGTATCTTCTGATATCAAAGTTTAGGAAATTCTCTGAAACACACTCTGCTCACTTTCCATCAAAGCCTGTTACCTGCCTCTTTCTCTTCATTAATGTACAAGATTCAGAGTGAGGTCTGTTTCCCTCTCCTAGATCCTTTGCCTTGGTCAGTCTTTATTATTTATACCAGTCTCAATCCCAGCTTTTAACTTGGTATTACTGTCCTTCTCCTATGTGATGATGGAGAAAGGAACACAGAGACCATATTCCTGTGAAGTTTCCATAGTGACTACCTACTGCAGAGGTAGGTGAGGGGCAAGTATTGTGTTTGTTGTTGTACTCCCCTTTAATGTGCATTTTTAAATTGAAGTTTTTTTAAAAAGTAACCAGACTGAAAGGATAAAGTAGATAACACTGTAATCTGACCATATAATATTTTCTCATTCTTGGTGCATCAATAAAATGTAACAAAGAATTGTTTTCTACACAAATATTAAGGTTGTCCAGTGAAACCATTATTTATATATATATATATTTTGTACTGGGAATCAAACTCAGGATTTTGTACTTGACAGGCAGGCACTTGTGCCACTGAGCTATACCCTCAAAGGTATTTATATCTTTTGAACAGGTTAACCTCTTGACTCTTTATAAAGTTTCTTTTCAAAAACATTCTTGGACTATAGAGAAAACATTCATAGTTAATTTAGAAGTCATTCATGTTTTATATGGGGGGTCTACAAATTTTGTGATGAGATAATTAGAGGAACACAATTACAGCTGCAACACTATCCTAGCTGCCCTGTGGCAGTTATGTCCATTATATACAACAGCACTTTAATCATGTTTTTTACAGAGGGTCAAAAGCACTTAACTAAAGGTAAAAGGCATTTAGGTTTAACGTGCTAAGTATTACATTCTCTAATTGAATCTTTGGAAAACAGTGTTTACTCAGAACATTTATAGACCTAAGAAACCTTGAAAATGTTTTTGGAAATATCACAAACATAAAAATAATAATTTCCCACAAAATTTATTTCATTGAAGTATTCTCACAAAAACTGATGTTAATACTTATTAAAAGGGACATATATCTAGTCCATATTGTGCCAGGGTGCATTAAAACATAAACTGCAGAGCCTAAACCTAATGTCTAAACAAGTCAGAAACAAATGAAAATGTGAACTCATACACACACACAATATATATATATATATATATATATATATATATATATATTGCTAGAACATGCTAAGTTTATAGATATGAAATTTCAGACCTTAAATTTCAAGGTCCACAAAAGAATAAAACATGCTTGCTGCTAAAAACCATTGGCCATTTTTAGACAGCTAAATCACCAGTGGTTACCCTAAACTAAGTGCCATAATAGTAGGATGTGCAAACTGGAGATGTTGGAAATGAGAAATTGTGAATTGTTTACTTTGGTCTTTTTTAACATGGCTGAGAGAAGCTGTTTTAACTTCCGACCTTGTTAACCACAATTGTTTTTAAGGAGACTGTCTACAGGAAAGAGAGAGCACAGAGTAAAAAGAGGGACAGAGAAAAGGAAAGAATAAAAAGTGACAAAATTAAGAAAATTGACAGGAAAAGATAATAAAACTATTAACAAATTTCTTGTTTTAAATAGTTATTAATTAATAAAATTATTACTAACAATAAAATTAATTTTTGCTTTTAAAATTATAGTTCATGTGAAATTCCAGAATTATTCTTCATTTAGTTAAAAAAAAGCTAGTTACGGTCTATTAGAAAGAGGCTTTATTCAGAGCACTGCACAATAATAATGAAAAAACTATTTAAAAACTTCTTCCATCTTTACTAAATATTTTATTGGTACTATCAGCAGTTCTATTTAAAAAAACCCAAAGTAGATTTTTTTTTATAATTTTAAAATAAGTTTATGGTGATAACACAAAAGGTGAAGAATAAGTAGTAGCTCAGAAGACCGAGAGCTTTCTTGAATGCTTTTTTGGCTGCGAAAAAGAATGTTGCCACAAAAATCTGTTTTGCATCATCTAAATGCTTGAAACAAGAACACATAATTTAGAGGGGGAAAAAAGTGACTGCCACTTAGCCATAAAGAGCAAAGTCGTGTTAGAAATAGCTTCCCTGTGATATTTTGGTACGTTTCTGGGTTTCTTCAGCAATTGACGTAATTACGTGGTTTGAGAGGGCAGTATTTATCCACGTTACCATTTATACACTGTATACAAACACAGAACTTGACTCCAACAGTCTGACAAGCACATGGGTTGCGGCCACGTCCTTGACCCCAGTCTCTAAGGAAACCAGGCTTTATCACAAGTAACTAGAATCCTTAAACTGGAGAATACTGATCTCTGATTCAATTCTGTCAGGCCCAAATACCCAACACTCTTTCTGTTGAATGCTACATTATAGTTGTTCAGTAGTTTATGTGTAATATGTCAGTATACTAATTACTTTCAAAGTTACTGATAGAGACAGAGAAAGTATACATGATACAACACTACAAAACAAATACCACAATCTTTTATTGTTTCTTTGTAGAACTTGATGCCATAAATAAAAGTATCTTTCCCTATGCTTACTCTGCAAACTCTGGAATAATTTCTCAGAAAAAGAAAACTTGTGCCTAAAAGAATAGTTAAGCTTAGCAAATCAGTTCATATGTTAGGGTGACTAAATGCTAACTATAGTGTAAAGACAAATCTTTCACGAAAATGACTTTTTTTTTTTAGGTAAGAATATTTGGATGTCAAGACAGGTACAAGGAAAAGTAACAAACTGTAAAAGCTGTTCTGCAGCAAAAGCACAAAATCATGTTTTAAATATCACACAACTTCAGCAGGGACCTATCTTCTTCAGCAGCATGCTGGTTTTGTCACGCTAATGGCCAAAGAAAGTCCTGCTGCGGTGACTGTGAGAGTGGCACACCCCACTCACTTGTGTCTAGCACTGTTGGTGACACTGCTGACACAAGGTAAGAGTGTCATTTGGGCGCATACATTTTCTTCTGTGTCTGGCCCTTTTAAAAAACTAGATTGGTTCCTAGTATGTTATATATTCTATACAAGGTGATCCATTGATCCATTCTTTTTTTTTTTTTTTTTTGCAGAACTGGGGATTGAACTCAGACCCTTGCACTTGCCAGCAAGCAGTTATTCTACTGAGCTATCTCCCCCAGCCCACTGATCCAGTCTTAATAAAAGACCTAGTCATGCAGCCTTTGTCATTAAAATGACCAGTGATAAAATGCATTCAATTTGATAGTATCTGTTGAATGGGGATAGTAACTCTACATGGACTGTATGGGGTGGTACAAAAATTAAGGAATGATCATACAGGGACTAGCGCAATGCATGGCCTAGTACAGATAATTCCCAATCTGAGAAGCTGTCCTCAATCACTGAATCGGGACAGAAACCCAAAGTGAGCAAGCAAGTGTCTGCGTGGAGGAAGCTGTGCTTCAAGGGCACAGGACTGTGCTTTCCGGACAGCTGGTATCAAAGGGTGTGAGGCCTTGCTTAGGCCAGCATCCTCCCAGAAATGAACCCAGGACATATTTTCCTGGGATACAAAAGTCATTTTGGCATGTTTGGTCCTATTTATCATTCCACTCTCAAGCACATCTCAGTAGTACCTTAAGAAATGGGTTGACTTCACATATTCTTAAGGACACAGGGAAAAATTCTGCATCATAAATTCTTACTACTAATTTCTGTTACCCATTCTGATACCAAAGTTTAGCTTTAATTACTGTGGCTGGTCATAGGCTAAAATTTTCAACCAAGTAGCCAAACCACTCATGAGTTGAAAATAATAATAGTAATACTAATAAAGAGAGCAGGGCAATTCAAAAGGAAAAGTGTAAGTTCATATTACTTTGAGCCTATGTTATACTCTATGCTCTCTAAATATGCTATAGACTCTACGCTGTAGACTCCAAATGAATGGTCTTTGCAAACGTTAGTGCATTTGCCTCTACACCAGCTAGATGTGACCTCCGACACAGTATGTTTTACACACAGGAGAGGACAAAAGTACATTGTATATGACTGCCAGATGACAAGGCAACCCTGACTGGGTATTTTGGGAAAAAGCTACTTTGGCAGTAGGAAGGGACTAGCAACTCGCACCAACATAACTCGTCTGTTGCTTTAAGAGCTGAAATAGGAAAACCTGTACCATTTTTGTACTTTTGTTCATTCTTTTCAACTCATTCTAAGTTGCCCCCTGGGAGTCAGTGCTCCACCAAAAGTCTCTTTCAGCACACAACTAGCTCTCTCTATTAAGCGTACCCACCCCTGCTCTGCTATAACACTGCTTCCTTTGTACTTGCCTGGTGAACTGACCAGCCATACAGTACAATGGCCACAATTACTAAATTACACTGCCTGTCACTGTCTTTTGTATCACACCTCTAACAGGTGCCATTACCATGATAGGCAAATTGTAATAATCCATTCACAGCATCCACAGCCTTAATAATGTATTTTTTATTTTACATAATCTGTGTGTGAATACCACAAGGCATCTGAATAGTTGGTAAATACACAGGACTGAAAGACTGAACCACATGGAATGCAGCCACCAACAAAGGCGCTCAGGACAACAGACCTGAATGCAGGCGCATTCCTGATAAAGTGAAGATACACATAAATATAGCCAGTGGAGAAATGGCCTCCAGACTTGAGAGTTGTCTAAATCAAACTTAGCAACTACAAGATTGAAAAACAAGACGCTGCCAGGCTGAAATGTTATCTGTGCTTAAAACTACACACGGCTCTCAGGTGAGCAAAGCCATACAAATCCTGTGCTGCTGTCCTTGGCACCTGGCCCTAAAAGCACAAGTGAGGCTCAAAAGCACACACTGAGTCAAAAGAACTCTCCTCTAGGTCACCGTGGATCCTTTTGTCACTTCCTCTTCCCAGCTTTATCTCTGTAAGATGCCTCCATGCACACCGGGCCTGAAACATAACTACTTACACACTTAGTGAAGAGTTCGCAGAGCTGTTCTGGGTGGACACACTTATCAACAAAAGTTACCTCCGTTCCCAAGTGTCATGGTTTGTGGTAGACTTGAGTGCATAGCCAATGGAATGCGAGACAGCCTTGCTTTTCTAGAAGCTGTCACATATAAGGCACCTTCAGTGGTGTCTTTCAAAGTCTGGTCAGTGATAGGGGTCCTAGGCAGCTGGCCTCAAGAGAATTCTGTAGGATGATGTCGATACTTTCAAAAAGTGACTAAAAATACTTTCAAATTAAATGCCCCTATGTAAATCAGTATGGAGATTTATTGAAACACCAAACATAGAAATCCATTTGAAAAAAAAAGAAAAAAGAAAGAAATCCATTTGACTCAGCTATACTTCTGTTATCCTCCTGAAAGAGCTGACGTCATCACATTAAGGTGATTCATGCACACCCATGTGTGTGGCAGCACAATTCTCAGAAGTCCCAGTAGCTAAACCATGGAAGTGATTTCTGTTACCCATCAAAGTTTAGCTCTAATTACTGTGGATGGTCATAGGCTAAAATTTTCAACCAAGTAGCCAAATCTCTCATGATATTAATAATAGTAATAATAATGAGAGCAGTGCAATTAAAAAGGCAAAGTATAAGTTCATATTACCTCTGAACCCACATGTCCAGCAACAGATAAATGGATGAAGAAATATGGCATATACGGTATAGCCAACGGACTACTAGTCAGCCACAAAGAAAGATAAACTTGAGTCATTTTTAAGAAAGTGGGCGGATCTCGACACCAGGATAAGTGAATTAAGTCAGAAAGTTAGGTATCCCATGGTTTCTCAAATATGAGAAACCTAAAATAACTGAAAGAGCCAAAGAAAAGAGATAAATTAAGAAACAGGGAGGCAGACTGTAGAGATGAGAAGTAGATTTGGGAAATGAGGGAGGGAGGTGGCTGGGGCGGGGGGAGCAACAATGATGGTGCCACGTGTATGTGTGTATCAAGACCTGGAGGGGCGTGTGATCGCTATGGATCCCCGAAATACACTAATCACAATCACATTTAATATGGCAGTACTAGTGTAGATTAATTCAAAATGTTGAAGATCTAAATATGGCTTGGTAGGCTATAATAAAAGAGTAAGAATTTTTAAGTTTCCCCTCTGCCAAAGTTGTTTTTAGACCAAAATTTTTAGAAGCAACTACTATTACAGTTATTTAAAAGGCACAGTCATGCCTTCAGTGTGAGAAGGCTGCACAATCAAGGACCAGTGATAGCCCACAAGCCCCATGCTTCTCATTCACTGTAAGGGTTGTTGGGATGAAAGGAATGTATTTGTTGTATAAGAAGGACCTAAAACAAATGGTATGGGCTGAAGGTTTGTGTCCTCTAAAATTCGTATGTAGAAACCCTAAGCACCAGTGTAGTACCTGGGGGTAACACCCTGGGGAGGTAATTAGGCCACGCAAGCAGAGTTCTCATGGTAAGACCTTTATAAGGATGGGCAAGAAGAGCTTGCTTTTCCTCCTCTCTTTGCCATGTGAGCACAGGACAAGAAGTTGGTCATCTGTAAACTCGTGCCAGAACCCCACCGTGTAGCCATGCCGACAGTGGACGTTCCAGCCCCAGGGATGTTGAGAAATGAATTTCTGCTCCTTAAACCACCTCATCCATGGTATTTTCTTAAAGCAGCCCAAAGTGACCAAGGCAAAATTAGGGGAAAAGGCAGAAAAGCGTCAAGAAGGTGAGTCAGGTAAATCATCTTGAAGTACACTTGCATATCAAGCCTGGCATTTTTATCTAGATTGTATTTTAAAGATGTTCTAATCATATTTTAAAGATTTGGCATGTTTAGTTTCTTTTCACACGATATGGCACCATCAACTTACAGTGCCTTTGGGAGAAGAAACTAATGCAGTCATCATAACAGCTGTTGACTCTTTCTCTTCAATTTGTCCCTCCGATACTGATGCTGATGAAAGTTCATCAGGCAACGTCAGTTGCTGGTATAGACTCAGCCCCTGACCTGTACAGATGTAGATGGAGTGTCCAGAGTGTACACTACTTTATTTTCCTCATATCACATGCTGCATTGTGTAAGGATTTTACATTATCACATCTAGTGCTCCTATCAAAGCCACAAGGTAGGAATATTATCTCAGTCTTGCAGACTAGCAAAGTGAGGCTGAGAGCCTAAGTGACTTACTTGCCCAAGGTGATTTTAGCAGAGTCCCACAAGAAAACAGACGTTCAAACTGGTAATTTAAGCAGACTTCAGTAAGGAGACTACTCTAAAGGTATGAGAAAGACAAGGCCTGGCACAATAGCTTCTGGCAAGTAACAGTGGGCAAGTTTGTCAACCTTGGGAACATGAAGAGGTGGAGGACAGTGGATCCCTTCTGCAGAAGGAGAACAGAGGGCACTCGGACCCGAAGCTCACTCTGCTCCTTGTGGTCCTTCTGCCTGCTGTCTCCACTGAAATGGGTTAAAACACACAAGGCAGGCTTTCCTCGGAATTCAGCAGGCCAGTCGAAGGCAGGAAATTCATGCCCAGTATGGTTACACAATGTGCAAATGCTATTAAATCTTGGATTCAGATCTACATCTGCCTACAGACTGAATGTCCCTAAGGAGAAAAGTCTATCATCTGAAATGCTCCAAAATCCAAAAGCTTTTGAGCACTGCAATGATGATACAACTAAAAACTTCCAAACCTGATTTCATATGACAGGTTGTAACCAAAACACAAGCACACAAGGTTAGGTCTTCCAGTCTCAAGAAACTTGAATAAAAGATACTTAACATATATAACACCATGCATACACTGCATTCTAATAAGATATATACATTTATAGTTCTACTACATAAGTCTATTTTCAAAATCTCATCAAATTCTCAAATATTCCATCTGCTGGCTAGATTCCCACACTCTCTCTCTTCCCTCTCAGTTTTCTATGCACTGAAAAAGTGCCAGTCATGCCCCACCCATCTCCCTGATTTGGTCTTCCACTGCCTCCCCATCTGCCTTCCTCTCACTATTTCAACTTCACACACAGGACAACCCTCAAATCACTCCTGTTTTGTTCTCCTGTCACTCCTACTCTGCCAGTTCTCAACAGGCATGGCCTTTCCACTGTTTGCTTTCTTGGCTCCTACTCACCGTCTGCCAAACCGCCCTGGGGAGAACTGTGAAACTACACTATTGAGCCCACTACAAATTCATGCTCCCTAACCTCCACGGGGCCTTTGCAATGGTCCAGCAATTTCTGATCCAGCTCATGCTGAGTCACGTTCACATTCCATACAGCAATGCTTCTAAGCCTTTCTCACTCTTTCTAAGCCCTTGATCTTGTCCTACACCTTCATGGAGTAACCTGGCTTCTTATTTGAAATCTTAGTGATGCTCCAGAGGTTCTTCCCTATTGCAGCATTATTCAAAGTCTATTAAAAAATCATCTTCCTCTTTCTTCACCCTTGCTTCAGAGGAAATGTTTCTTCTTTTTAAGGATAACTTTCAACTTGTGCTGATGACCCCTTCCCTTTCTACATCCTCTATTTTCTGAAATGATCAATTATACTGCTTCATGCTGGCATCGCTTCCTCTCTTCTAGTCGTAACTCTAGGCTTTAACACATGCTTAGGCTCTCTAGCTTGCAGAAGAAGGAGAGGGAAGGAAGGGGAGATGGAGGTGGAGGAAGCAGCAGCAGAAGAGGAAGAGGAAAAAGGAGGAGGAAGAAGAATGAATCCTAGTCCTTCACAACCCCTACCTTTTTTCTTTCCCAGTTGCTTTTTCTTAAAAAGAAAAATGCAGGATTAATTCACTACTCAAGCTCTGCTTCTCAAAGCCACCTTTTCTTATTTATTTCAATTCTCTCCTGGTCTTCTCCTGGTATTCAGTTATTCTGTTACTTGTTTCTGGAAAAATCTCTTGGTCTCCACAATGCGACACTGCCCAGTCATGTACAAATCTCCTTCAGCTGCTTTTTCTGAACCTTCTCTCTCTTGTGAAATACAGACTTTCCTCGAAGGCTCTCCTTTCTTTATGTAATCTCCTGGTGATCTTATTTACTTGCCTGGCTTAAGTGTGTTTCCATAAAGTAGTTTTTAGGAGGTGACTTGAAGTGGAATATAAATTGATATTTTTCCTTGGTTACATTTAACCTTGAATAGCACTAATTGAGATGCACAATTTTTATACACTAATAGAAAATGGCTGCCAATTAAATTATGACATGATGCTTTATCATTTCAATTTTTAATTTTAAGGTTATTCAAATAGCCCTTTTGCTACGCTTACAGAAATCTTCTTATGCATCGCTTATATGCATGCATGAAAAGGGAAACTGAAGCGAAACAGAAAAGTTAAGGATCTTCTAAAATATTGTCATACTTCAGTGTTCAACTCTTTGAACCACTTTTTATCTTTTGTAGGGCTGGGAATTGAGGTCAAGGCATGTGACCACTGAGCTACATCTCCAGTCCATTTTATAATTTACTTTGAGATAGTTTCACTAAGTTGCCCATGCTGGCCCTGAACTTGCAAAATACTCCTGTGTCAGCCTCCCAAGCAGATAGGATTACAGGTCTACGCACCAGGACCAACCTGAACCACTGTCCAACTCCACCGCCCATGTCTCCTGAGCTACCTAGAGCACTAGGATAGACTGCCTCTCTTCTACACTGCTGACACCCACTGCTCAGCTGTGATTATACTTTCCTGATGGTATCAGAAGGTAAGGCTATCAGACAGCAGTCCTTGCTAAAACTCATTCTTTTCTCTAAAGATCATCATCATCATTTATTATTATTTTGACAAAAATCTTAGTAAATTTTCAGTCATGTCACCAGGACAAGGTGGCTCCTAAGCTGACATGACAAGGGCACCAGCACTGCTCCTGGCCAGCACTTTGTAAGGTGCCATTAATTCAAACAGCCAAACCTCAAACATGTAGAACTGTGAAAAGCTACTGTGCATGACTTACAACCCTGAATGCAGTAATTTGTTTTAATAGGTACTTAAAACACTACCCAGTGCATCAAACTGAAGACTTTACAGACGCTGTTTAGGACGAGGCTCTGCTTTTAGGAAGCATATTAACTGAAACAGATACTAAAATATTAGCGCTTAAGTATTGCTCACATTGGGAAAAAATTGAGAAACAGCATTCATATGGCTGAAGTTTGGAATGCACATGTTTAAATGACCAGCACTTCAAGAATAATTTGCATCTATGCATCCAGCCATCACCTCAGTTCTACACATTGTCTCAAACCTCCTCCTGCTTCTACTGATAGTACTTAGTCCCTCTGTTGGAACCATAAAACTCTACCTTTCTCCTCAAAACTCCTCCTCCCCTGGAGTTTCCTTTACTGTGAACAGCACTCCCTTCATTGATCCAGAAATCCTTGGAACTGTCAGGCTCTCCCATCCCTCTCTGCACTCCAGGCCCTGCCCTCGTAATCTCATGGCCAAGATGCTGAGTCTGGAGTTTTCCACAGGAGTATCTCCCGAATCTGTCTTCTTTCCTTTATTCCTTTGTCCCTTCCCTCATTCCACCCCCAACTGCTCTCTGATGACCCATGGCCAGTGTCTAAGAGGCCTTTTTCTTAGGATTCTTCCTACGCTGAGCTGTCCTATGTGCTACTACGGTCACCCTCGTCTCCTAAAACACAATCATCATCAGGTCATTTCTTTAGCTCAAAAAGACTCAATCAAATAATAAGAAAATTACTTCACATTTGCATAGTTTCTGAAGACTTTTTCAGCAAGTCTATAATAAAGAACAGGCATTATTAACTTCGGAGAGAAACAGAAACAGAACAAGAAAATGCCTTCCTGAGAATCAGTCAAAGGGTCTGGTGACCTGATGGTCTTTTCTCTGCATTGTCTCTCACAATTTTTTTTGGTTACCTAATAATGCACATATGGCTCTATGTTGAGTTTAAAAATACAACTTCATTAAATTATAATTCAAATATGTTTTTTTCTAGTGTCTTTCCCATACTACTACCAAGTTAATGTTCCTTAAATACAGGCTTCATCTTCTCACCCCGCCATTTGCATACCTTTAATTAAAAGCTCTTAAAACCCATGTTCTAGTCACTGAGCACCTGTGCCCAGCGCTGTCTCCACAGGGGGCAGCTTCCTCTATGACCTCTCGGTATTCCAGGCCCATCCCAAGTGTGATCTTCTTCTTCTTCTTCAGTCCAGATGTGTTTTTCCAAACCTCTATCACTTTGAACTGTTTAGGCACGAATGTTTAGTCTATGGCTAGTAGTGGTACACAAAAGCATTTTTAGCTTACTATTTACACAATTAACTATGTATTTAGGTATTAGGGAAAGTTTAACTGGCACATTTAATTATGGTGTCACAGAGAACAAGTATACATATGTTTTTAAAAAGCAGTCAATTGAAAGTTGATTCATGCAAAATATTGTTATGCACTGAAAGTCTCTTTTTCAAAAATGCCTACGCTGAAACCCTCACTCTCAATGGAACAGTGGTTTGAAGGTGGAGTCTTTTGTTTATTCGTTTGAAAGTGGAGTCTTTAAGAGGTAAAAAGTTCACATGAAGTCATGAGGATGGGGGTGAGGACTTAGCAAGAGAAGCTAGAGCTCTTTTTCCCGACCATGTGAAGAAAACGTGAGAGACCAGCTGCCTGAAGTCAACACAGCACACCCGCACTAGGAACCAAATTTGTCGGGACCTTGATCCTGCACCTTCAGGCTCCTAATCTGTGAAAAACAAATACCTGCTGGGTAAGCCACAGTCTATGATATTTTAATATAGCAGCCCTGACTCAGGTATATACTCCGCAAAAAAAGCAACATAGTAGTGCAAAATGAAGTGACTGCATTTCACAAACTGAAATTTAGAAAGCATTACTTTACAGCATTTACCTGTTATCTCTGAGTAAAATTCTTTGTAAGCATGTTTTTTTTTTTTCTGTTAAAATATATAAACGGTAAGTCAGAGCTGAAACTTATTTATCTGTGCATCCCTAACACAAACTGTGGACTGTGATCTTGTAGGTGGATTATAAAATCAATTTAGAAAACAAGACTGGAATTTCTTAAAAAACATTATCCATAGTTGGAAAGGGTAAATATTGTTTTATGAAATATTCCTTTCAGGGGTGTGTGTGTGTGTGTGTGTGTGTAATGAATCATGAAGTGAATTCCTTATTATAGGTCATTATAAATAAATTCCAAAATATTGCCATGAACTATAATGCCTAGTACTCTCTATATAAGGTACTAAGATATACGATGAACAAATGGTAGAGCAACCTTTTCTAGGTACCAAAAAATATCTTATTTTTAACCTTATCATACTTATGCAATAAAGCCTTACTTACAGCTCTTATCCTTCGCAGATGATAGGGGTAATACCTTATACTCAACATTCTGTCAAGTTAATGTTCCTTAAATTCTGCCCCCCCCAGTAAATATTCTTGACAATGTAATTTACCCCATGAAAATATTTTAAATGTAATTCAACTTCCACTTTGATTTTTTAAAATTTACTTTAGATTCCCACATTTATATTTTGAGTGTGACAGTTCTGAGGCTATTAGACATGGGAGTCACATGCACACTGGAACAGCACGTAGTACCTACCAGGAATTCAGATCTGATGATTAAGTACATGCTAAAACAACATGTACTCAGAGTATAACTAGATCTGACCCTTTGCGAAAAGGCAGGGTAGGAATTGGCAAAAGATATACAGAACGAACAGAGGAAAATTCACCTGATAAAGGGCCACATTTTCTCATATAATAAATATATAATGGTGATCTATTCTCTTCCAGACAATAACATCTAAAATAATGGGATGATGATATTAACAAAACAATCTGAGTGTTAAAAATAAGAAGTCTACCAAGCAAAAGTGATTTGGATGGCAATACTGCCTAGAAAATAAAAAAGGCAGTAAGATGATTTAATGAATGTTCCCTTGTAAATACTAACAAAAGCAAATAACAGGGTGCTATCCTTCAAGTTAGATATTAAACATTAATTAATTTTACAGAATAAAGGATAATTTAGTTCTATAATTACTTAATCAGTTACTAATTTAAACAAAGGCAGAAGTCATTCCACTGGACTGTAAACCAAAGCCAGCAGGATCCCTGGGGCATACAGGGCAGGGCCTAAAAGGAACCAAACGTTCCTGAAGACAAGTGAGAGACACGAGCAAACACACTGAAGGAAGCAGAAGACCGCAGCACCACGATCGAACTCCACTCAGCAAAGGCAGGGTAAGTGCTGCACTATTAAATATGCATGTGGAAAATCTTGATGTGTACATTTATGAGTACACTTTGAAGATTATAAAAATGATAAAGAAAAGATCTATAAATTAGCCCTGTCTGTCAATAAATTAAAAAACTGAAAAGAAGCTATAAGAACACAACTGAACTTTCATCAGTTTGCAGTGCCAGGGAAAAGACATCATTAGGTGAGAGAAAGCAAAAAGATATTTAGGCTGTGAAATCTCAAGAGAGAAATCAATCATTCATTCTTCAGATATTTGTTTAGTGCTTACTATTAGCACTAAAGAGAGACATAGTGGTGAACAAGCCATATAAGGTCCCTGTGGTCATGGTAACTGCATGTTAGTGAAGCAAAGTGAAACAGTGATTTAGAATCTTGATCTTACACTATTAACCCCTGGTTGTGTAAACATGGGCAAGTTGCTTTACACACCAGCATCTTCACTATTTTATCTGTTAAAATGAAGTGGTTGCAATAAATCATTTCCAAAAAATCTGCAGATTATAGGATTCAAAGTTGGGAACCATCAATCAGAATGAAATTAAGACAATCTGACAATAGAGTCTCATACCAGCCAAGTCAAATTCATGTAGTATTTTTCTCTGTCTACTTAGGTGCTCATATAATCAGGCCAGGACATTGAAACCTTCTCTGAACCAAAGCATCTCTTCATATTGTACTGACTGATTTAATTCTGTTTCATCCATTAGATTTTATGTTCTTCCTACTGCCTAACATCATACTTGTCACTTGATAGATCCCATTTGTCACTTAGTAGTAGAAGCGCTAAACAACAGCCAGCCAAGCAAAGTCTTATTGAGCACGGAGCTCAGAAAGCATGTCACACATCTCATGACAAAGAAAGCTGGGACAGAAGCCAGGACTATTTGATTGCACAATCCAACCTATGCTACATGTTGGTGAACTCAGGAAGGAATGAGTGTAACTGCTATGGCTTTAAGAGGGTGGCTTCTAAGTGAAGGTCTGAAGGCTGATTCTGACCCAATTTTAAAAATCATAATAGAAGTTTTCCCTAAAACTAAATATATTTGCACTTAGTGGGATCTAAATATTCTTTCCATTATAAAGTGACTGAATTAGTAGGTGTCACTTCTCCCTGCCTTATTTGCTTATTTGAAATAATAAGCAGCTACCAGGTACCTGCCATTCATTTCTCAAATTTATTTCATTTGCTTTTTTTTGTTTAACAACTCCTTTTCTTTCTCCTTCTCTTCCTCATTTGCCTTTGGTGGTGCTGGGAATTGAACTCAGGGTTTCACACATATCAAGGAGTTCTACTACAGAGGTATACCCAGTCTCCTTTTGAAATTCAAGAGCCCAGGTCCAGTGAGTGTGTGGAGAGCTTCCTGCTACCCTGCGCCGGTGGGACCAGTCCCAGCCCAGGCGCAGCGTGGGCCGGACCCTCTCCCA
>NW_004524618.1:13105951-13112682 GCF_000260255.1 Octodon degus | reverse complement strand
ATTTGTTGAAACTGTACTTTCGATTTGATTTGAAACTGTCTCATTGCTATATGTTTATCAATAAAACTTTGAAAAGAAAAAAAAAGAAATTCAAGTATTTGAAAAAATGATTTAGAGTATACAATAAATACGGTAACTTCAGTAATTCAGAAAAAATGGAATCAAAACTATAAAAGTCAGATTCTTCAGAAAAAAAAAATCTACTATGTTAACAATATACTTTATAATTCTGTGAAGCTTCCAGGGAACATTAAAGTGTAAAACATTCCTCTCAGACGCCAGTGGTATTAATTTGATATTTGTCCTTTTGAAAGTGACAGAAATCCATTTCAAATTAACTGTAGGAAAAAAAAAAAAGGATTATGGTTTGTTGAAGTAAAAGTTACTGATTAACTTCTTCAGGTAATACGATAAAGCTGTTGTTTTAAAGGGTCCTTTCACAAGTAGATCTTGGATATACCTCAACTAATATCCATTATTCATGCATTACTGACCTTGCTAGAAAATATGGGACTCTCCAGAAGAACCAGAAAAAAGTACAGGGTGAATAATTCTCTTAAAGCCACACTAGTAGCAAATGGTGGAGTTGGTAATAGAGTCTGATTACTTTGATTTCATGAATTTTTTGTTACTACACTGCCTCTTGCTTACCTAGAATCAAAGCAAATCTCTCTTTTAATTTAGTATTATCTTTTTATTTCCTGGGGACTTCATATTTTCACAAAAATATGTGCAAATATCATTGTCTTATGTATAATAACAATGCTGTTCTGCGGACTTTCTGCGGTACTGTCCCAAGAAACACATCCCGTTATTGGCAATAGTTGCAAAACTGAGTGCAGGATATGGCTGAAACAGGGAGAAAGAGAAGTCTAAGACTTTTGAGTCTCAAGTTGGCTTGTCTTCACTGATCTTTTCTTTAGAGTATAAATGCATGGGGAATAAACAAGATGGGGAAAGATTTTAAATGTAGGCTGAGGGGAAGAAAAGAAGCAACAGAAGGGGGTACCAAGGGGCCTTAAATCCCCTTTGTCTACCCATTATGGGATTCTGAATAAGCCACTTAGTCACTCAACTTCAATTTCCTCATGTGTGAAATAAAGGTAAATACCCACGAAATGAAAAGAACGTTTTGTAAATAAAGATAACACAGTAATGGCACAGTGTAGGACTCAGTACACAGTGGATATTCTGTGTATTAGTAGTAGCTGAATTGGACACTGATTTCCTGCTCTGGAAAGGAGGATAAGAATATTCACTGGCTTGTTTTAGAAGTAAATGAAATAACTATGTAAACTTTTGGTACCTGACACTTAGGAACTACTCAATAAACATTTGCTACAACTGTTATCATTAGCCTACTACTATTTATTTGCTCTCATACCTCAGTTCTTTCAGTAGTGAAGTAGGATAAAGGAATGTGGGAAATTTTTAAGATGAATGAATTCCATTAGATACTACGCGCTGACTTCTTTTCTTACCAACTCCAAAAGTTGATGAAAATGTATCTGCAGGCTAGGGGCACAGTTCCATGATAAAATGCCTGCTGAGCATATGCAAGGCCCCGGGGTTGAGTCCCAACTCCAGAAAAAGAAAGAAAAGAGAAAGAGTTAGGCACACCTCGCATTTTAGTCTTTTCAGAGAAATGTGCTGTTATATGAACAATATTTTGAAAGTTAAACACTTCATTTAACTACTTTATTTACCTTCATTACAGAAGGTACTTTGAAAAATTTGCTTCTATGTAAAAACATGGGTTGACATTCACTAAACTATTAATCTGAAATATATTTTATATTAATTTATTCCCCTGAAAATTAGATTGTTTCAGTGTCCAAACTATTTTAAACTCCAGGCTCTATCTTTAACATTCTTTTATCATTGGGATGTCAGTATTCAATATTAACTTACTTTCTTTCTCTCTCTCTCTCCGTCCCCTCCTCCCTTTCTTTCTCTCTCTCCCCCTCATAGGAAGCCTTGTTTTCCTTTATCACAGGGAAAAAAATGAATGAAACATAGAAACTACCCTTAGAAATGGTAGCTTAGGCAGCCATAAGTTAACAAATTTTTAAAAAATTTTTTGTAATAGCTTAAAGTTTGTTGGATTCCTAAATTTTTGCTCTGACTTCCTTTTTCACAAATGATAATTTTATATTTTAATCTGATGCTGTTCAGGGCAACAATTCACTTCATATCTGAAGAAGGATCAAAAATATTTTTAAAGGCCATAAAATTGTGTGACACCACGCCGTGAGCTTTTAGAGAAGAAATTCCTTTAATAATGTCTGAATGCACATCAAAATGCAGGGAAATGGTACAAAATGGATACTGTATAGAAAAAATCTTTTTCCAGAGGAAAACAGACACGTGGAGGTTCATGTTCTATGGATTCTATGGGTTCGACCATGGGTTCTACTAGGTTGTATTTGTTTCAGGCATGGAAGCAATGACCCTCAGAAGTTCACATTCTTCAGAAGCACCTGAAGCTACTGCTGAGGACAACGAAGCCTGAGCTCTTGTGGTCCCTGAGAGCTGGGACATAAAAAGCATTACTTAGCCAGTGCCTAGGTGGTGCAGGGGCAGCTTTCTCCCGCCATGGGCGGTGCTCCCAGCAGCGTCACTCCCTGCCTCCCAAGGTCTCCCCACTGTGCACTCTGCTCTCCACTCTCATACTGACCAGTGCACAGGGATCTGCCAGCAGGCACTACAGACAACACTACTTTGGACTTGGCTCCCTGAAGGGGGCAAAATCCCACTTTTATCTTCTCAAGAGATGTTCCAATTTGACTTTTTATTTCTATTTTATATACCAGAAGTCAATGGGAAAAGTAAATATTTATGAATACATGATAATTTTTAAAAAGAGATTTGACTTCAGATGACCTTCAGTGGGACTTGCAACTTAGCCTCTCTGGAGCTAGCACCCTCATGTATACCATGGCAACAACAGCATCCGCCCTCTACGGTAACTCTGAAGACGAAATGATGTTTATGCCTGTGTTGGAGAAGGCAATACATGCCTGTCCTTTCAAAAAGTCTACTTGGGGTTTTGGAATGCATACAATTAATCAGTTTCAGTTTTACCTCTTGAGATGGCTGCTCCATGGCAGAGAAGCACAAAGGAGAGAAACAATTAAAGGAGAGAGATAGAAAGCAGGAAGAGAAGCATGAATTCTTAGCTGTTGGGGGATTGCTATAGTAGAGAACTGGTGATTTTACCTACAACTTTCCAATCTTTCAAAGAAGAACAGTATGCCATCACTTACTAAACACTTTTGTAGTTCTCTCTCTGGAGCACAGCTACATAGAGATGCTAATACGAAAGCAGCTGCATCACATTTTAGTGTGTGCTTATATTTATGGCCACACACTTTTCCCTTATGCCCCCAGTATCTTAAGATACAATAAATACATCTGAAACAGCACTGAAATACCACACTGAGCTTCAAAATAAATTCTGCATATATCACATAGCCTTATTTTAAGTGAATGATCACAAACATAATTGCCAAATACTGAAAGTCTATGCAGTCCTCGTAACACGCGGTTGCACAAAGCCCAAATCAGTTCTACTTACATAGATGTGTGCCCCCGTTAAGCACTAGTCCTTCAGAATCCCCTTCAATTAAAATGGTGCTCCTGTCCCCGAGTTCCAGGTGACCTAAGGTCATTACCAGAGAGCTGTGGTGTATGTAGCCTTGGAGTAAGTGTCTTGTAAGTCAACGGTGAGCCATATTTCGACAAGTCACCGATACGATGTTTGCTGAGCACCACAAATCATACCACGGCTATTCTACAAATAAGATACTAACAATACCAATTATCCAACTTGACAGATTCCCAATCAATAGTTGTGGTTATAAGAATCACCCCTCACCCCACTTACACTTGATGCTTTAATATCATTATTCAGTATCAGAAAAATATTTGATTACATGAATATACCAAGAAAAATATGTTAACATAATGCTATAAATTTCAATCACCTTGTTAATTCTAATATAACTACTTGATATCACAGACTTATTCTTAATAAAGTTGACACAAATATAAGCATTAATACATTTTTACATCATCATACTATTCTTAGCAATGAAAAGTAGATGTGCCACTCACTTATATGAATTTTTAAAATGCTAAAAATTATACTAACAAACCACACTTTATAAAATAAATTACAGTGTAGCATCTGAAATGGATATTATAATCTATAAAAAGGGCATCTGTAAAAACATGCTATAGTACAGAGAACAAAATTTTATTAATGCCAAGTATGTATTTTTATGACACATTTACGTACTAGGTTTAAATTATCAATAAGGCCAAACCAGACTCAGTACAAACATTAAGCAACACCCCCCAGCACATTACTGGCTTACCAACATACTTTTTGTAAATCTTTCCCTGAAGATTCACCTATGTGAGGAGGGGGGTGTTCATGCAGTGTTTACATACAGAAGCAAGTGACAAGTCACATGCTGGAAATCCAAGCAGAGTCACATTTGCCAACAATCCCAATACTCCTGGAACTTGTCAGTAATACCAATACTTGCTGCCACGGGTTAATGGTAGACCCATTGTTTTCAATCACAGGCTGCTCTACTATTAGTACAGAGAAATGTTTTCTACATAAATCTAATTATTAAATAAGAAAACAATGATTTAAAAAGTCTATTTATCGCTGGCACCATAAGTCATGCTGGCCCCACTCCCAGGCCCACTGAGCTGGCCACTGAGCTTGGGCATGGTGGCGCACACCTATAATCCCAGTGCTAGGGAGGCTGAAAACAGGAGGATCACTACGAGTCTGATCTGTATAGTGAGACCCTGTAGACCCTGTACCAAATATATATTTTTTAAAAAGTCTATTTATGCAAAAACAAACAAAAATGGTCCTAGAGAATTCTGTGTTCACAATCTGTCAATTTACAAAATATAAAGATCAAAGAATGACATTTAAATCTACACATAAAGCTGAATTTTCTCATGTTAACAAAAACATTTTATTATTCATTTTTATTAATTCATACTATCAGAATATTGAATTTCGTTGTTGTATTTTCCTAGAGGCATATACCATACTTTGATTGATTATTCTTAAATAGGGGTAATTACAAATAATCTAGGAGGGCTGGGGAGACGGCTCAGTGGAATAAGTGCTTCCCTGGCAAGTGCAAGGGCCTGAGTTCAATCCCCGGTTCCACAAAAAAAAAAAATCTAGGAGCTGGGGATATAGCTCAGCAGTGCCTGGCAAACACAAGGTCCTGAGTTCAATTCCCAGTACCACCCCCCAAAAAAGTAAAAATAAAAAAAGAACAATCTTGTATTTAAGAATAATCTTTATTTTGAATAATCTAAATTTTAATAAGAATAATCATAGTTTCCCAACATATAAAAGCTAAGAAACACTTGAAATGAAGTCTAGTGACCATTATTTTAAATCTATAATTTTAATATATTCTTGAACTAAAGGATAAATATACAATAAAAATATAGCTATAGATTTTCATGTTAGCTAATTTAATTTTACTTATGGAAATAAAAGACAAAATGCAGGGAGTAATAATAACAACAAATCAATTCTTATCGTTATTGAAATTTCAAATCTATTAGTTAAGAAATAATACTCTTTGACACTGCAAATTCCTATGCAGATATATTAATTTTACATTTAATTTTCTAAGCATATATGTAAGTATATTTGATAATTCAAAGTAATTTATTGCCTATTTTTAAAATTAGATTTCAAAAAGTACTAAGACATGTACTAAAACATACGTACTAAAGCTTCATGTATTTCAGCTATGATACTTTTCCAGATTTGTTTTCTTATATATCGTCTATGAGAAATAATAAACATTTAAGAATGTATTTTTTCAAAACAATTTTAAATTATTAGAAAATACAACAAGCAAAACAAGTTGGGTATATATCATTTTCTTTTTTTTCTAGATTAATTATATTAAAAACATTTAAAAAACTGACAGTGCTCATTTCCATTTACACAAACTCACTGTAGGGAGCACGCCAACATTTGACTAGCGGCTCAATGGCGCAGCCTATGTGTAGAAAAGTAGAATACAGCATTAACAGGTATAAACTACAGCCAGTTCGTTGTAAATAAAGGCTTAAAAATACAATATGGTTTTAAAATATGAAAGAATTTAGCTTCTACTAACTTTTGCTGTTGTTTCTGGAACTTAAATAAATTGAAAGAAAATATAAATAAAACATAAAAATCTTTTTCACTAAACATGAGGCATAATAATTTTTAATTGGTTTTATACTGCCTCTGAGTAAATTTGAAATTTTCTATTTCTTCTACTACCAAAAATCTACAGAAATGTGGTGTTCTGTGGCTGAGCTAGTATTTTCAATAGCTGTTTGCTGTCAGGTTAACAACGACTTTGGGGCTTGTAACTGCTTTAAAATATTCTCTTCTGGAAAATACCAAATATACAACAATAACACAAACTCTAAGTCGGAAATATTATTCTAACTTAATGATTGTTTTAGGCTCATTAAACAGATGTCCACTGTTTTACAGGACTGGCAATAGGAAAGCCAAATAAACCTGTCGTCAGCTCATGCATGAACTTGATAAATACATTAGCATCCACAAATCTCCAATTTATACACATTATGGTTCTTCAGCCCAATACGGAGGGAGAGCTGTTTGACTTTAGGACAGTGAGAGAGGATCATTTCCCACATTTTTATAATATTAACAT
>NW_004524618.1:13085929-13105851 GCF_000260255.1 Octodon degus | reverse complement strand
TTGAAATTTTAAACTAGCCCATTTCCTCAAAAAATTTTTCAGAAGAAGCTACTGGTATTAATAAAGTTTGAACAAAAATAAATCCAATAATTTTTTTCAGATGTGAAATGAAAGCTTTCAGTCCTCTGTGTACAATTTACTTTCCTGTTATTATTTATGTCTCCTTAAAAAGTCAGGTGCCTCACACAGGTAAGACCTTTCCCTAGGCCCTTCACTTCGCTCTTTCATACAGAACTGCATGTTAATTCTAATGGAGAAAAAGAACTGTGTTCAGAATTTGTGCTCATTCCTCTTCTCAGTATCACAAACGGGGTGACCCTCTAAATTACCCAAGCTTTTTAAAATATGGATAATGTGTAGTAACTCAGTGACTGCAAATCAAGTGCAATAAGAAAAACTGCCTTAGTCATGCTGTAACTTCACCATTCAACTGAGAGTTTTTAAAACATGTATTTCAATCACACAGTAGAAGTCTGATCAATCTGACACTGACTATAGAAAAATAAATGCACCGAAGACAAGTACAATTGGGCCGAAAAATTGTTTCTGTTTGGTTTATTACTTCATCTTTCCTTTCTACTGTTTTTGGTATAAAAGAATCAACAACATGTTGAACAAAATCAAAACAAAAGCAGCTCACAGGTTTAGTTTTTCAGTTACTGCCAAATGATTTATTTCCAAAAGCTCTTTTTACTCCACAAAAAAAGTTGTGGTTGCATTTATTTTTTTTCTCTCTTGGGATCAGATTTGTTGATTAGAAACACTTATAAACTATTTTCAGGATGATAATGGGAGTTTTCTACTCACTATCATTTCATGAACCACAGAGGTTTTACAATTCACATTTTAGTTGACATTTTAATCACTTTAGGTTTATAGAAACTCTCATGCTTTAAAATCATATTGTGAATGTCTTGACAATTTACAAAGCAAAAAAGTTAAACAAATGAATTGAAATGATTATTTCACACCTTGTCATCAAAAAAAAAATCTTATTGACCAAAAACTACTGTAGACTAGCCAGTCCAGGCCCAAAGGACACCATTCTATTTTGAAATATAGATACATATATGCTATGAAAAAAAATCATGGAACAAACTAAAATTAAATTTTCTAGTAATTTCTACTTCAGTAATTTCTCAACAAGTACAAAAATAAATTGGTGCTAATTTGAAGTTAATAAATTAAGACTACTAGAGACAGTCCTTCATTGTTGGCCTTCAACAATTGTCAATGACACTATTTTCTGTTTGTATTACCTCAAGCATGTTAATATAACTTTGTTTACGCTCACAAGTCTAATGGTCAGTCTAAACACCGCCAATGAAACAGGAGGAGCAGAAAACAAGTCCACCGAGAGAACCTATGGAAGGGCCATTTGGTCTACTGCCAAGTATGCAGTTAGGCTACAGCCCTGAAAGGCTACTGAATTTTTTTTTCTTTATATGATGAATGAATTACTCTTTTAAATATTCTCAAAATTCTTTGTTTTTCATACAAAGTCCATCAAGGAGGAAGGTGGTCTGCAAGATGAACTTAGTACTATGTGGGCTCTGGTCTTTGTTTGCAGTCTTAACTGGGGATTGTACCTTAGCTACCGTAGTTCAAGCGTAAAAATACTTTGTCTGTAATACTATATACTGTTGCCAGTGACCCTCTAAATCCTTGAACCAACTGTGTCTTCTGGTGTCACAGAAGATAATGCCAATTTATTGCAATGTGTGGCTTTTTTAACTGATTAAAATTAAGCCGTAAGCACGTGACAATGGAATTAGCACATTTAGAGAGTCTGTTTTCCCACATCCCATTTTGCGCTAGTGAGGCTGGTCCCTGCAACTCTACGCGGGTGCAATTTTAATGACTTTGCTGGGTTTTGATGTTCTTAGGAAAAAAGCACGGCTTGGTGTTTGTGGAGAAGGTAGATATGGGGGCTGAAGAGCTGTGATTGGGAACATGGTGACATCGTTTCTGTTTTCCGATAGGATCGGTGTCATTTTCCTCTCAGCGATAAGACACCTCCACTGACAGTGCCCGATTAGGGAAAATTTTATTATAAAATTCACTTTTATCGAATGAAGATAGAGTGATAAACAGTTCAGCCTCAGGGAAGGAATAGGAACAGATTTCCTTCCTTTTAAAAATTCCACCTTTTCACTCTTTTCTCTTTCTCTCCTTTAGAAAGATGATTGTGTTTTAGTTATTATTAAGAGTATAAAAGAACTCCCTACAACATGTGATTGGTATGATAAAACTATCTGAATCAAGAGACACTTAGATGTTCTTATAAAAGAAAAATCTATTTTATGTAGATATATATTTGTGCGCGCGCTCTCTCTCTGACAAAACAGCTTTTTTAAACCTCCCATTTGTGGAAATTACCTGGTATTTGTGACTTACACAAATAAAATACCCCAAAACATTTTTGAAACTGAAATAATATGGACTCAATTATTCTAAATATACTCATATTTCATAGGTATTTTCAGAAATAAAACATGATCATGGCCCTCTGATTTTTGAGCAAATACTAAAGCTCTAAGGAAAAATATGAAAAAAATACAGATTGGTTTAAAATAATAAAATATCACTACTTCTGAATTTTGGTGGTTTAATAAGGGTGCTCCAAACCTCCAGTGTCACAAGCGATGTCTGTTCATTCTTAATGAACCAGCTGTAATTCAGGAATATTCTGTATGACAACTACTTGAAAGGTCACCTGACAGGGAGAAAAATAAACACTTGACATTATTTTTTCAAAACACTTTTTCTGAAAAAAGTTCATGAAATGACTGAATACTTTTTTTGTCCTTATGAGATCAAATTTCAGAGACTATCTCTAAGAATATGTAATGGTACCAGTAAAGTGTGGTATACTATAGAGAGACTTCAAAGATAGATTTCTAAATTTTTGTTGGGTGGAGTGGGATGTTGATAATAAAACCAACTCAGAAAAATATTTCCTTATTGATGGAAAACTGTTTTGAGGGGAAAATATGGGAAAGAGTCTTTAGTTTGTATTAGTCTCCCATATATTTCCAGGGTCTCCCTAAATTCTTTTTCTATAAAGATTTTTTCCAGAATTAAAAAAAAAAAAGCTAATCCTAAGCATGACATTCAAGCAACTTATATGACTCTAATTTTTCAGTTAACAGTGAACAGAGGATCATTTTAAAATATCCTATTTCCATTTGCATTAACTTACACATTAAAAAGAACAGCTAACATTAAAAAAAAACATTAGTATTAACTGATGTTTATAATTTTATGTTGCTTAATCTGAGAATCTCCTATCCTTATAAGCACCAAAGAGAAATGATTACATGCCCCACTCTTCATACAATAAAGTGGAAAACAGTTATACAATTACAAAGCTGCTATTAGCAAATGCCCCTGGTCCAAACGTTTCTTACATACCCTTTGTCTTTTAGAAGACAAACATTATAACCACTCTTATGACAAAGCAACATTATGATACTGTAACCTAACTTTCACTATTAATTTTATAGCCTAAAAACAATTACCTAGTAAACTTGTGAAGTTATAATTGGTAAATACTGGAACAACAACAAAGCTCAACAACTAAAGTATACTGTAAATTGAAAAGAAAATCCAGGCTCATTATTGGCTTAAAATCTTTACCACCAAATGTTTATTAATGAGTGCTTATTAATGAGCATGGTAGACTAGCTTAAGTCTTCTTTTCTTAATTATAACTGTGCTGAATAAGATGCAATAGTCTTTAAAATAACAAAATTTTTAAAAGAACTACTTGAATGAATTAAGAATTTCAACATAATGAGAGATGGATTAAAATCCTAAAATGTCACAAAGTCAGAATATCTTCTTAAAGGTGGTCTGAATAACAGCTATAACTCTTACAATGCTAACAATTCATGGGAAATTTTTAAAATATGCACTTTTATTTGAATACAGTTACCTATCTCTCTCATTCAACAAAATGCCCCTCAAGAAGCTTACATTCTTTTGCAGAAGACAAGCAAAAACTGAACACTTGAATACTTTAAACATAATCAGTGCAATGAGAGGGAGGAGGCTGACAAAATGGGAGGAGGCAGGAGCTTTAGATTTGTGGTCACCATTAAACTGGCAACCTACACCCTGAGAAGGAGTGCAGCCAAGCTCTGTACACAAAAGCAGCTCATGTGCGTAACATCTGTATGCATATTTTAAAAAAAGGCATTTCTGGAAAGTTGCATTTATTTACTAAACAAATCAGTAACAATTCTATAGAGTTTAACTGATGTACAGATAAATCCAGTAGTAAAGCATCTCAAAGCAACGAATTTTGCATAGAGAATAAATATTAAGATATACCTGTTCCTAAGCCCCACTGACCCTACACTTTCCAGTGTTTCCTAAAGCCTCTCCAGATCAGGCACCCAGTGCACCACAGTCATCAGGCAATTACTCATCTGTGCAGTGAGAACTCACGTGACAAACCAGATTTACTATCACACAGACCCTGAAAGCAGGCACATGCTTGTGTTTACATGAACATAGTCACACATGCACGTGTGAACCTCCTCTGATGATCAGCACTGTACAAATGGGGATACCTTTTCTAGTTCAGAAAATATTATTTGTCTTATCTTCATCTCCCCAATTGTTTGTTTTTTCATAGGATGCTCAACAAAGCTATTCACCCAAGTCTGGGAACACAAATGCATTTCTGTTCTGTCATGAGCATCACCTAGAATGGCTGCGCATCTGTGTGTACAGAATTAACATTTAACCAAAGTAAGCTCCAGTCTTTCCTTCCAGGGCTGCCTGATTGGCTGATGGAAAAGGATGGAGTGAAGGGAAGAACAGCTGATAAAGAGATCATCCACAGTGGAAGCACAGCTGAGCAGGAGCGCAGCACTAGGGTGCGCACAGGGTGAGGGACGAGAGGAAGGCCCCTTTCCCGGCTTCATTTGAAGTAGGAGGGAGGCCTGCAGCGAGCAAACTTCAGATGTGAAGAACAAAAGGCAGGTTTTCCCCTACACCATCGCTCTACCTTTTTCTCAATACTGATGAGATGATGAGGTCTCAAACTGAAGCCCTATAGAATTACATTTTGACAGCCTATATTTTTCAGGCAGGTTCATCTTCCAGATATACAAGGTGAGGCGTTTGTTATTGTGAATAAAACAATTAAGTGGAGTGTTGTTACCAACCTGCACTTGGGGAACATTTAGAAGCATCTCTATTCTTTATAAGTGAATCCATGCACATCAGAATAACCAATATGTATGTCCATCCAGAATCTTAAATCATATAATAAGGTAAAAAAAATTATGGTCAATAATCACTAATGTAGCTCAGGTCTATTTACCCATTTCCTCCCTTTTTCTTTAAATGAATAATTTGAAGGATGATAGTGCGTAAGCTGATGGTGGATCTGAGGTTGCCAGTTACAGGAGCACTTAAGCGCCCATTGGCACAGCAAGATTCAAAGCCCTGGTAGGCTTCAAAGAAACACTTTTTTTTTTCTTCTTCTAGAACTCTTTGCTTTCTAGTAAAGCTGCAACCACAATGTTCTCTCTCTTAATGCCACCATAAAAAATCAAAACACTTTAAAACAAATTGATGTACTCTTTAATACAGTCATCACATCATCACAGGACCCTTGCACCCTGCATGGTGACAACCGTGGGGATGCATACCACACATCTCTTTCTTTGTTGCCTGCTTCAATGCTTAAAGAAAAATTGAGAGAGAGTGTGTGTCTCTCAATTGAGATATGGGCACCTTTGATTGACAAGACCTAATCAGCTTATCTCTACACTAATAAAGTTGGGGCCTGTGGTGCTGGTGTATGCCCAGCTCCAAGGGAACTTTTACTAGGTAAAGCCTCACTGACCAGGGCTCAGGCTCTGCTTCTCTACACCAGTTCAGATCAATTCTTAATGGGCTATTCTCATCTTAATAAACCTCTATAGTCTTCATTCATGATGGTCTTAGAGGCAATTTAGCTGGATGAACTGCCTAAAGTAACAGTTATACAATAAATCTATGATAAATATTTATGTACATTGAATCAATGAGCTATCCTTTCCAAGTTCTTGGTGTGAAGTAAAAAGGTAAGTTCTCAAATATCTTTTCTTTTACGTTGCTGTTTATTAAAGGGAAGGACTTTTTTTTAAAAAAATCAAAGGATAACCATTTCCTTTGCATATTAGGAAACAAAGAGATTCTTTTACTAATTCCTTCTTATAATACTATTAACTTTTGATTCCTTGGGATTGAGTCCCCAGGCTGACACAGTCATATACTCTATTTCCCTGTGTCTACCACTGCAGTACTTTTGTGACACTGACTGGCTCATACCATATACTCTATAAATGGGCCCAAATTGATTGGTGAGGATAAAGATGACAAGGCCAGGAATCACAGAGGGACCAGAGCTGGCAGGGGGTACGTAGAAACACACACACAGACATTTTCTTCTTGGAGGTGACTTTCAAAGCAAGGACTTTCCATGTACTCAAGCCTGTAGTGTTCTTACCTGTTTACAATTGTTACATTAAGACTAGACTCAATAATACAGGTGTAAATAGAATTATTAAAGCACTAGATCCTTCTTCAACTAACAAAGGAGCCCTGGAGAATAAGATTCACTCACCTACACAACATGAGAGTAAAACACACAATAGTCATTTTGATCCTACCTTTCATATGCAATTCAACAAAGAGACGGACTCAGTAGATTAAGAAAGTGCTAAAGAAGGAATCTGAGTAAAGGAGAAATTTTCTGAAGTAACAATTGTGTGTGTATGGGTATGTGTATACCCATACACACAATCAAGGTAAGACAAATGGCATACAGAAATAAAACTTCTATTAATTTATTCTTCCAAAGTTTCTATGGCATGTATATGAATATATATGTGCACATGTTAAATATATTATTTGTATCTCCACATATTAAATGAAACTATTCAGTAATGTTGCTTTTGAATTGCTATATACACTAAATATTATAATCACCTGCATAAAATGAGGCAATTTTAAATACATTCTGAAATGAAGTTTTCTACAGATTATAGGAAACCTTGAGCAATATTTTCCACTGACTGTAGTCTTCACGTTGTAATTGCTTTATACAAAATCCACTCCAGCCTTATCATTCAATATTATCTTTACTCCTGAACACAGGAAGATAATTTTGCAATACAATTTAATTTACAGAGCTTATTTTCCACTAATCTCCTAGCAAAGAAAAAATGAAACATACCAAGGTACATACTCCAAGCTATGACCCCGACAGGGAATAGTAAGACCCCAAACATACCAATTTTATCATATGGAAATGCTGATATATTATAATTGTCAAAACTTTATATCCTCGAAGAGAAACAAAAACACAGGCTATTAAAATTTATAAAAATAAGACTCTTCAAGTGATAAAGAGTCCCTTGAGGGGAGGCTTTCTTTTATAAGAAAGGAAATAATATAAAATATGGGTGCAAGGGAAAATATTTTATTCAAAGCACTAAAATATCCATATAGTCAATAATATTTGGGATTTCTAAATAAACCATTTCAACCAGCAACAATAAACTGGGATCAGACATCAAGATTTGGTTTTCTGTGTAAAAGGACTAAGTCAAGTTTGTCATCCCTATGGTTCACTCCAGCTTTCACTCCAAACTTTAAATTTTCAGCGCACACATAACATGACACTTTACAAGAGTAAATTAATAGTAGAGAGGCCACTCCTTTTTTTTTTTTTGAGTCAGGGTCTCCCTATGTAGTTCAGGCTAGTCCAGAGCTCAATACATGGTGTAGGCTGACCTCAAACTTGTGGTGATCCTCCTGCCTCAGCTCCCACCAACTGGGATTACAAGCATATGCCACCATACCTGGCTTATCAGATCTATTTCTATAGCCCATTTTGCTTCTGTTGATAATTTATATCTTAGCATTCATCTCTTAAAAATTTGTCTCTTTCTGCTTCCACCAACTCCTTACTCATCTTTAAATATTGAGACCTCCATAACAATTAGCTAATACCACAAGTTTTGTAAAATACAATGTAATCTTTTTGCACAAAAATAAGTGTTACTTAAGCAATGGTGTAAAATATTAAAAGAACAAACTATGAAAACTCAAATTCTTTATCAAAATAAGAACATAATTTTTAAAAATATGCCCCTTAATGGATCATCAGTGTCTTACACCTGGACTGAGAGCACTATTCTCAACCAGATTTAAACCACTCGGCCTCTTTTCCAAGTTAGATCAGAACAAGGCCAAACTAATACTGAATCATTTATGAGGTTTTTAAGAGTTGAAATATCAGAGTCATATATGTGTAGAAGTATTGTTCTGACATTTGAATTTTAGCAACGGGCAATTCTGAGACATTTCAAGTCATGCAAAATCTGACATTTCCATGTTAATATGAAAAACAATGATGCTACAAAAAGCTGTTTCTTTACCAATACTTAAAAAATTTAAGACATTTAATAAAACTTAGAAGTATAGGGGCCAGGGAGATGGCTCAGTGGAATAAGCGCTTCCCTGGCAAGCGCAAGGGCCTGAGTTCAATCCCCGGTTCCGCAAAAAACAAAAACAGAAACAAAAACAAAAACGAAAACAAAAAAAAAAAAAAACCTTAGAAGTATATAGTTTTATTCATTGAAAAGTATACACTAAATATTCATCTACACTGATCTTTGTCATTTATACATGGGAAAGATAAATATTATTAATTACCTTTCAGATTGCTTGGTTCTATTTTAGCTTTCTTTTAATTTCTCTTGTATAATGTTATAATATTCCTGCCATTAGGTAAAGATGACTTAAAATTGTTTCTCAGTGGTTACATTAAATCAAATATTTTGCTTTCCTAAGTAGCATGAATGGCAGCTAGTTGTAACTTGGTAAGAAGCTAAAATGAACCATTCATGAATGATCACCATGGACAATGATCATCTCCTTAAACTCTCAAAATGTTGATCTAGACATGCAGAGTTCAGCAGAAATAGTAAAGACTTTCTTTTAAAGACCAAAGTAAGTATGGTAATAGTGAAGAACAAAATGTATATCATGTTCAAGCTACAAATTAACAAGCAGATACTGGCTTTTCTTTGAGGTCAATAACAGCTCTTTATTGATCTAAAAAGTTAATACCTACTAAGGTCAATATAAGGCCTCAAGTGTCAACAAATCTGGATTGGAAATTTCTATCTTTTCACATATAAATATTGCTAAAATGGGTACAAATCTATTAGAGAAACTAGGAAATGGTCATTTTGAAGACAGAATAATACAAAAAATGGGGTGGGGTAGTTAAAAATATAGATTCATTTCTTTTTTGATTTTTGATTTTTAAAATCATTTACTATAGAATTTTCAGAGGCACTGACCTTTAGATATATAAATCCTAGTATTACAATTTGAGTAGTTAACTGAGGATGAACAAAAATAGTGATACTAACATATGGAATGTGTGTGGGACATGTGTATGTGTTTGTCATACATTTGAGAAACTATGATGTGAAATACTTTTTCTAGAATAGATTTTAGGCATTATTAAACCTAAAGTTATTTTTTAATTATAAATGTAAATAGAATATTTTAGAAATTTGAGAAGAGGAAAATTTAACTGTAGTCAGCATCACACTGTGTTGTATTGCCTAGATTAAAAAGGAAAAGTATTAACTCATTTTTCTAATAGAGTAGCCTATTTATTCCTTTACAGCTTTTTTAAATTAATTAGTTAATTTAGTACAGGGTCTTGCTGTGCAGCTTAGACTCACAGTGATCCTCCTATCTCACCCTCCCCAGCACTGGGACAACAGGCATATGCCACTACACCTGATTTCTGTGGCTGTCATGCTGAGCCCGGGGGTGGGGCTGGTATGCCATATGACACCAGGGACGGAACCCGAGTCCTCGTGCTTGGCCCAGCAAAGAGGAACCTCAGGATACATGGTGACTAAATATATTGCCTTGGATGGAGTCCTGAAACACATAAGGACATGAGACAAAACTAAGGAAATACAATCAGGCAAGCACTTAAGACTGCTGAGCTATCTGCTGGCCACTACACAACTCAATGATGACACAGAGAAGGACACACAAACACTGGGACATATCACCATGTATCTAAAATACTTCCTGCAGTTTGGAAGCTGAGAATAGTCAAGTAAAAGAAAATCCAACAGGTAAGTAAAAGTACACACAGTTATTTTTAGTATTAATAAGAACATCCATGAAGGGACAGGGAAAAAGGAGAAAAAAGGGAGGAATCAAATATCCCCAAAATATTTCCTAATGCCTAACCCTAGGCATATGTTCATACACACACAGATCTTCTTAGTCAAGGAAGGAAAAACTATCTGCAGTGGTTATACTGTGAGGACAAGTCTGTGGCAAAGGCAATACAACATTATATGAACTTGTAAATATGAAGATCACTTTTATTGCAATGTATTTTTTAAATAAATATTTTGTTTTAGGCCGGGGAGATACCACAGCTGTACAAGTGCCTGCCTAGCAAGCACAAGGTCCTGAGTTCGATCCCCAGCACAAAATAAATAAATATTTTGTTTTAGAACAGTTTTGTGGAAAAATTGTGCTGACAGTATAGAGAATTCCCATTTACTCCATACTCGTTATCTGCCACAATTAATGTGCCAGTACTGATACATTAACTGAAACCAGCTCATTAATTGTATTTCTATTAATAGTTTTGTCTCACATCCTTTATCCGTTTCAGGACCCCATCCAAGGCAATATATTTAGTCACCATGTATCCTGAGGTTCCTCTTTGCTGGGACAATTTGCAACATATATGTATCAGTTTCAATGACGCTGCAGTGGAGGAGTAGTGCTGGGCCTCGCTGCACGGGCGAATCAACCTATTCACTGCAGAATTGGAAATGGCTGGGGGATGGCTGGGAAGGACTCCAGAGAGGCCAAGACAAAGGCGGTTTTCTGCTCGCAGAGCACGGGCCTGCAGTTCCCCGTGGGCCGCATCCATCTACACCTGAAGTCCAGGACGACCAGCCACAGGCGCGTGGGCGCCTCGGCCGCCATGCAGAGCGTGGCCATCCTGGAGCACCTCAAGGCGGAGGTGCGTGGACTGGCAGGAAATGCATCCAGAGACTTGAAGGCAAAGCACATTCCCCCTCGGCACTCGCAATCTGCCGTTCGTGGGGATGAAGAATTGGACTCGCTCATCAAAACTACAACTGCGGGAGGTGGCGTCATCCCACATATCCACAAGTCCCTGATTGGGAAGAAAGGACAACAGAAGATGTGTCAAGGATGCCTGGATTCCTCATTAGCTCAGGACTCTAATGCTCTTTAACAGCTGTGCAGCGTTGGCGATTCCAGTGGACTGTATCTCTGTGAAAAACACAATTTTGCCTTTTTGTAATTCTATTTTAGTAAGGTAGAAGTTTAATTACCTTTCCAGTCAACCAAATTCCTGCATTCGAGCCTTAACCATATTTAAGTGTTAGTGCAGCTTCAAAGAAGCTATTGATTCTGAAGTAGTGGGTTTTGATTGAGTTGACTGCTGTTAAAACTGTCTGGATTTTAATTGTGATGCAGAAGTTATAGTAACAAACATTTGGTTGTGTAAGATATTATTTCCACTCTGGTGGATAACTTCAATAAAGGTCATGGCCCCCCAAAAGAAATGAAATGAAATGTATCAATTTGGAGAGTTGAAACTACTGTCAACACTTAGATGTAAGCACATACAGCAAAATTATCTTTTGTTATAGATCTAAGAAATATAAGTAAATGTGAAAAGTGAATGGAGATAAATGCCCAGTAGAAAACAAAGCAAACGATATTTGACTTCTTTGTGAATCCGTTAACAGAACAGACATACCAGAGGAATGGTTTCGGTTGTCACAAATCCTGTAAGACTGCAACCACCGTCAGCTACCTGTTCCTCCTCCACCTTCTCATCCTATTAATCATCCCTGGGGTTTTCACTGACTGCTTATGAAGCAGTGGGGTAAACAAAAACTCAGTGACACAGTTTGTTCTCCCTCCATTTAGTAATTAGAAAGTGGGTATTTAGTTGCCACTCCACTTCCTCTTTTCCCCTGCTCCTAGGGGGCACCATCAGACCGCGGCAGCCACACAGAGCTTGGGAGTGCGCGTCCTCCCCATCTCTCTGCTTGCTGCAGGGAAAAGGAAGACAACTTCATGCTCTGTCCAGAGCACAGCCATAAGGTTGGGAATAAACCTGCATTTCTAAACTGCCATGTAGGAAGGCTCTCTGCTCATTTAGAACACCTGCATTACACTGTTCCCAGAGCAGAACTACACTGTGAAAAGCCTTGGGAACTGGGGTCTATTTGTTACAGCAGCTAATACCACTAAGCAAGTGAGTACAACTAGACACTAACATTTACCAAGCACCTATGATAGCCTTAACATCATATTGGGTGTTTACATGACAACCTCCATGTAGGAGACTGCAAAGAGTGTTCTATATTAAGAATCTAAGACTCAGAAAAGCTAAGGAACTTACCCTAAGTCTCAGTTATTAAGCAGCAGAACTAAGATTTGAATCCAGATCTATGGAGCTGCATGGCTCCATAGACATTCCATTTTTGCTTCACTGCAGGTGAGACAGGTGATCTGACTTGGCACATGAATTAAAAAATAATTTCTGTCCATTTATATGCGTAACTCTTTTAATCCTCAAAGGAGAACAAAAATTGTACATGCGTTCGCCCTGGTTTTTATGTGAAAGACCTGAACTCTCAATTTAGGAGTAGTTGTGAGATGCTTAGTTCGTTTGAATTTGTTAGCATTTTTCAGATCAAGAAACTCTATACAAAAATGATAATCTGTGGATAATCTTACAGTGTTTAATTTGAGCAGAGTCCAGCAACTTAGCAATGGCACGAAAGAACTGTTGCTCCATAAGGTTTACAGTTAAACAAAGGAGAGAACAGAAAGACTTACTTGTTCTCACAACAATGTGAATTTAAAGAACTATATGAGGTGTGCATCCTACAGGAAGCCCAAGTAGAAAGAAAAATGAAACACTGTACCTTGCATACAGCAAGAAAAATGAGGGGATTCATTGTAGTAAGAAAACTCACAGACAGCTGGCAGGCACTATCAGTGAGGCAATAAGATGTTTGGTCCATCTTCATGCTTGCTTTTTAGAGTCATGGTGTTTTGATTTGTTTAAAGGGTCTCCCTTTTATATTAACAAAGTCATTCCAGTCAGTCACCTTAACTTACCTACATAAAAATCTTAGATGACTCCGTGTAAGTTCTAGGGCAACAAACTAACACCAGGTAAAAAAAATTGGTAAATCCTTTTTAAACTGATGTAGTCCTCTTATGACACTTTTTAAAAAAACTTATATTAATAACAGGTCCTCAGTAGCATGGCTTTCACAGAGCATTGAGCATTGCAAGTAATTCAAAGGTTCACTAATGAGGAAGAAGAAAATAAAGCCTTGATTCATTCACAAAACCAAATTAACACTTAGTATGCACTCTTGATGGAAAAGCAGATGGCATTTCGGGAAATATTCAGGGATCAATCTAGCCAACCTGATCCCTGATCAAATAATTTCCATTTCAGCTAAGTTAACCTATGCATTGATAAAATATATATATATATATATATATATATATATATATATATATATATTCTAAGTGGGGACTTATAACTATTTCTATGCCCTGTAGGTATTTTAACAAGACACTGCAGTTTATTAAAGGAACTTCAGGTTTTAATTGCTTAAGACAGTACCAAGGTCTGCTCCTTTCTAAAGGAGGAAAAATCGACTTCCCTTTCAAGATAGGTTGCTTTCTCCTTTATTTCCAAATACAGATGTTGCTAATAATATTAATTTATAGCACTGGGGTTTTTGTTGTTTGCTATGTCAGATGAACTGTGGCTAGTCCATGTCTAAAAAAACCAATCCAAATTTTTAGGGCCCCCAAACTATATGCTGGATACATGTTAGGGTCCATTCCATTTAAGGCACTCTATTTATGTGCCATCTATTGCAAATAACTTTGAAAGTAGAAATAAAGAAAATTAGTTCCATTGTAAACATATTCTACATGAATGTAAATATCAACCTTTTAATGTAGCCAAGGATCTTAGGCAAGTGAAAGCAATGAAACCTCAAGAAATGACAGAACTCTGCATCATTATGCCTTCTTTTTCTTCCAAAAGGGAGTTTTAAAAAGCCTTTTTCTTTGTTTGGCTTTAGGATGGTTTCCTCCTCTCTTTAAATAAATAGATATTTATTTAACCAGCACTTAGAGTTTCTATCTTAAGATGCAATAGCGCAACATAGTACAGTACATGAATGACGACCCACCACGACAGCCTCTTTGATAATGACTTTACCTGGAAAAACGTATTCTTCAATAAAAAATTATTTTTTAATGTTAACTTTGTTCTCTTGTGGTAACATTGGAAAACACTGTAGCCCAACAGGAAATACAGACGAAAGCTTCAAATGGACAGCACACAAAAAAAGTCATTTTTAAAGCGATGCCCATCAAGTTTTCCACTTGATATAAGTCATATACAAAGTCTTAGTCCAATGTGAACACATGCTGTGAAAATTCTGAAGTACCCACCTTAGAAAATTCTGTTAAATAGATAAACACCACTGAAAGGAAAACTTCTGGGCACTACAAGTCAAACTCAAAGGGAAAAATAAACCTGATTAAAAAAAAATCTCAAAGAAAGTTATACAAGTGCAGTGCAACAAGGTCGTAGGCTTAACCATCCTTAGCTGTAATATTTGAAAGTAAATTGGTATTTTAGCTATCTGCTTTGGTTGTCATTCTTTTTCTCAGCTCACAAAGATGCAATGGAATAAGGATGGCTTCATGTGTATCTTACAAACCAACTGGGAAAGTGACAGGCATTATGGGGTAAGATACCTTTAAAAATGAGTATAATACTTTTTAATGGATTAAAAATGAACCCTATGAATTCATTCAGACCACCTAAGGAGAAGGCTCTCCAAATAGGGTTTAAAGGACATCCTTTTCCTACCAATATCTCAGAGAAATTTATAAAATAAATTTAAGTATGGCTTGAAAATACTCTATAGGAGCATCACCCCAAATGATAAACCCCTCTATTCTTCTTAGAAAAGAATCACAACCTCAGAAAGGTTAAACCATAACAGCCTATAATTACAAAGAAATGTAAAGTAATATAAATATGTAAGTAATTTCTTTTTACCACTCATAGGACATGGGCCAGTAATTCTCAGCATTTAAAAAAATGTCTATTCAAGTAGAAACATCTTTTAAGATTCTGAAAACATTCTGCCATCCAAAATAATGAATAGAGAAACTTTTTCTAGATAACTTTCCATGTCAAAAAGTTTAAGATTTATATGGAAAACTTTTTCCTCTAAAATACATATGCTTAAATAAAACAGATTAATACTGACCCAAATGTATAGTTTATTTTCTCTCCCTATATTGTAGAATGACATAAAATGCTAATTGTTCCCTCTTCAGTAATTAGGACACAGCGGATGGCACTGCTTTCCTGCACTATAACCTGCACGTCCATGAAGTAGTCTAAGCTAACAAGCTGACACGATGCTCACACACATGCCACGCTCTTCTCATACAAACCAGCGCCGTGCTACCTGATCTGCCCCGCCTCTTCTGCATCCCTGCGCTCAGGTGTGCTGGACGGGAGAATACGCTTCTTTGCCTTCTTTCACATAACCCTGCACCACTCTCACCAATATTAGAGAATTACAAACTCATTCTGTAACAAAAGATAATGGCTCTGCGGGTGAGAAACACACAACAAATGATTTTAGTCGATCTTCTCATGTTCTAAAAATGACTTGGTGTATGAGTGAAACCCAATCTGCAATATTTCTTGTAGGAAATGTTAGTTCAGTTTCAACCTAGTTTAAAACTGCTATATTATTTTTAGGCATCGATGCCCAATATTGTGCCTTGTTTTACTCATTAATTTTTTCTGCAGATTATAAATTAAGTGATTATTTGTATTTCAAACTAAACCATCACGTTGTACCTGCCACATTAATGACTCAAAATAGCAGCATAAATAGTGGGGAGGGTGAAGGAATAAAGGTAGAGAGAAAAAAGGTAAAGAGGAAGTAAAAGAAAATGTCAGTATATGAGGTATAGATGTCTAAAGATATTACAGCAAAATACATATTGCCACTAACTCCCTTCAAAGTACCCCATCTTGCTTTGAAAATACTTATAACATCATGCTTGCTATTTTGTGAAGCAGTACTGGAAAGCTTCTTTCTTAAGTGTCATTAGGAGGTGTGATAAAAAAAATATGGTGAAGGACACTGCCAAGGGCCACACACCAAAAAGGCAGGCTTGTAAAAACATCACAGCATTTTCTCACCAAATCAGGCACCATGCAACTTCCAGCTCTTCCCAAAAGTCAAAATGACTATGAAAGGTAAATGCTTTGATTTCATTCAGGACACCAAGATAGCTGTATCAGTATAAATAAAAATACTGTATTTACAAAAGAGAACATTCAAGCTGCTTTAGAAAGTGGCAAAATGATAAGATATGTTTGTTTGAAGTGAGGGCAAATATTTTGAGGGGTATTAATGGAAATACGTCTCTTACTATAACAAATTATTTAAAAAATCTTGAGTATTCACCATATTTTTTTTAAAATTACATTTCATATACTGAAACGACTGAAATGATAGTGAAAATGACTGGCTGAACATCGGTAAGCATTTCTGTCTCAAGAAATACTTCCCCAAATGGCTAGATTTTCTAAATAAGTTTGATAGGGAGTTAACTGAAATAATAAAATAGCTAAAAACTATCAGGAAGCCCAAGATAGTCTGTGAGAAGGCTGCATGTCAGGCTATTACATGACATCATCTCTGTACAGACACATGACGGGCTTAGGAGAAGTCCAAGAGCAGTTAGGCCAAGATTTTGAGACCAAGAGAGGAAGCCAGTTCTGTTAGTCAGCTCACCACCGTTGTGACAGCATATCTGCAACAATAAGCTTATAAGGAAAGAGGGGATCAGAGGTTTTGGTCCATGGATACTTGTCACTGTTGCTTTTGGGTCTGAGGCAAAACGCATATTGATGCCTGGAAGTGTGCCTCAAAGGAAGCAGTTCCCGCCCTCACAGTGAGCAAGAGGTTCGGGGAAGAAGTTGGGTCAGTGATGCTAGTCCTCTCCAAGGCCACGCCCTCAAGGCCCAAATCCTGCCCACCAGAGCCTGCCTCTGAAAGGTCCCGCCACCTCTCAGCAGTGTCACAAGGCAGGGACCGCCTCTTCAACCAATGGGCCAATGAGACATTCCAAAGGCAAACTACAGCAGGATCATCTCAAATTCCAAATGCATCTGCCTACACTCTATGTGTGCTTTCAGTATGAACCGGAAGCATATATTGCTTGACTTTTTAAAAAAGAATATAAATGAAAACCGTTATTGTTTTTCTTGTTATAATTTTTTTATTTTTTATTTTTTTTAAATATTTATTTATTTATTTATTTATTTATTTATTTATTTATTTTGTGTGTGGCCAGCTCAGCCCACCAGGGGGCAGGGGCTGGCTGGCATGTGGTGCTGGGGGATTGAACCGTGGTCCCTGTGCTTTGCTTAGCTTAGCTTGTTCTAAGGAGATGCTTTAGACCACTGAGCCATCTCACCAGCCCTATAATTTTTTTTAAAAAAAGAGCTAAAGTAGAAAAAGCAAATGGTATAAATGAGTTAATACAAGGCTTAATTTTATTCGCTTACCAGAAGAAAAAAAATACTCTATGTTTCTCCAGCTAACTCTGGGAGGTGGAAAGAAAGCAAATTTCAACTGAGCAGCCATAAGGGCACCAGTAATCTGAGCACACCACGCAAAACGAGCCAGCGGAAGTATATTTCTAACATGGAAAATACTGGATGCTTAAAATCTTATAACAAAGTATTAAAATCATAAAATTAAAACCTGTGTTTCTATTTGTTAAAAAGTGGTAATTATCATAGAAAAGAAAGAGACTGATCAAGGAAATCTACAATCAGAAATATAAGGAATATCTTCTTACCAATTCAACAACAAAGTTTGCAAAGAAAGAAGCATTTTCCTTTTATTTTTGGTACTGGGGATTGAATACTGACTTACATTTCCAGCCCCTTTTTATTTATTTTGAAACACTAAGTTACTAAGCTGTCCAGACTGGTGCAAACATGTGATCTTCCTGCCTCAGCCTCCAAGGGTGCTGAGTTAAGCATATTTTCCTTTATTCACAGAAGTTATAAATGTATAACTTTGGTATTCTTTTCCTCAGAACGTCTCTTCATTTCCCTAATGAAACAAGATCTGTAATAAATGTAGACTGGTTCAACTGTTATGGAAATCAGAGTGGAGACTCCTTAGAAAAGTTGGACTGGAAATCCCATTTAAACCAGTTATTCCTCTACTGGGAATATTCCCGGAGGATCTGAAAAATCATATCATAGTGATATATGTGTGCCTATGTATACAGCAGCACAATTTGTGATAGCCAAATCTTGGAAACAACCAAGATGCCTATCACCTGAGGAATGGTTGAAAAAGATGTGGTATTTTTACACAGTGGAGTATTACTCAGCTATAAAGAATGATAAACTCGAAGCCTTTATATTGAAGTGGATGCCACTTGAACATATACTCATAAATGAAATAAACCAGACAAAAATGTGTAAATATTGTATAGTTTCCCTAGTATAAGAACTCAAGAGAAGAAATACAAATAGAAAAGTGTAATACAAGTAAAAGGAAAGCAGGATCTCGAGGACTAACTAATCAAGAGAAGGAAAGAAGAAGAGGTAGGAAACATGACAAAGTCAAGCCATACAGTTATATGTAGAAGATTGGTAAGGTAATGGAGAATCTCCAGAAGATTTTTGAATCTAGCAGTTAATTGGAAAGATTATCATCCTGACTAACTATATATACTGATACCTGTGAACTAAACAACTACACTGAAGATGGTAATCTGTAATAGTAGGTTCATGCTTGGAGTGCCTGTCATTCTGGTATTCTGAATATGGGCTGCTTGTCATGACATGCCAGTTGCTGCTGTGCTGTCTCTTGGGTAAATGATTATTCAAAAAGAAGGGGATGGTGAATGAAGGCAGGAGACAGGAAAAGGAATATTGTGGGACTGTCCTGCTTCAAGGTTGTATATGGTTAGATTTTTGAACTTATGTGTAAACATAAGAAGTATATAATTCTTTATGTCTATTTTTTAAAAATATATTCTAATTTTTAAATATTTTTTCATCATATTCTATAGGGACTTAAAGTTCAACATATCAATACTTGAAGAGAAATACCTGTTCATGTTATGCCTAAGATGTTTGATATTCAGACAGATAGTGAGGTTGGGCTTGACAGCCTAGATTGTATGGTACTAACAATGAGCTTGTCTTCTGGATGGTTAACAACCTGGGTTTGCAGAGCAAAATTAGAGAAAAAGGAGGGCTGCAAGAAAAGCCAACATTTTGGCCCTAGCCTTCCAAGGTCACTTGGGACTCAGGGCATATGAGAACTTGTACTGTAATGTCATGTAACTCGGTAGTGTCCCAAATTTTCTGATCGGGGAGATTATGGGGCCAAAGAGGAGAGTGATCGATGATGTAGGGTGTGCCTAGGGAGAATCACATGGAGAGAGGGCATTCTCTCAGGCTTTTACAGAGAGCACATCAGCCAGGCAATGGCCATGACTCATCCACATGGCTGACACTGACAAGGGTTCTGCAATCTGAGGTACAGGATCTCGGGATGAATCCTGAGGGGATTTCACTGGCCTTGTCAGACCCAAGGGCTGCAACTCTTGTTTCATAGGTCCTGCTTTACCTTGGTCTTAACCATCCAGCAGAAAAGTATAAAAACGAAGTATAAGAAGCAAAGCCATGGTGTTATGTTGAGCTGTAG
>NW_004524618.1:13070500-13078703 GCF_000260255.1 Octodon degus | reverse complement strand
GAGAGAGAGAGAGAGAGAGAGAGAGAGACAGAGAGAGAGACAGAGAGAGAGAGAGTGTGTGTGTGTGTGTGTGTGTGTGTGTGTGTGTGTGTGTGATGAAGCAAATTAAGCTTCCTAATCCCAGAAATAAATGAAAGTGGGCTCTGAGTCAACCTTTCCCAATCCCAGTAAATAAAGACAAGTGGACTATGAGTGAATATTTCATGTATGGTAATTTTGTCTTACAAGAAATCTATCCTTACCTATAAAGTCAGAGGGAAATGTCTGTAAAGCAAACAATTGGCAAATTATCTAAATATGTACACACTTGAGAACACTAAGAGTCTATGACAATTAGTCATAAAACTAGAGTGTGGTCCTCAGTTCCTTCTTCATCTTTAATACTTCAGACCCAAATTCAGATTTACAAGTGAATACTTTTGTTGCCTTTTCTGCATCTGAACTAATTAAGTAAAAATGATCAATTAAAAGTGATGGGGAAGCGGATGAGCAGAAGGGGCAGAAAGAGAGAGGGAGCAATAGGAAACAGATTAAGATATGTCAAGTGCATGTACCAACTTCCCAAAATACCACCCTCATCAAGGTTTTTTTTTTTTGTTTGTTTGTTTGTTTGTTTTTTGTTTTTGTTTTTTTTTTAAAGGCAGGTAGGAAAGAATAATTCCTTTTCTCAACTAGGGTCTATGTTTGGAACATAAAGGTACTACTTGTTTAACTGTGATCTGAAAAAGTATCACAGTTTAAAAGGACTACTTTTAATGCATGAGCAGAAGTTAACAGTGAGATTTTCATTAACTTTGGTGAGTAGTGAGTGAGCTGCACTGCCTGACCACATGGAAATCATAACATCCTAAGCATAAAACCGTATCATACTGGAATTCAAGAGGAACTTAGACGTAGAGCAACCAGTAAGCTTTAAACCACTTAACAGAGATAGTGTTTCTCAACTGGGTTTCTTATCAAGCCAAAACTCAGAAAATCACCTCAATTCTCCCAAGGATAGCACAAAAGAGAATTTAGTTCATTATATATAATGAAGGCTTCGGCTTATGGCTCTAGCACAACCAGTTTAAGAAGACTTAAGGCAGCATCAATAAAAACACACACATACAGATAACCCCTTTTTCATAAATGGAAAAAGTCAGTTTCATGAAATTCTATAGATAGTTCTGATTAAACTGAGACTAGAACTGTAGGGTCCTGACTCACAGTTGAGTGCTCGTTCTACCTTATAAAAATTCCTCCCTGTTCTATTATTTGCTAGACCATGGAGGGGAAAGGCACAAGAATTACTGAATGTCTCAGTATAAAGGAAATAGTGGAAACCCTTTCGGAGCTGAATCTGCATCCCATACCCTACTTGCCTACTACAAATACGTATTTTGTATCTCAGCAACTGCAGTAAGGCTGTAGATAGATAAATGCAATAGTAGCAGTGTTGCAGGGAAAAGAAGGAATTGGAGAAGTTAGGCAATCAGCTTGAGATTGGGAAAAACAACTATATCAGATCTCCCCAACATATTCCTTTGTGAAGATACCAGATGTTTTTAGTACCACACACAGCACGTCCTAAATCTACTTCTCTTATTATTTACTGAAGCTATTGTTAATTAACTACTTCTATTGACTGATCAAGAATTGTACTAAAAATGCTAAATTACAGGAATCTATTTCATATTCTTAATACAACATTTAGATCAAGCCAAAGCTTTCTTTCGCCCATTTGGATATCCCCACTATAGGAGTTTCAGACTAGCTAAGCAAAAAGTATCTTATAGCAGCCTGTTTAAAGGAAGTGAGAACCTTTAAACAGGCTGTGGTATCAGAGCTGCCTTCTTAATTATTCATTTCATCACTATGGGGGACTAAAACATTCCACAGTGTGCAATAACATCATATAGAGATTGTTTTTGTTTTCATCTTTTTTCACCAAAATAGCAACAAATTGGCAGAGATTTTTCAATTGTAGTATATTCTTATTTCAATGTAGTACTTCAAAATAAAAAAAATTATAAATGTGTAACCTGAATATCTAATCTTTTTTTGGATAGAATGCTCTGCTTTTTGAAAACGAGCAATTAAGTTCTATATATGCTCAGCAATGGAGAACTAAGGGTTCATCTACAGTGAAGGGTGGTCCCTAGAAATGTCATTCTTTACCACTGGCATGGCAGAAAACTGGTCATCTGGGTAGCTCTTCCAGATGTAATTAAGCAATTACTTATATTACTACATAATACTTTAATTTTGAGGTTTCAAAGTTAATAAAACTGAAACCACTATTTTAGCTTGATAAATCTAACTAAAATATTTTTATTCTATTATCAACAGCATAAAATCTGTACTTTAGCCAAATGCAAGGATGAGAATTTGAGCTGGAAATGTCACACATTCAGATACAGTTTGAAGGAACCCAATTCATAATGCATTTTATAAATAGTTAATGACTTCTATACATAAGCTAACCAGGCAAATCAAGAAATTGTCAACATTTTTAGTCTTAGTTGTCAGTTACCACTGTCTGCTGGTGCTTTATATGGGGCTCCTGGAGAAGACAGAAGCTCCATGCAGTTTGTAATCTACTGCAATTTCTGGTCTATACCATAAGGGTGGAAAAGTGTCAACTGACAGTATTTGCCACACACACAAATTCGCACACAGGCACGCACAAAGGTTGTTAAATACAAAAGCATGCTTCAGTTTTAGTTGTGTATTTATGTAAAGTATGTTTCTTCTAACTTCTATGTACTTCAGTGGGCTAGACTTAGATGCTCCAACCACTACAGAATACACCTGAACAAAAATTATGACACCAGAAATTGATTATTAACCCTAACAAGTTTGATAGGCAAAATTTCCATGGCTATTTTAAACTAGTGACAAATACGAATATAAAAGCAAGAATTATAAACTCAAAGAAATATTCAGTTTTTCCACCATAAGGGTGGAAAAGTGTCAACTGACAGTATTTGCCACATACACAAATTCACACACAGGCATGCACAAAGGTTGTTAAATACAAAAGCGTGCTTCAGTTTTAATTGTGCATTTATGTAAAGTATATTATATATATATATATATAAATCATATATATATATATATATATATATATAAAAGATTTTTGCACACTGATTGGCTGATTTTCTTAAAGTCGAGTTCAACAGATACACTTATTTGGTTCTGTCTAGGAACTGGGCTTGAAGTAATCTACTTGACCTTGAGCCATAACATTTTCCAATTGAGCTAAAAAGGTCTGTGGACAGGTACCACTAAATTAGAAACAAAATGGATTATTTTAAACTAATTAAAAACTGAGATCTATGATACTGTGCCTTGTATGATACTATATATAGAACTGGCTATACATAGCCAAAGTAAAGATTCTACAACACACCATACGCAAAAACATAACAATGAAGTTGGTTTATTACTAAACCGTATATAAGAATTTAATTTCCATGGTGTGCACATGGCAAAGCAATTGCTTAAATTGCCTCACCTGGGAATTTAATACAATGTTATCATCAGACCAGCCACATTGTAAATAGATTTATAATGCTTTCCATGTGCTGTACTCTGTTGCATATGAATTAAGTAATGATCTGGTATTACAATAAAATCAGCTAGTTCCCACACCTGGCAGACAGGATATTTCACTAAATTAATACCCATATAGCCACATCACAAGGCATGGGAGAGGAAACCAACTCAAAAGCATTCGACTTGAGTTGACATGGGAAGCAAACACTCTCTGGCTATGTCCATTGTCACTACATTGCTCAAGACAATCTGTTTCTAACATCTGTATCACAGAATTAGGACTTTCTCGTTCCCATTCAGTCTTGGCCTAATTTCCTTCATTCAGTATTTTAATTACTAATCAGCAATCCACAACATTCACAAACACTAAAAAAGCCCTTTATTCTAATCTATGTGCAGCAGACAGCCAAATAATTGATATAAACTGCTGTATGGTTTTGGTAAGTAATGAAAGAACAGCTTGTCCTACTTTCTAATCAAATTGGTCTATAGAAGAAATGGTTAATAGATTTCTCCATAATTCTAAAACGAATTACACAGTCTGGTCGGACTTTTCCATTGCTTGTACCATGTTTTCAGTCTCCATATATTTTAATAATGCCCAAGGTTACCAGGTGATACATGTCTTAACTGCCATGCTTTCATAGCCAAAGAATTTAACTGCTCCTGTTACAATTAACACTTTGGGATAGCTACAGAATACCATGAAATTATATTTATTAGCTAGCCATATAATTGTTGGAATTTTTTTCTTACCTAATTTATCTGGTTCTAATTAAATAATATGATAGTACTATAATGTCCAGATGGCATTTTCAAAAAACTGTATCTATCTTTGGCACAACATATCCCATTTTTACCTTCATTTCTATTTTCCTCTGGTCTATCAGCATACAGCCATACGTCCCACACCAGGACCCAATAAGAGGCACCAATGCAGATCAAGAAATGCAAAATTATATTTAAAAAAATTAGAAATTATGAATTATTAAAGTGCTGTCTATACCATTCAAAATATATCATACTGCATGACTGCAGTAAAGGCAAGTAAATTCCTAGGTAAGTGATCACTTATAGGGTGTCAAGATGAAAAACAGGTACCAAATGAAAAGGACAGAGATAACAATTTCATATGTAATCTTCATCAAATTAAGTATTGAATATCTGTTTCTGTATCTCTAAACTACTGGAAATATGTATGTATTTCCTAGGGCTATTTTAAGGCTTTAAATATTATACTAAAGGGAAACTTACCTAACACATTGGCTATGATAACTTCAGAAAGCATGCTCATTTGAATAGTAGTTGATAAGTGTTGGAAAGCTCTCAATAAAACTAACAGACAAATATGCCTAAGAGTAAAAATTAGTGCATGCTTCTTAGAAATGATTTGCCATTTATACACCAAAAGTAGATTTTAAAAAACCATGTTACTTAACCCAGTAGTTCTGTAAGATTGTTCTGTTTGATTCTTTATTCTATGCTACTGCAATTTTTGGATGGTTTCCAATAGTAAAAACTTCACTGTGGTTCTTTAATATTATCAGAGAAAGTAAGTGCCAATCTGTTTCTTCTAAGTAATTATTCCACTAAAACATGACTCAAGGGACTGTTTCAAGTTAAAGGTCAAGCTCATTCACTTGGGAAGTGTACATGCTACATGACATCAATACTGTAGCATTAATAAAGGGAAATATATTTTGTATCTATTATAAACTCATAACCAGTAGACTATATGCAAGCCAGTGGAGACAAAATACTAACATGCCCAACTACTAGAAAGAAAAACAAGTTGGAAAATCAGGTTATCATAAGAACACAAAACAATGTACTGCTCCTTAGTATATAATACTAGGGGAAAAAAATCAAATTAAATTTTGTCTTTTTATCATTACTACTCTTTCATTATTTTTACATGTATTTCCTTTTCGTACAAATTTTTATTTCTAGTACAAAATATGCTTAGAATTTTTATTTCTGGTATGTTTATAGATTTTTTAAAAATTAAGTTGATTGATATAATTTAAATATACATAAAGATCATATTCACCACAGGGAATTGTGCCTGCATATGATATATTTTGATTCCTCTTTTTTCTCAGTCACTGCCCCTCCCTTGCCCCTCTCTTCTCCTCCCTATTTACAAAGACTTGTTTTCATTTTATCTTTGTTTTAATCTTTTTCCCTTTCTTCCTTCCCCCCTGCGCTCCCTAATTCCTCTTTCCTTTTGAACAATTTTTTTCCTATTTCACAGTATCTATTGTACATTTTGATTCGTATTTCCTCTCTCTTGTATTTTCAAGTACATTTCTCTAACACCACAAAAACAAAACAAAAAAGGTTCGTCTATATATTTATATTTTGGCTGTAAATAATGAGATAAAGTACGTCACATTTCTGATTTTTTAACATTAGCTGTAATATCACATGTGAATATTTATTTGCACACAATCAGGCTAAATGTATGTGTATACACATACACACTCACACAAACCCAGATGCAATTCGTATAGGAGAAATGGGCCTGTGTTGCTCAAGGCCAGAATAGACTCACTTAAATAAGCACCTTGGACCACACTGCTGCTGTATCATTTAATGATTTGGAAAACAGAGAGCCCAGAAGTCATTTCCTCTTCTCGTATTTCTAAATTGTATCATGAAGTGTAAGTTTAACATTAGTGTTTCAAAATGCAAAATAGCTAGTATCATGGTCCTGCTTGCTAGCATATGCTTATAGTTTATGACCTTTGACACTGCTATTGAACAGTGTGGCTGTCTTAAATCATGCTAGCTTGTCAATCAACAATTAAGATGCTTCATTCAGAAAATCAGCACATTAATAGAATGTCCAGATGTTGTTAACATCTGGAATAGTGTAAGTATGCAATGGAAGAAATCTAGTTTCTTAAAGTTTTTCTGAATATAAAATAATCTCCTTAAAATGATCAAAATGTTTACTATTTTTAATGATATATAGACAACACTATACATGCCCCTTAGAAATAGAACTCTGATACACAAATGCCACACGGCAGATACTTTGTTTGCATATAATTAATTTATATAAATTCAGTTTCCCTGTGTAATCTGCCTAGCAATGGGAAGGCAATTATTCACTGAAAATCTGTCAATACCCATAACTTTGAGTGGTGTGAACATCCAAGAACAAGCTGAGGACTTGAGGACTCTGTAAAAGGAACAGTGAGGTCACATGACACATAGACTAGGCTACATCTTTAGAGACAAGGGGGTTTTGAGGTAGATGAGGGATGCACTCCAGGCCACAGGACTACAAAAGACCATGAAGAACATCATACATCATCAGAGTCCCTCTTCCCATGCTGGTGTCTTTTCCATTGACTATACCACTGGGACAGTTGGGGTCCTCCTTCTTGCATTTCCCAAAGCCAAAGGTGGATGCCCCATTCACCTAGCACTACAAAGCTGATTATAATAGTTGTAAATTTTGTTTCTGGTTATCCTCTTCTAATAACAACAATGTTAATGAAACTTAGATGGGCATGGTCGTGCACAACTGTAATCCCAGCACTTGGGAGGCTGAGGCAAGAGGATCACTGCAAGTTCAAGACCAGCTATAAAGTGAGCCCAAGGCCAGCCTGCATAACAAGACCCTGTCTCAACACACACACACACACACACACACACACACAGTGTGTGTGTGTGTGTGTGTGTGTGTGTGTGTGTGTATGTATGTATGTGTGTATATGAAACTTCATTACATACTGTTGCTGTTATGGTTTGTGCCTAGATAATCTCCCCAAAGCCTCACGTGGTCATAGGGTTTTTTCAGAGGTGCATGATTCTAGTGTGTGACTGATTCAAAATGCAATGCTGGGAATAAGGGTGAGCAACTGCTCATCAGTCCACTGACTGGATTGGCACTGCCCTAATGCTGGTAGACTGGACACACTATCAGGACGGGAAAGGCTTGCCTCTCCCTCTTGTTGCTTTTGCTGTCTTCCACCACCATGAACTGTTGCCTCTCTGCCATGCCACTCTACCTTAAAGCTAGCTGATTATGGACTGAAACCTCAAAATACAGTGAGCTAAATAAACTCTTCCTCCCTTAGCTTTGGGTATCCGGTATTCTGTCTCAACAACTACAAAAAGGTAACTAAGATATCTGTCCACATCAGCAATGTGGACAATAAGTTTAGGAGTTCAAGAATGAAAAGTACCTTATCAAATTACTATTTTCTTCAATAAAATAAAACTCAGATCTCAGAGGATAAGTCACAATCACACATACGAGTATTACTTAGATATGTTTCAAAATTAACCTTTAAATGCTGCCCTTTAAAAGTAACAATCTAATCCAATGACTCTGAAAAGAAGCATACAGTCTCTGAAGCCACATTAGGAACTGCCCATTTACCTCACTGAACAGTTGCTCCAAACTTTTACACTCAATCAGCCACCTCACAGGCAAACAATTTCCACAACGTTCTTCTTGATAATTCAATTTTGGACCCACATTGTGAAAGATTCTTTATTAAAGAATATGCTGTATAATAATGAGTATAGGGGCTGGAGAGATGGCTCGGTGGTCTAGGGCACCTACTTAGAACAAGCTTAGCAAAAGCATCAGGGACCGCGGTTCAATCCCCCAGCACCACATGCCAGCCAGCCCTGCCCCCTGGTGGGC
>NW_004524618.1:13044188-13070400 GCF_000260255.1 Octodon degus | reverse complement strand
TAATGGTGTTTGTAAATAGGATCACAAGTCCGCATCTTGTACAGCAATTAACCACTAAGAAGAATATATGCAGTGTATTATTTGTTGAAAAATAAAAAAAATAAAATAAATAAAAAAAATAAATAAATCATATGTCCTATCTTGCATAACTATATCTGTTAACTAAGCAACAGATTTAACAACAAAAAAGATAATATATCAATCATTGGTAATCAGCTATTTTTGTTTTGAAAATCTGTAACACATGTATTGTTGTATGTTACCCTGTTTCTGTGTTTGTGTTTTTCTTGCTCTTATTTTTACACTTCGAAATAAAAGAAAATTATAGTAAATAAATAAATAAAATTTACAGAGTAACAAAAAAATCTGTAATAAGCTATAATAAATGTACTATCAAAAAAGATAACTAGTTAACTCTAGGGCTAAAATATGTTTTGAAAAAATTAAGCAGAAAAATGAGTATCTTTGTACTACTAGATAAGATTGCTAGCAATTCTAGTTTCTGAGTAAAATCTATTCATGTTTTCTAAACTTTTAGCACTGTATATAAGCAATTATTGTTTCCAAAAAAGATCTTTATATTGAATGCCACCGATATTTAGATTCATAGATATACTATATTTATTATTTTATAGAAGCTGCAGTTGTTAACTATGTCTAGATACCTCCCCAAATTTTTGCACATGTTTAGATAAACATAAATATACTGTATGACATTCAATGAAATGATTTATCCAGGTCAAATAAAAAATCCACTAACTGCTAACACTATAAGGTAAGTACTTCATACAAATTTAATGTGTACACAACTGATCTTGCTATAATATAGATCCAACGCAACAGACCCAAGGTGGGACCGAATAGCCTGGATGTCTAACTTCCCAGGGGATGACAATACTGCTAAGTCTGGATCCCTACTTTGAGGAGCAGAGCAAGGATCTAATATATTTCCTCTTTAGGAAATTAACTAACACAACAATAAAATTAACTAACATGACAATGTATCTTTAAGATACTCAGGACTTTCCTGTAAACAATTAAGAGAGGGAAATACTATAGTTTTGTAAGACAATACACAAAATTATTCTATTTTATTATGCCTATCAGGAACTTTAGGAAACAGGTATCATTATCAATAGGATATTAAGACAAATCAGATTTTTAGTCTAGATTTATAATCACAAAATGTTCATTACTGTCAGTCAGAAGGACTGGCTGTGTCTATGGAAAGACCTTCCATGTACAAAGACTACTGAGTCCCCATTTGTTTGGGGATGTCCTTAAGGAAGAGTCCTTGGAAACACATGCCAGTTGCTAAAAGAATCAACAATAAATTTCAAATTCCTAGTTCCTGAATATCTTTTAAATGGCTTACAGTTTTTCTTCCATCTTCACCATCAGATTTCTGCATCCGTAGTTTCAATTGGCAAAGGAACAAACCTCGCAATACTATAAAAAACTTCCCAGTGTCTCTCTCCGGCAGCCTTTTGCCCACCGACTCTTCAGTTCCTCTCCCCCAACTCAGAATGGGTTACTTGCCAGCTGGAGTCCTCCAGTTATGTCACACACTACGCAGGAGATCCAGACTCCTGCCCAGCCCCACACAACCGGCACCCTGCCGACTCGGCCCTCACTGTGCACACAGCCCAGCTCCGGGCCCTCTCGCCATTCTGCTCCTCCTTCTGTGGCCTGTATATCACCAAACCCTCATTGCAGAGCCTGGTGCTTGCTCTCCCTCGCTCCTGGAATTGTCGGTCCCAGATTTTCTTACTGATGACATCTTTGGGCCATCAATACTCAGTTAACATACAGAGCTCTTTCAGTGGGCTTTACCTGACTAGACAAACTTTGTAATCTTCAGCAGTCATCCTTTAATACCTGCTTCACTTAAACAGTATCTGAAATGGTCTTCTTCATTTATTTATTAATTTTTAAAATGTCTTTCTCATCCTGCCCACCCCTTACCCCAACATATAAGCTGCCTGAGAACAGACATCTTACTCGCCTGTCTTGCTCAGCACTATACCCTCAGCACCTAGTCTGCCACAGTTTTTAAGTAAATTATGGGCAAAAGAAATTAGCAAACGTGGCAACAACAGGGTCAGAACATGATATATTCTAACTAAAACCAAAAATTCACTTTGGAAAAACATCTGTGCATGTGGAACCCATTCCTGCTTTAGTCAGTTGACTAAGAATATGAACCCAGATCATCTGGGTGGATGCACTATTTTCTATCTTTTAAATGTGTGCAAATGACCTAATCTCTGTACTTTTTTTTTTTTTTTCATCTGTAAAAGGAATGTGGTGAAGATTACATAAATAATGAATGTGAAGCACTGGAAACAATATGAGACCCATATCAAATGTTCAATAAACACTGTATTATTTTTCATATGTCTGGTCAGTAGCCCACACAGGCCCTGCGTGAAGGACAGAGCACTCCTGCATGGAAGGCTAGCACCTTGTGAAGCCATGGTCATATGGCCCTCAGTGACAACTGAGTCAAGGAGGGTCAGCACATAGACTGGGGTGCTCAAGCATGGCAGGAATAGGGTCAGTTCATGGTACAGACCATGATCCTAAGACATGAGAATACTGTATAGAGCAAACTCTCTCATATCTCCAGAAAGGCACTACACCAAGAATACACAGCCCACCTAAAATGCAAATGGGGACGCCATGGAGTTTTAAACTATCTGTTTAACCCTACTGAAAGGAGAGTATGAGCCTTGCATTTCTGCTCTTGTATAATTTGTCTTTCATTTTATTTTTGCTCTTACTAATCATAAAGCTTCAATTCATCTTGTGTCTGTTTTTTGTTGTTGGTGGTGTTGTTATACTTAGTTCAGAGAAAAGAATAATTTCAGAATAAAGAGCAGATGCTTCAGAGTTTTATGTCCCTGAACTCAACCTAAATGGATGTGTCCATAACTAAAAATTACAACTATTAATAACTGAAAAAGCCATGGTTTACAATGTAGTTATGGCCAAGTCCAAGAACCACACGACACACAACCAGTCCTGAAAATGGCACAGAAATGTCATCAAGAAGCCTCGGTCACAAAGATATGAATCTCTGAAGGGGATGGATCCCAAGTTCCTTAGGAACATGTGTTTGGCCAAGCAGCACAAGAAAGGCTTCAAGAAGATGCAAGCAAACAATGCCAAGGCTATGAGTACATGTACCGAAGCTATCAAGGTCCTCATCAAGCCCAAGGAGGTCAAGCCCAAGATCATTCCAAAGGGAGTAAACCGCAGGCTTGCTTGACTTGCCTATACTGTCCACCCTAGCTTGGGAAGTGTATCCATGCCCCCGTTGCCAAGGGTCGCAGGCCTCGCCGGCCAAAGGCCCAGCTCCAGCCAAGGCCCAGGCTCCAGCTTCTGACGCAGCCCAACTCCCAAAGGTGCCCAGGCCCCCATGAAGGCTCCACAGTAAAAGCCTCTTATCTGCTGATATAAAAACAGAAGGACTGGTGTGATCCCTGGGGTGCCATCTGTGGGGGGCTGGTGTCCTCCTATGCTCTTCGTACAAATAAACCTGAGGTAGGATATGTTAAAAAAAAAACAAAAAAAAAAACAAAACAAAACAAAACAAAAAAAACTGAAAAAAGTCATGTTTTTATTAAAAATTCTATGACAAGAACTTAAAAAGAGATGCCAATCTGAATCACACCAACGGTTTATGCCACTAACATGGCCTACGACAGTTGCTCCCAAGAAAGTTTTATTAATGAGTCTGATAATTAATGCCATCTTACACTGCAATGTCCTAGTATCAGCTTTTTAGTTCAAAGTTATAACTTATCCTATTTTTTATTAAGTGGAGCTGGAACAATTTTTATACATTTTCCCCACGAAAGCTCCGTAAAAGAAGCTTGACTGGTACTAAACTCAAGTGTATGGTAGGATGAAAATGGCATTACAAAATCATGCATTCATTCTGGACGTACGTTCTTCTGCTCAACTGTATTGAACACATAAAACTACCCATTTGACCAAACAACTTAAAAATGTAAAATTAAAAAAAGCAAGAATTTTTAGAAGATAAATTTCCTTCTTCGTTAGGAAGACATCACTAATTAATAAGCATTCTAATCTACTGTCTTATTCTCTATATTCCATTATATCTGCCACTTAAGATCATCAATTTCATGAACAGAAAAGACTACTAGCTTTTGTTAAAGTCTCTGCAATTGCTTTTAGAACTACTTTCGGGCCAGTGAGACAGCTCAGTGGACTAAGTGCTTGCTTAGGCAAGTCAGGGACCAGGGTTCGATCCCCAGCATCACACGCCACGCTAGCCCCATCCCCTGGGTATGCTGAGCACAACACTGGGCACAGTGGTGCACACCTGTAATCCCAGCCCTGGGGAGGCTGAAAGCAGGAGGATCACCATGAGTCCGAGCTGTGTAGTGAGACCCTGTACCAAATACATTGAGAGAGAGAGAGAGAGAGAGAGAGAGAGAGAGAGAGAGAGAGAGAGAGAATGAATTAACTACTTTCTTTTGCTAATGGTAATTTATAAAAATGATAAATTTTACTAAGCTTTCTCTATTTCAAAACAACCTTATGGAATGAATAGAATCTAGAGTCAAGTTTCCATTTGGTAGACATAAGAACAAATGCAAAGAGGTTACCTGATTTCTCAAAGCCGCACAATGACAGAGTAAGTTCTTAGATCTTTGTGGCCAAGTAAAATTTCAAAAAGCATTCCAAGGATCCCACAAAAGGGATGCCAATTTTGTTATTTTTTAAGTAAAGAAAAAAATATATATATATAACTTCAATCTACTATTGCTAACATATACAACTCACCTTTTATGATAGTAGAATAGGAAAGTCATAATAGAAAATGTGGCTCTTAAATTAATAAAATATGCTTTATAAAAATTTCACCACATTCTACTTGTTTTCTCATTTTACTGTGGGACTGGTGAAAATTCCTCAGGTCTAGAACTAGTTCTCAGACAATACAATACCTGGAAGCCATTTCCCTCTTTTATGCTATTTCAAAATTCATATTAGTTCTTCCATATCTTTTCCTACTTGCATTTCACCATTTTTAAGAAAAAGACCCCAATAAATTGTGGGTTTTTTTTGTTGTTGCTCTTATTGTTGTGGTTTTTTCCTGAGGCTGGAGATGTAGTTTAATGGTGAAGCCTACATGTGTGATTCCTGAGTTTCATCTCTAATACCACCAAAAAAGTATTTTTTTAAAAAGATGCTGTTTTTTTCTAGTACTATAACAAAATGATAAGAACCATAAATTTACATATCATCAAAACCCAAATCTTTTGACTGACTAAGCATTACTAGGGTCAAGACTAGCAGAAATTCGGGAAATACAGAGGCACCATGGTGCCCATCACATGCACTGCCTGCATCATTACTTTAGTAAGAATAGTGGGAAATACACTTGACTATGTCTTCTCTTTCCTCACTCCACTTTCAAACTTACACAAGAGAATGAATTAGAACAATGATTCCTGTCTAGGCAGGAGCTATGCCACATCTGTCTTTACCTCCAAAAGGTCTATTTTTATGCCTCCTCCCGGACTGGTTTACTGGAAGTTCCCAACCCTTCAATGACAAATAAATAGCTAATTTTATAAAGCTTTACAGTTAATTTGCCATTGTACTGTGTATACCACTGTATTTACACAACAAAAGGAACAGCTATCAAATCCTATTCAATAATCATCGTCAACACATGGTCTTCTGTTATATGTGGTCTTCTCTGATGACTTCCTTCAGCTTTGGGAAAGAACTACATGAAAGTCAGAGAGAAAAGAACACCTGACTATGTTCCCAATCAAACAAATCAAGCTCTATGACCCGTGTCACAGCAACACCACCCCAACTCACACCCCCACACTAGTACCATGTGGATGTTTTGTCAAAAAGGTCTCTTTGTGGAGTGAAATGTTCAATACAGACAGTGCCACATCCCCCAAGGACTGTCAGGCTAGTGTGTTTTCTGCTATTATTTTAGTGCATAAAAATTTCACAGCATCATAATTACTTCCTATGACATATTGTACATCATCAAATGATCACACATCATGCACATGAACAGGTGGATTTTGTGCCGCATAAAAGCCTTCAAAATACACCAATATGCCTTGAGAATATCCTGAGATGGGCAATACTATCTCCATTTTATTGAAGAAGAAACAGACTCAGGGAGGTATGTTATTTGTCTAGAGTCACACAAAGAAGAGCTAGAACATAAATGTGGTCCTCTGACCTCGTACTTAGGCTCTTTGCTTTTTTCACATTCTTTCCAAGAAGAGCACCTTCTAAAGGGGAGCCCCTGAACCAAAAGAACACACACATGTTGGCTTTTATTCCAGTCAGGACAGAAAGTCAATCTACCAGTAACTTCAAGAAAAAAAGACAGTCCCTACTATTAAAAATCTGTGAGGTGTGTAGTTTTCTCACCACTAATATAAGGTCAATTTGTTGGTATTCTTCCTGTGCAGTTCCCTAAGCTTCATCACATAAATCTGCCTATCTAGGACAGTCATGAACCCTGGGCAAGAGAAGCACTGGCCTTTCATTTCATTATGCCAGTCTTCCAAAATGCACAAAATGATTATTTCTATATTTAATACTTTATTGTACAAAACAAAAATGTAGCTAAATAATAATACGTAAGTATTAAAGTATTAATGGATACTGACAATATAAAAATACTCATTGCATGAAATATTTAAAAATAAAAAAGCTTGTCTATTTTAAACAGACTAGTATTAGGAAAATTAGCTGTGTATTTTCTGAAAATAATTACTTGCCAAATCAAGCTGAAAGTTTGAACTGTATAATTAATTATTGCTAATAAGATTATCCTGAACATTACCTTTACTGCTTCCTATGAAGTTTTTCATATCTGATTACATATTCTGTTTGCAATTTAAAAAAAATACGAGATTATTGGAAACCATTTCCAAAACCAGAAAAAGTATGCAAAATAAATGGTATGATTATTTCTCTGTCCCCAGTTCACATCAGGTAGATTGATTAAAATGCTAATTTTTCCATATGTGACTAAAGCGTAAGGGAGCAGACAACTGGAGACGGCACGGTGTGCTAGCAATCATCGCGGGTGGGTAAACTGACAACATGTAACTGCATATTAAGACAAATGTAGAATTTAGACAAAGTATTCCATCTCTTTTCAGATGTATACTTTTAAACCTCAGGAACTGTTTTCAGTAGATGTCATGCCTTTTAACTTGAAAAAAGATAAGCGCAAATAAGCTCCCAATTGTCTCCCCAATATGTAAACCACATCTCGGGCTGCTGTCTCTGCTACTCCTTTGAAGTTTCCCTGAAATGTCATGTGTTGTGAAGACTGCTGTGCATAAGCAAGACAATTTGCTCACTCTCAGAATTCTTACCGGTTTCCACTGCTATTTGGTATCCAGCCTCTAGTCTCCGAGATGACCTTTCCAGCCTCTCTGTGTTATCGAGCAGATGTGCCCTCTGAAAAAGAAAAAGGGGAAAAAAAAAAATCACACGGCCATCTACAATGTTCTTTTTTTGCCTTTTTAAAAAAATAATGCCTTTGTATGCCCCCAATATTTGAGGGGAGGGGTCCCAATCCATTATAGTTAATTTTTTGAAAATCTTTCAGTACAGAAACCATGACAATGAACAGATTTCCGATCAATCATGTATAGCCCATTCACTTTTTTGTTTTAAAAAGACTCATGTTCTAAATGGCCACAATGAATCTTATTCTAAAACACTGAGAAATGTATGAAGACCAGAGCCAACTAGATTTGTTTCAGCAGAGCTGAGAACTGCAGAGATCTATGATCTTATTTGTGTTTATTTTTAATAAAATACCATCATTTTTCAAAAAACCATTTGCTCCTTTGATCCCTGAAGACAGTAATTTTTAAACACGAACTTTATTTTTAAGAGAATGTTCCTCAATTTTGGATGTGCAGCAGATGCCACAGAGAACAACATATGCTACTGAACCAGAATACTAAACAGCTTTTCTAGTTTAATACAACTAGGAGCAAACATCAAGAAACAAGAGGCACATGCTTCTCCACTTACACAGACATACAAAACTGGGAGTTTATTCCTAAATATATGGCACTAGATTGAAGGTGAACTTTTGAAACAGAGCTTTCAAATGTCAACTAAAATTAAACTAACCTTATTCACTTCTTTTTAATTCTAACTAATCAGGAAATTAGGGAATCTCCCAAATTCTCAGTTTTTAAACTTGTTTGTCTATGTCAAGACTGTCTTATTTTTTAATTTAACCATATAGTAGATCTACTCAGGTTGCCAAAATAATTTATAAGTTAACCATGGCTATGAATGAATAAGAATACATATGTGCTGCAGGTACATGAATGTGAATATGTGACTATATATGCCTGGATATTTGTGTGTGTGTGTTCATGAGTACATGCATTTGTATAAATTAATGCTTGTACCCCTCAAATCAGTTTTGGTGTCTGGACAAAAAGAAAAAAGATGCAACTACAACTCCTACAACTTTGTGTTGTTGACAGATGTCACTTAAAATCGAAGAAATGCCTTCTAATAATAATAAAAAAGGAGGTGCCACACACACTATCTGAGAGGCTGTCGAGCGAAATGATCTACCTTGCTCTAATGAGCCCCCACGGATCTTGGAGATGCAAGCTGTATTGACATGCACACTTAAGCTAATACACCTAGACCAGTGCCTCCAAGCTCTAGCAGCCAGGGATGCTGACAGAATATCTCGCTTCCATCTTCAAAGAAAGGAAGTGATTAGTATGTTATCATTACCATTCAAAACGTGATTTCCTTATTCCCTCCCGGCATAGGTGACACATCTGAGATGCGGCCAGACGTTAGAGGCAGCTAAAGCCACATCAAAGCTTTCCTTGAAAATTTTTTTGGGGGAAGGGTTGGGGGGAGTGAGAATCATTAAAACAATGCATGTAGAACAGAGAGATAGGACCTGATGTGAAGGTCAGGAAGCTGCAATAGCAGTCTATAATAATTAATGGAGTTGTCCAACATACAGTGGAGACATTAAGAGAAATATTACCCCTTCCTTCTAGGAAAAAATTAAATATATAAAATGGAGGAAGGAAGGAAAGCTTCTTATATCATGAAAAAGCACAATCACTGACTGCTGCAATTGAGAAAAAGAAGAGGGTTCTATGTGTTTGGCACTGATGATGATTTTTAAAAAAAATAAAATCAAAACTACTAAACCTTGTTAAAAATAACTTTCTTACTCCTAATTCTCCCTACAAGCAAGATATAGGAATAAGGGCTGCTCTTTTCTTCTTTAAATATTTTTTACCTTAACAAAGGACTTAGCTTCAAACTGGCAAATTCTTAAAGATATATCAATTAGATCTAGAAAAGCAGGAGTAAATTCTCCTGTAATGTAGATGAACAAAAGATTTTTTTGGTTTATTTTCATACTGGATGAAATCCCAAATTAAAAGAAAACATTTAGCTGTTATGATAACAATATATATATATATATATATCAATACTAGAAATGGACATTCTACTTATATGCTAACATACAATAAAGGAAATAAACTACTTAAATGTAAAATGATTTGAGGGATTCTATGGTAATACTGGGAGCAAATTTTCTAAAAGAAGTTTTTAAAACTGTGTATTTCTAAACAATGCAAATAACCTTCTTCAGGTGGGTTAGATTTTGTCACAGTAAATCTGCACATGAGAGGATTATCAGTTTACTAGCAGCTTTCCAGCAGGATTTCACTTTGTATTTTGGAACCTCTTAGCTTAAGTCAAACTAAAATCAAGTTCTTGGAACAGCTGTGCTATTTACATTGTTCCCTTAGTTGTGCATTGCCCTGGTTGCTCCGAATGAAAGGCAATCCGTGACAGTAGCAACTGATGCTTTCAACATGCCCCCACATTCCATCCCAAACTCATTCTCTCACCCTCTTCTCAGTCCTTTTCAAAGCAGGTGAGTGAAGCTGTGCAGAAGCTTCAGACAGAGCTCAACTTGTATGAGGAGCTGAGCAGAGTGGAGGGCGGAAGATGCAGGATTCAAACAGCTCAGCACCGCCAACACTGATCAGCTCCCCCATACTACAACTCTGCCTCCAAGCATGCCTCGTTTCCAGAATGGAGCCCGAAAAGAGCATCACAAGGAGGAGACGGGGCACGCTCTGCTTCCAGACACAACAAAACATATTTTGAAACAGATGGGTGCCTGTCTTCCTAGAAAAGATTTCGAAGTAAGAAATCTTGAGCATCATTGACTGTATGATTCCTATTAGAATCCTGACAGAGAGACAGACCCTTCTTAGCATACTGTACACCAATTCAGTGTCATCTCTGTGATGTAGTCTATAACTGCCAATGCTTCACCTACATCAACAAATAGACAAGGGAGTATTTCACAGGATATTACTGTATTAGTTGAATGATCTATTTCTTTTCATTATAATTCTATTACAAGATACAATTTCCAAAACAGGAACTCCAGAACCATAACTGCTAACTCTTGATATAGGGACAACAAAAGAATTAAGCCACCAGTAGTAATATAGTTTAAAAGAAATGCAGACATGAGATTTTTTTCAGCTTTTAGAATTAAGATTTCTAATTTCACACCATTCAGCTTAACAAAGATAAGTCTTTTGACAAAAATATAGTCAACTTTACTAGTCATTGCTTAAATCCAAAGGTATTAAAGATTTCAAGACTATTGTTAATTCTATTAACATTTAAAAATTCACATTCTTCACCTAAACATGAGCATATGTAAATATATACAAACTTATTCTACCTTTAAGGAAAATAATGATGTATCATTCACCAGAATAATAATCTTACACATTAAAACTGAAATTATATTTAGTATACAAATCTAACATAAAAAGTAAACGCCACAAAAAAGAAAAAGATTTTAGACAACTTATTTGTGTATATTTTCTCCTTCCATGTATATGCAATTATTACTTGAAAAACAGAATAGCACCAATACATTTTCAGGTGGAAGAAGTATGGAAAATCTTAATCTACAAGCTCCTAAATTAATATCTGCATCACCCAGAGAATGATAACATACCAATTTAAAAAACTTCTAGGAAAATCACAATCAACATAGTCACTCTAAACTTGAAAATAATTCAAAGTACTATTGGGTATTGGAAGAAATTAGATAATTAGGTAATTTTAATATCACATCTTTTTTATTTCCTAATGGAAAAATAATAATCTTGTGACAAAAAAATATAACTACTCTGTCTCCGAAATGGAATATGGAATCATACTTGATATGTTTGGCCTAATTGGGAAAAAAATCCAATAATTGAGCATCCTTCATTGATAGGAAGGTAAAATCACTTAACATTGATGCAAAAATTTACTGGTCCTCAAAGCAAAAGCAGGCCTACCTTATGAAACTACCTAGTAAACTTAATAAAATGAGAACTCACTTGGGTGCCTACTTCCTTCAGAAAGGATGGTGTTTAACAATGACGAGAGCTTTGGTTGTTCTTATGTGTCTAAGTATACACAGTAGCAGAGCATTTATAACATATGTGTATTTCCTCCACAGGCAATAAATTCATGGTGTCTTATGTTGAACTTAAAAACTTTGAAGGACAGAAAGAAGTTTATTTAAGAACAAGTTTTGGTAAAGGAAATCAGAATATAAGAAAAAAATTCAACATTATTCGCTCCCTTAAGAAACTAACAAAAATAAAGCAAAATTGAAGTTATAGTCTAAGGTAAAGCCACACTCAGTATAATTTTAAGATATCCTGTATCATTCTTTCTTTTGTCTTTAAAGTATTAACTTTCCCCCAATGCCAAGAAAGAACAATGCTCCTTGTAATAAGTGAGGTTAAGAAATAGTTGTTCTTTAGAAGATGGTCAGCAGAGTTTAGAGCAATAAAGTCCATACTTTTTTCTTTGTTAGACTTTTCTGGAGAAATAAAATATCTACTTCAGATTTAGAAACTCAATTTTATGAGGAAAAGTAGAATTAAAGGGATAAAAAGGAAGCTAGGAAGTACTCACCTCTTCACGTAATTTTATCAACTGCAACATGAATGCACAAAAAAAAAGATAAAAAGGAAAGAAATGGCAGGAAAGAAAGATCAGTTGTGTGACAGGATACAGAATTAACATTGACAATTTATCTGTTTACATGTTTAGCATTTAAAAATCACAGACAAACACATTAAAAGAACCTAAACCTAGACTACATGCAGAGTTTTTGAACGAATAAAGATCACTTTCTCACACTGTCACATTAAACAAAGAGAATAGTGTGAAATTCTCTTTTAAAGTACATCTAAGACACCATCATGAAATAAAGGGGAGCGACTTCATAGAAGTCTATATTATAAAGAAAGAAAACAAGGTTACTGTTCCTCTCTTCTAAGAATGTACCACCGAAGAGGTTTAGTATGTACAAGTTTTCAGGATGTTTCTCTATCTGGAAACTTGACAACTGATTTCAGATTTTACCAGAAAATGAAAATGATTAATAGTTAATGTGCTGGTTGCAATAAGTACTTAAAGCAATGACTATTATATGGGTATATGATTGCTTTAGGATGTAACACTGTTTAACTTGAGAATGAAGAATGCTAGTATAGATAATATCTATTCAGGACGTAGTATCAGGAAATACTTCACTATTCCGAGAAATGCTGTATAAACTGGAGTTAATTTCTAGACTTTTGTTTAGCTTGTTTTTATTTTGTGACTACTGCAATCAGATGACATATTTTCATTTTAATGTTACGTTTCTTCACTTGTCAATTGCCTTTACCTTGTAAACCCAGCCATCTCAAAGCAATGAACTCTTCTAGTTAATCTGTACTGCAATCTATTTTCACTAAAGTAGTACCAATAACCACTCTGTACTTATTGCACATATTTGTATCTCCCGTGATATTTTAATTTTCCTTTATAAAACATTTTTCTCTTTGCCTTAAATATAACACAAATCAAGTTGCTTAACTCTTTAGAAGGAAATGACAGTCATATATTTGCTTCACCTTTTGTATTCGACAATATTCTAAACCACAATTTTGTAGTTGAGATGACTACCAGATTTCTGCAACAAACAGAAATTGAAACCTATGTTCTACAGACTCTAAGCCACATTCTAGATCTGAAATTTGCATCCTCAGCAATTCAGCTCTACAACTGATAATTTTTAAACATCCCAATAGCTGTAACATCTGTTTTAACACTTGACCTATGGAGGCTAGTAAATTAAACTATTGCTTTGGGAGAAATGTGTTATGAATTGCTCACTATACATCTTTCTAAGAGCATCATGTTTACTTCCATAATGTGGAATTCTCAATACTTAATGCTGTTTTTTGCTTCAAATTCAAGGCAGGCAGTATGCATTCCAGCTTATTCTGTAATTTCAATTATTACATGAAAAGTATTTCAGCACAAAAGAGTGAGATTTCAAAATTGTTATGAACCCTTTATGAAAAGAATATAGGTTATTATGTGACACCTTACTATGCATGTAACAAAAATGAAACTTTTAAAGTTTCAAAACAGAGCTAGAAATTGTCATTATTTTTAAACACATTCATTCCCTCCAAAACCATAGAGATTGGATGAGTCAAATGTCTTTGTTTCACACGGCAAGTCTCAAATCTTACTCTAGAAGAAGTAAAATTTTAAACTAAAATACCTGACCTATCACATATCGGAATCTTTCTCTTTGCTACTGGAACATCATGGGAGAAAAAGGCAAACATTAATTCTCAGAAGACGACGATCTGGGAATTGATCGCACAGCTCTTTTCTTCTGGGGGCACCATTCTTCAGTCGACTATGATACTTAAAGGGGCAAAGTTTAAAACTACTCCTCAGCAATAGAGACCATTTGGGGCATGCCACCCTGCCATAATCAATGAGTGTTTAAAAATGCTACCCATTTGTTTTTTCAATAGGTGCCAAACAAAAACGTTCTATCTTGTTTGTGCTGCATGGCTGCATTCAAGCTCCACACTGGATTTGTAGCTAAGCTAGGTAATGGGAGGGTTTTTAATCTTCATCTTTTTTTTTTTTTTTTCCTTTTTCAGTTAGGCCAAGAATTATTCATTCGAGTAAACAAAAGATAGTACATTTTTGAAAATTAGCAATGCTTACACTAGACTGTAAGTAGTGATTTCTATTTTATCGAGTTGTTAGCTCCATCATAGGCGACATGAAAGTGTGCTATGCTATAATGTTGAGTTAAGATAATCAACATCTTTTCTGAAACAAAGATTTTTTTCCCCTCAATGTAGAATTTGATACAAGAGGTAATCTGTTCCTTTGTGGGCTGAAAAAATCTGGTTTACGCTGGTTTGAACCAGTGGAATCTCTTGTGGTTAAGCCTTCTGCTGTGACTGAAATCAAAACCACACTGCAGAGAGAGTGAGGGTCTGCGCGCCCGTGCGCGCGCTGCATCATGTGACCCCCCACAACTACCGATTTTTTTTTTTTTTTTTTTGAGCTGATAACGGGACTGCCGTCTCTGTCCGCATACAGATAACGAATAAATGCTGAACTCTATTAAACGCCCTTTACACATTATCGTGGGTCGAACACACAATTTTCTGAACTTATGATGACAGTCTATTTATTTTGCTATAAACCCTCAGCACGTAACGAACAGATTTGTGCCTGGTAATGATCTGCTCTGCCAGGGCTGTATGAAATGATACCGACCTTCTTTAGATCTTGGGGAATTAAATTGACCGACTTCACCCCCTGGTCTGTAGCTGAAGTTTGACACACTTTATGCACAGCAAGCCCAAATCAGAACTTAAGAAAATCTCGTATTTAAAAATTAAGCAATCATTATCTGCTAAAAATTACCTTACCACAAAAATTTCCACACATCTGGAAGTATCCTACTATTTGTATATTTTTTGAAGCTTCTGTATTGGATTTACGCACTCATGGATCAGTATAATTTTGCATATGGTAACTGTGAAGGTACTAGGGCTCAAAACAAGGGCTTGGCACATTTTAGTTGTCCTATTATCCTAATCCACTAAGAAAAGTTTTATGATTTTATTCTACAAGTTGGATTTTTCTTCTTCTGAAAATGGTTTTCATGGAAAGAAAACAAGTTAAGAATGTAAGGTTTTTATTCCCTAAACAGCATCATAACTGAATAACTCAACTCTCTCAAAGATTTAAAAGGTTGCTATATTGAGTGGTAAATAAACTTTAAAAGAATAGATTACTTTTGCTTAAGACAATAGTCCTTATAAAGCTGATAACAGAACAGCATTCAGAGGTGCAAAGTAGACAATTTTGTCCCTTTCTTGTAAGTCATGAATGAGCTGTATTGGACTGAATGAAGTTCATTTCTAAACTTCCACAAAGCAATTAATTTGCAATAAAATGAAATGTGTATGAGGCAGTTCAGAGCATTTGAAAAATCTCTAACTTTCTGAGATGTTAGCCGCCCTAGTCATTACAGACATATTTACATATCTACGAGTGAATTAGGTACATGTTTATATACCTAAGAGTAAATTAATTTAAAATTATAAACATATGTATTAACACATTTTAAATGCCTAAAAAACTGCATCATAAATTACCAGGATGAGAAGTTGCATTTACTACATTCATATTTGTCTGAATCCTCACAAAGAAACCACTACAGGCCGGGTGTATACAATGCACTAAAACCAATTTGGCAGCACTTTGTTTTACCTGCTTGTAATCATTGCTATTGATGCTTTTTTAAAATTTTTGATCTACACATAATTCAATTCACAAATACATTCTAATTTCAATTAAATGAATGTTGTTAATTTTGTCTCATTTTAGGCTTTACTTGTACAAGTCTGTCATAAATATTATATGAAGTAGTTTTGAAAATCAATTTACTAACAACTTGAAAATAAATTTATTTTCTAGAGCCAACTACTTTATACAAATTATAGGTAATCCTATCTGAAAACACCCTATTGTCTTAGATTTTGAGCTACAAAAATTAATATGAAGAATCAAATTAATTTTTTTTTCTTAAAAAAAAAAGATCTTCCATTTGGGTACATTGTCTGAATCAATGCTGATGCAGAACAAGAAGTTATTTTCAAGTGACCACATTGGTTAAGGAGACATTTCAGTTTGAGAAATTTTAATTCCTATATTATGGCAATTATATGACAGAGAGCCTCAAAAGAAAGCTTCATGACTTCATCATCATAGGAAATTTTACTATACTTTGTAACAAAATATCCATAAAGTAACATATTTTTTTGAACTTTCAAAAATCATTCAAATTTGTGACTGAAAAGTTCATGTAAGTAATAATCTAACAGTTACATATTCTCAAGACTATAATTTATCATACTCTATTTATTGAAGTGACAGCTCCTTACAACTAAACTTCAAGTTATCCAAGCCCTTTCAGAATTTGTAAGTTTGATTTATACAAGTCCAGGGGAATTCTCTGCATAATCACTTTAAAGTGACAGAAATACAATTTGAAAAACTCAGAAAATATGAACTCAAAATCTATTTTTGAGAAATCATTTCATTTAGGCATAAAAATCATCTTTATATGTATGTAAGGCAAATATTTTAGGCACATAAAATGTCCATTAAGAGAAGAGAACATGTTTTTTAAAAAAGGATTCCTGTCATAGAACTACAACATTCATTACAATAAAGAAGGCTAAGTTAGACAGGAACACCCCCTTCTTTTCTATTTCTTCTGCATTAGGCAGTAGTTTCAAATGAGAAAAAGATCTATAGCTTTTTAAAGAACTGACATGGGAGCTACACGTTTCACTTTTTTGCAAAATCGATTATGCTATTTTACAGTACATAGGAAAGAAAATTATGATTCATTCACTCATGAGGTCTGAGCAATCCAAACCTAACTCACTTTTATAAAAGGAGAAAATATTTGCTCTCTCATCTTCACATTATTTAATCTAGTATGAGTAAAACCCCTTCATCACACCATCCTTTTATGTTTGATGCACTATTTTTCTCTTTAGCTATTCTCAAATTTCAGTCAGAAAAGCTGAAATCCCAAGTCAAAACTGAACGTGTTTACATGTCTGAACTCAAGCTGGTAACATCCAAATAGTGGAGGACGTGAGAACTTCATCAAAACAACAATCAACTCGGTGACACTTCTCCCCTTTTTGAGGGATGGGTGCAGACCCTAATCATACAAGCAATATCTCTGTTTATAAAACATTATAGAAGGTAATAATACAATGTCAGCAATTATCTATTTGAAGTGGTAAATATAATTATGCAGATTCTACAATATGTATCAAATGCTATGTTTCACTATGTTATGAAATGTTGTTTTACCTAGGGAGTGATTTTTGTTCAGTGTTATTTCAGCAGAGTAGAGACCCTCACAGTACTTGCCAAAGTAACATTAATGAACTCATTCAGGTCTTCCTTGTGAAGGTCCCTGTCACCAATCAGTCTCTAGGGGTGTTTGATACATTTTAAAAATCATCTCTACACTGAAGTGCTTGAAGCATTTCTTTAAAGTCATATTTATTATCTATACGAATTTATGAAGTCTGCAGTATTAATTCAAAAAAAAATTAGGACATTAATTAGACTCATGGCACTGCTTTGCGATCCATTAAGAACTGACAGCCAAGTTGTAAGACCCTTTTAAGAAATAACTTAACCTATTTTTGCCTATGCATATCTTAAACTGCAAAAAAGACTTATTCTATTATTATTATTATTACTATTATTTGACAGAAACAGGTCTCTATCTGGCTACCCAAGTTTCACACTGGTGCCTATAATTTGCATTTTGGTGAATGTATTTTTAAGAAGCTACACAATAGGAGACTGAGCTGCGCTGTTGAATTTTGAAAGCTTACTTTCATTTGTTTTGCTGCAAGTGTTGATTTAATTATACTGCATTATTATCAAAGCTGTATTATGTACTTTTTTATTCCTTTTACATGTGTTTGAGGTGAAGACCTTGGCTTTGTCTGCAAACAGTGTGTTTCAAGTTATTCCTTAAGTACTAAATAATAAAGAAAAGAGAAGAAAAGATTTTTTTAAAAGATAGCAGACAGTGATCACAAGGTAAAGGGTTAAATGTAAGATCTCCAAGAAACATTTTGAAGTTGATTAAGACTCCAGCTTTGCATTAAACAGTATCGCTTCCACATGAGTTGCTGCTAATACTGTTAAGGAGCAGCTTGAGAGCCCAGTGTGCCTGTGACCTCCTTCACCCTCCAGCCACCCACCGGGCCTTCCTGATTAGCATTCTACCTGGTTCTCGGAGGAATTCCCATCATCCCCTAGGAGCTCATTCCGTACTTCGTCACTGTAGGCGATCCGTGACCTTTTCTATAAAACAAAACAAAAAGGGAAAGAGTGAGATGAACGTTACAAAGTAAAGGCTTCCAAGCATTACTGGTATCAAGGCTTATCATCTCAAACCTCGAGAGCCCCCTAATGGAAACCTATTGGCAAAAATTTACAAACCAAAGTTGTGTAAAGTTCCCTGAACTTGAGAAGTTTAGTGTAAATCAGAAGTTTTCAAAAATGACAATAATGAAAAATATTGTATCCTGTAAATATTTTATTCACATTCATAAAGGGATCTGAACTTGTATATTACTCGACACATCATCATTCGAATAAGAACACTAAACTCAAAGAAATACAGTGAAATAGCTGTTCATCTATGGAGCAGAGATTAAAATTAACACAGAAGTATAGAGGGTCTTTAACACTATAGCAGGAAATCAGCTATACAACTTAGGATTTTTAAAATATCTAATTCTAGGATAATACTTACATCTATATCTCTAACTCTACTCTAGAATGCCTCAACTAACATATATCTATATTTCTTTCACTATTCTGATGTTACTAACCAGAAAAATAGGGAATTTAAAAGCCCATCTCCCATGCAAATGATAAATTAAAATATAGCCTATGGAAAAGCATAGAAGTGATTTTGTGTCTGTGTGCTTATGTGTGTGTGTGTGTGTGTGTGAGAGAGAGAGAGAGAGAGAGAGAGAGAGAGAGAGAGACAGAGAGAGAGAGAGTGTGTGTGTGTGTGTGTGTGTGTGTGTGTGTGTGTGTGTGATGAAGCAAATTAAGCTTCCTAATCCCAGAAATAAATGAAAGTGGGCTCTGAGTCAACCTTTCCCAATCCCAGTAAATAAAGACAAGTGGACTATGAGTGAATATTTCATGTATGGTAATTTTGTCTTACAAGAAATCTATCCTTACCTATAAAGTCAGAGGGAAATGTCTGTAAAGCAAACAATTGGCAAATTATCTAAATATGTACACACTTGAGAACACTAAGAGTCTATGACAATTAGTCATAAAACTAGAGTGTGGTCCTCAGTTCCTTCTTCATCTTTAATACTTCAGACCCAAATTCAGATTTACAAGTGAATACTTTTGTTGCCTTTTCTGCATCTGAACTAATTAAGTAAAAATGATCAATTAAAAGTGATGGGGAAGCGGATGAGCAGAAGGGGCAGAAAGAGAGAGGGAGCAATAGGAAACAGATTAAGATATGTCAAGTGCATGTACCAACTTCCCAAAATACCACCCTCATCAAGGTTTTTTTTTTTTGTTTGTTTGTTTGTTTGTTTTTTGTTTTTGTTTTTTTTTTAAAGGCAGGTAGGAAAGAATAATTCCTTTTCTCAACTAGGGTCTATGTTTGGAACATAAAGGTACTACTTGTTTAACTGTGATCTGAAAAAGTATCACAGTTTAAAAGGACTACTTTTAATGCATGAGCAGAAGTTAACAGTGAGATTTTCATTAACTTTGGTGAGTAGTGAGTGAGCTGCACTGCCTGACCACATGGAAATCATAACATCCTAAGCATAAAACCGTATCATACTGGAATTCAAGAGGAACTTAGACGTAGAGCAACCAGTAAGCTTTAAACCACTTAACAGAGATAGTGTTTCTCAACTGGGTTTCTTATCAAGCCAAAACTCAGAAAATCACCTCAATTCTCCCAAGGATAGCACAAAAGAGAATTTAGTTCATTATATATAATGAAGGCTTCGGCTTATGGCTCTAGCACAACCAGTTTAAGAAGACTTAAGGCAGCATCAATAAAAACACACACATACAGATAACCCCTTTTTCATAAATGGAAAAAGTCAGTTTCATGAAATTCTATAGATAGTTCTGATTAAACTGAGACTAGAACTGTAGGGTCCTGACTCACAGTTGAGTGCTCGTTCTACCTTATAAAAATTCCTCCCTGTTCTATTATTTGCTAGACCATGGAGGGGAAAGGCACAAGAATTACTGAATGTCTCAGTATAAAGGAAATAGTGGAAACCCTTTCGGAGCTGAATCTGCATCCCATACCCTACTTGCCTACTACAAATACGTATTTTGTATCTCAGCAACTGCAGTAAGGCTGTAGATAGATAAATGCAATAGTAGCAGTGTTGCAGGGAAAAGAAGGAATTGGAGAAGTTAGGCAATCAGCTTGAGATTGGGAAAAACAACTATATCAGATCTCCCCAACATATTCCTTTGTGAAGATACCAGATGTTTTTAGTACCACACACAGCACGTCCTAAATCTACTTCTCTTATTATTTACTGAAGCTATTGTTAATTAACTACTTCTATTGACTGATCAAGAATTGTACTAAAAATGCTAAATTACAGGAATCTATTTCATATTCTTAATACAACATTTAGATCAAGCCAAAGCTTTCTTTCGCCCATTTGGATATCCCCACTATAGGAGTTTCAGACTAGCTAAGCAAAAAGTATCTTATAGCAGCCTGTTTAAAGGAAGTGAGAACCTTTAAACAGGCTGTGGTATCAGAGCTGCCTTCTTAATTATTCATTTCATCACTATGGGGGACTAAAACATTCCACAGTGTGCAATAACATCATATAGAGATTGTTTTTGTTTTCATCTTTTTTCACCAAAATAGCAACAAATTGGCAGAGATTTTTCAATTGTAGTATATTCTTATTTCAATGTAGTACTTCAAAATAAAAAAAATTATAAATGTGTAACCTGAATATCTAATCTTTTTTTGGATAGAATGCTCTGCTTTTTGAAAACGAGCAATTAAGTTCTATATATGCTCAGCAATGGAGAACTAAGGGTTCATCTACAGTGAAGGGTGGTCCCTAGAAATGTCATTCTTTACCACTGGCATGGCAGAAAACTGGTCATCTGGGTAGCTCTTCCAGATGTAATTAAGCAATTACTTATATTACTACATAATACTTTAATTTTGAGGTTTCAAAGTTAATAAAACTGAAACCACTATTTTAGCTTGATAAATCTAACTAAAATATTTTTATTCTATTATCAACAGCATAAAATCTGTACTTTAGCCAAATGCAAGGATGAGAATTTGAGCTGGAAATGTCACACATTCAGATACAGTTTGAAGGAACCCAATTCATAATGCATTTTATAAATAGTTAATGACTTCTATACATAAGCTAACCAGGCAAATCAAGAAATTGTCAACATTTTTAGTCTTAGTTGTCAGTTACCACTGTCTGCTGGTGCTTTATATGGGGCTCCTGGAGAAGACAGAAGCTCCATGCAGTTTGTAATCTACTGCAATTTCTGGTCTATACCATAAGGGTGGAAAAGTGTCAACTGACAGTATTTGCCACACACACAAATTCGCACACAGGCACGCACAAAGGTTGTTAAATACAAAAGCATGCTTCAGTTTTAGTTGTGTATTTATGTAAAGTATGTTTCTTCTAACTTCTATGTACTTCAGTGGGCTAGACTTAGATGCTCCAACCACTACAGAATACACCTGAACAAAAATTATGACACCAGAAATTGATTATTAACCCTAACAAGTTTGATAGGCAAAATTTCCATGGCTATTTTAAACTAGTGACAAATACGAATATAAAAGCAAGAATTATAAACTCAAAGAAATATTCAGTTTTTCCACCATAAGGGTGGAAAAGTGTCAACTGACAGTATTTGCCACATACACAAATTCACACACAGGCATGCACAAAGGTTGTTAAATACAAAAGCGTGCTTCAGTTTTAATTGTGCATTTATGTAAAGTATATTATATATATATATATATAAATCATATATATATATATATATATATATATAAAAGATTTTTGCACACTGATTGGCTGATTTTCTTAAAGTCGAGTTCAACAGATACACTTATTTGGTTCTGTCTAGGAACTGGGCTTGAAGTAATCTACTTGACCTTGAGCCATAACATTTTCCAATTGAGCTAAAAAGGTCTGTGGACAGGTACCACTAAATTAGAAACAAAATGGATTATTTTAAACTAATTAAAAACTGAGATCTATGATACTGTGCCTTGTATGATACTATATATAGAACTGGCTATACATAGCCAAAGTAAAGATTCTACAACACACCATACGCAAAAACATAACAATGAAGTTGGTTTATTACTAAACCGTATATAAGAATTTAATTTCCATGGTGTGCACATGGCAAAGCAATTGCTTAAATTGCCTCACCTGGGAATTTAATACAATGTTATCATCAGACCAGCCACATTGTAAATAGATTTATAATGCTTTCCATGTGCTGTACTCTGTTGCATATGAATTAAGTAATGATCTGGTATTACAATAAAATCAGCTAGTTCCCACACCTGGCAGACAGGATATTTCACTAAATTAATACCCATATAGCCACATCACAAGGCATGGGAGAGGAAACCAACTCAAAAGCATTCGACTTGAGTTGACATGGGAAGCAAACACTCTCTGGCTATGTCCATTGTCACTACATTGCTCAAGACAATCTGTTTCTAACATCTGTATCACAGAATTAGGACTTTCTCGTTCCCATTCAGTCTTGGCCTAATTTCCTTCATTCAGTATTTTAATTACTAATCAGCAATCCACAACATTCACAAACACTAAAAAAGCCCTTTATTCTAATCTATGTGCAGCAGACAGCCAAATAATTGATATAAACTGCTGTATGGTTTTGGTAAGTAATGAAAGAACAGCTTGTCCTACTTTCTAATCAAATTGGTCTATAGAAGAAATGGTTAATAGATTTCTCCATAATTCTAAAACGAATTACACAGTCTGGTCGGACTTTTCCATTGCTTGTACCATGTTTTCAGTCTCCATATATTTTAATAATGCCCAAGGTTACCAGGTGATACATGTCTTAACTGCCATGCTTTCATAGCCAAAGAATTTAACTGCTCCTGTTACAATTAACACTTTGGGATAGCTACAGAATACCATGAAATTATATTTATTAGCTAGCCATATAATTGTTGGAATTTTTTTCTTACCTAATTTATCTGGTTCTAATTAAATAATATGATAGTACTATAATGTCCAGATGGCATTTTCAAAAAACTGTATCTATCTTTGGCACAACATATCCCATTTTTACCTTCATTTCTATTTTCCTCTGGTCTATCAGCATACAGCCATACGTCCCACACCAGGACCCAATAAGAGGCACCAATGCAGATCAAGAAATGCAAAATTATATTTAAAAAAATTAGAAATTATGAATTATTAAAGTGCTGTCTATACCATTCAAAATATATCATACTGCATGACTGCAGTAAAGGCAAGTAAATTCCTAGGTAAGTGATCACTTATAGGGTGTCAAGATGAAAAACAGGTACCAAATGAAAAGGACAGAGATAACAATTTCATATGTAATCTTCATCAAATTAAGTATTGAATATCTGTTTCTGTATCTCTAAACTACTGGAAATATGTATGTATTTCCTAGGGCTATTTTAAGGCTTTAAATATTATACTAAAGGGAAACTTACCTAACACATTGGCTATGATAACTTCAGAAAGCATGCTCATTTGAATAGTAGTTGATAAGTGTTGGAAAGCTCTCAATAAAACTAACAGACAAATATGCCTAAGAGTAAAAATTAGTGCATGCTTCTTAGAAATGATTTGCCATTTATACACCAAAAGTAGATTTTAAAAAACCATGTTACTTAACCCAGTAGTTCTGTAAGATTGTTCTGTTTGATTCTTTATTCTATGCTACTGCAATTTTTGGATGGTTTCCAATAGTAAAAACTTCACTGTGGTTCTTTAATATTATCAGAGAAAGTAAGTGCCAATCTGTTTCTTCTAAGTAATTATTCCACTAAAACATGACTCAAGGGACTGTTTCAAGTTAAAGGTCAAGCTCATTCACTTGGGAAGTGTACATGCTACATGACATCAATACTGTAGCATTAATAAAGGGAAATATATTTTGTATCTATTATAAACTCATAACCAGTAGACTATATGCAAGCCAGTGGAGACAAAATACTAACATGCCCAACTACTAGAAAGAAAAACAAGTTGGAAAATCAGGTTATCATAAGAACACAAAACAATGTACTGCTCCTTAGTATATAATACTAGGGGAAAAAAATCAAATTAAATTTTGTCTTTTTATCATTACTACTCTTTCATTATTTTTACATGTATTTCCTTTTCGTACAAATTTTTATTTCTAGTACAAAATATGCTTAGAATTTTTATTTCTGGTATGTTTATAGATTTTTTAAAAATTAAGTTGATTGATATAATTTAAATATACATAAAGATCATATTCACCACAGGGAATTGTGCCTGCATATGATATATTTTGATTCCTCTTTTTTCTCAGTCACTGCCCCTCCCTTGCCCCTCTCTTCTCCTCCCTATTTACAAAGACTTGTTTTCATTTTATCTTTGTTTTAATCTTTTTCCCTTTCTTCCTTCCCCCCTGCGCTCCCTAATTCCTCTTTCCTTTTGAACAATTTTTTTCCTATTTCACAGTATCTATTGTACATTTTGATTCGTATTTCCTCTCTCTTGTATTTTCAAGTACATTTCTCTAACACCACAAAAACAAAACAAAAAAGGTTCGTCTATATATTTATATTTTGGCTGTAAATAATGAGATAAAGTACGTCACATTTCTGATTTTTTAACATTAGCTGTAATATCACATGTGAATATTTATTTGCACACAATCAGGCTAAATGTATGTGTATACACATACACACTCACACAAACCCAGATGCAATTCGTATAGGAGAAATGGGCCTGTGTTGCTCAAGGCCAGAATAGACTCACTTAAATAAGCACCTTGGACCACACTGCTGCTGTATCATTTAATGATTTGGAAAACAGAGAGCCCAGAAGTCATTTCCTCTTCTCGTATTTCTAAATTGTATCATGAAGTGTAAGTTTAACATTAGTGTTTCAAAATGCAAAATAGCTAGTATCATGGTCCTGCTTGCTAGCATATGCTTATAGTTTATGACCTTTGACACTGCTATTGAACAGTGTGGCTGTCTTAAATCATGCTAGCTTGTCAATCAACAATTAAGATGCTTCATTCAGAAAATCAGCACATTAATAGAATGTCCAGATGTTGTTAACATCTGGAATAGTGTAAGTATGCAATGGAAGAAATCTAGTTTCTTAAAGTTTTTCTGAATATAAAATAATCTCCTTAAAATGATCAAAATGTTTACTATTTTTAATGATATATAGACAACACTATACATGCCCCTTAGAAATAGAACTCTGATACACAAATGCCACACGGCAGATACTTTGTTTGCATATAATTAATTTATATAAATTCAGTTTCCCTGTGTAATCTGCCTAGCAATGGGAAGGCAATTATTCACTGAAAATCTGTCAATACCCATAACTTTGAGTGGTGTGAACATCCAAGAACAAGCTGAGGACTTGAGGACTCTGTAAAAGGAACAGTGAGGTCACATGACACATAGACTAGGCTACATCTTTAGAGACAAGGGGGTTTTGAGGTAGATGAGGGATGCACTCCAGGCCACAGGACTACAAAAGACCATGAAGAACATCATACATCATCAGAGTCCCTCTTCCCATGCTGGTGTCTTTTCCATTGACTATACCACTGGGACAGTTGGGGTCCTCCTTCTTGCATTTCCCAAAGCCAAAGGTGGATGCCCCATTCACCTAGCACTACAAAGCTGATTATAATAGTTGTAAATTTTGTTTCTGGTTATCCTCTTCTAATAACAACAATGTTAATGAAACTTAGATGGGCATGGTCGTGCACAACTGTAATCCCAGCACTTGGGAGGCTGAGGCAAGAGGATCACTGCAAGTTCAAGACCAGCTATAAAGTGAGCCCAAGGCCAGCCTGCATAACAAGACCCTGTCTCAACACACACACACACACACACACACACACA
>NW_004524618.1:13020939-13043207 GCF_000260255.1 Octodon degus | reverse complement strand
AATAAAATAAAATAAATATTTAAAAAAAATAATGAGTATAACTGCTCAAAACTCAGCAAGTATATATGCCTCATGTTTCGTAGAGTCAATAAATTGTGATGCTTACGCAATATAGGCAAGTCATTTTAGTCCAAGTTTTCTACAAAAACATTTTGAAGACTACTTGTTACTAGGGTGACCTATTGTGAGACGTAATAAGACAGGCTTGATTCATTAACAACATGTTCTTCCTAAAAGGATCTCCATTTTGAATTGAAAAAAAAAAAAAACTTCTTAAATTAAATGTTTTTATCTTAGATGTTTTTCTACTTATTATTCCTTCAAGTTTCAAAATATTAAACTTATCTCAGCTTTATACATTTAAAAAGTTGTTTCAGTCTATACTACTCTTCCCAGCTACTGCCCAACCTCTTTATCCTTCCCTTCTAAGCAAAGGAAGTGGTGTTTTATATGCACTAGGTCCACATACTCAGTCACCTGCCAACTTACCACACATGGTAAGATACTTCCCTACTTCTCTTCAAGTTTCCCCAGGACCACAATGACTTCCAGTTGTCAAAATCACTGAGCCAAAGAGTTTCAATTTACATGCAGTTTTACATCCATACATGACTTACAATGATAATAAAGAATTCTCATATAACCCATACCACATTTGTCATGATCAATGGATCCATTGTTCATTATTTATCATTATTAACTAAAGCTCATCCTCTACTCAGATATCCTTTTTACAATTTTTTTTTTATATAAATCTTTGTAGTGCTGGAGATTGCACATAGCTACATCCCAGCCTTCCTTTTTAGAATCTGAGGCAGTGTCTTGTTATGTTGCCCAGGCTAGCAACTTTACTGTAGTCTCCCTGGTAGAGCCTCCCCAAGTGCAAGGATTTTAGGCATGCACCCTGCATCTGACCTCCATATACTTAGTTTTTAACTAAGGTTCCTTTTCTTTTCCATGATCTCATTTAAACATTCAGAGTACATTCAGTAGCAATGTCCCCTTACATTCAGTAGCAATGTCCCCTTACAGTAGCCTCTTGGCTTATGACACTTTCTCAGACCTTCTCCTCCTGCTTGTGGTGTAGGGCATCAAACCCAGGGCCTCCCCCTTGCTACTTTTCTCATGATTTGCTTGGAGTGTGTTTTTGGGAGGGACAGTTAAGTGCCATTTGTACCTCATCACATGAAGACTATACATCAGCAACATGGCACCACTGTTGACATTGACCTCGATCACTGGGCCGAGGCAGATTTTGCCACTGCACTGTCCTTTTCCTCTTCCTGTATTGTACTCCTTATGCCAAGCTCACATTTAAGCAGTTGGGTGCTACGTTCCATCTCCTTGAGGACACCATTCCTGTATAGCTTATTTGGTACATTTCTGTACAGGTGATCTGTCTAGTTAACTGTGTATTTACATTATTGAGATTTAAGGATATCTGTTTTATACTTTGAGTTATAATCTAGCACTACTTCACTTTGTTGCTTACATTATAGAAGCAGACCTCAGGGATCACTTCGTCTTTTTCCTATTTCCTTGGCAGTTCTGCCACTACTTCACTTGGGATGCCGCCCGTCCTTCCAGTCCCCATCACTGTTAACTTTTCTCCTAGTCTGCTCATCAAGTGTGGATGGTGCCTGAGGGTGCTCAGCCCTCTTTTCACCCATCTGAATAGTCTAAGCAATATCCATCATCCCCAGTACCACCTAGAAGCTGGGAAAGATGTTTTCTGCATATTCTACCCACAAGCCCAAATCATGCTGGGCATCATAACCAAGTACTTTCTCACTTAACACGAACAACATGGGGAAAACTCCCCTTTTTATGAATTTCTCCCCTTTTGATTTTCCGCATTTAATGGATAGCATTATTGTGTATATGGCCTTCTTACATAAAAATCTAAAATTTATCCTGTTCTCTCTTTTACTCCACAAGTCCAATCAGTTGGCAGGCTCTATCAATTAAAACCTTATTTTTCAGATTACTTACACCTGGAATCCTTACCCATATTTTAAGGATATTTGTTACTATATGCATTAGTTGAATTTTTTCCTCATCACTGTGGTTACTATATATGTAATTCTTCTTTTTATATATGAATTATATATGGCAGAAAACTTTTACAGGAAGACTGCTGTTTTTACACAGAAGTAATCCAATAGGTACAAAGTCTCAGCTCCTCATCTTGGAGCCAAAAAAAAGAGTCCCTTCAGCTCTGTCTCTAGCAGAGTATAAAAGCTATAAAAGAACCATTGCCTACAGATACAACTTATTTCAGAATAGGAATGTGAAAGAAGAGAGCAAATTCATTCAACAAATGTCAATCTGCTGAAGGAAAATGCTAAACAACCGCTCTCTCTCCAACTTTGTTAAGTCAATACTACGTTTCTCTTTAATTTCAAATACAGGCATGTCTCATATCAGCTACTTTATTGTTCTCATGAGTAAGATATTCCTATTTTTATTATGTAGCCACTAAAAGACTATCATTTCAAACGAGATGATGTGTATGCATATTTCTTCTTTGTGTGATCTGTGGACCTTAGGAATATGGATCACCTCTCTTATCTGCACGAAGACGCTCTGCTACAAGCCTGGCATTCCGCTTGCTTTCATCTCTGAGACCCCAAATTGTACTGTTAGGCAACAGAGGGCACTTATCTAGATTGAGCTGTCATACAAATAGATGTTTGTAAGCCATTCAATTTGTATTGGGGAGCATGCCAACAAAAACAAAACCCAGCAATTTGAAACAACAGACCTATCCTCTACAGACAGGAACAAATTGCTATATTTCAAATGAATAAGAATTACTGCAAATCGCACTTCCCACATGAGGGTGCTTCAGAAAGAAAAATATTCTTGGGACTAACACTGTCTAGCTTTTCTGACAGTAGTCTAATATGACTAAAATACACAGCAAGCCTAAAACTAATGTCTTTAAGAAAAACCATAACAAAGGGGGTTCAGATGTCGTAAGAGCAGAGTGAAGCTACCTACCAAGGTGCCAAATCAAAATTCAGCGGCTATATGAAGACGACACTGTGCTGCACTTTAGTTGGTTCTCTAGCCTGTGGTCCTTCCGCAAATACAGAGAGCACTATAAAAAAATTCTGTTTCAGTGCCAATATTCACCAAAAACAAACAAAAACAACAAAAAAAAAAAAAAAAAAAAAAAAAAGAGCAACTTTAAAACTTAACTCACTACAGAAATACCATGTCTGAGACTATTTGGAAAAATATTCAAAGTTGATTTACTCAAGGTTGATGTTAATCTTAGATATATAAGATGTTGATAAATCAATCAATAAAAATATGGCAAGAAAGTTTTTATAATTGCAAAAAATAACAATTATTCCACCAGAATCTAAAACTATTTAACTGCTTCCTCTCACTTTTGTTAAACCATCTCACCTCCCCCCCACCCCCGCACACTAGTCTTGATCTTAAGTAGCTTATGCTTTTGTGAAACTGAGTCTTGGACTTGTGAAGTCATAAACTACTTAATCAGAAATGACCAAATATGCAAATTCAAATCTCACATTTAGCTGAAATTAAAAAATAAACTTTTAGGCTGAGAAGTTCAACTGAACCCAAGTCATTTTAATGGGTAAAAATGTAATTAGTTCCATTATTTAAATAAGTATATTTACATTCTGGAAGTAAGGGTTCTTCGATTAAAATTATGTAATCAGCAATTACGTAATTATCAGTAACTATGTAATTATGTAATCAGTACTTTGAAAATTCTTTAACATGTCACATGGCAATGTTATACCATCATGTGTTATAGGTACTTATGCTAGGACTCAAGACTACTAAAAAGCAGCTAGCAAAAATAATGTACTGTATATACAGAGGTATGAAAAAGACCTCAATGATAATTAAAGTGGATGTCAGGAGAAAATGCTTCAAGTTACCTCTAAATTTTGGTAAATAGAGCTACATGAGAAAAATTATTTTTATTATGAAGAGGGTTAAAATTACTTTAAAAACATGAAAAGGTGTGTGATGTATTCTTTCTACATATATATACATGTACAAATATATATCACTCAAAAATGATAAATCAAATGGAACTATGTGTTAACAATAGGTCAACTGAGGTAATGTGTATATATCTATGTTCTTTCAAATCTTTCTGAAAGTTTAAAATTACCCCAAAATGTCTTTCAATGATTAAAATATGTATTAGTGGAAGAAAGGAAATCATTTTCAACCAGCAGTTTATGTCTCAGATTAGTTTAAGTTATTGATTAGATATATAACAATGTTTAACAAAATATAGTACGGATATTACTAAACAAAACAAAATATAGTACGGATATTACTAAACAAAATATTAGTATGGATTCTATTTCATTCATGGTCAGACAAATTGCAAGGTATGAGTTCCAAATACAACAGGGTTGGTGAAGTAGCTCAGCAGTAGAGTGCTTGCCTGGCCTGGCTGAGGACTGTGCTCCATTCCCAGCATGTTAAGTAAACAAAAATAATATCATGTACTAAGTAAAACAGCTTTACAACAGCTGATACTTGATATTTTCCCCCTTCATTTTACTTTACAGTGAAAGTTCTGAGGATAGTAATGCTAAATTAGACTGCTTAACACATAGTGATGTGATTGATTACAAAAATTCCTAGAAAGTCCCAGTGACAAAGCTCACTGGACCATTGTAGTACTAAGCTAAGATCTTTTACCACGTTCTTAGGTCATTCTCTAATGTTGGGCAAAGAGACCTCACTTTCCAGCAGCTAGACAAATGCCCACTAACTGTGACCTAACCTGGCAACTAAGGCATGGCTGGTCTGTCTGATTTTGACTATGATAGCACTGGACAGTGGCTGAGTATAATACTGTTCTCTGAAAAGAACATGGCCAATTTTGGTGCTCTATAAATATGCAATAATAGTAACACCTCAGGGCTAGAAGAGACCTTGAGAGTCCTCCAGTGTACCTTGCTCTCTTGCATCATTCTAAGGGGAACGTGGCTCATAAGGACACTGGAAAAGAGTTCCCTTCGCTCCCACCAAGATGCTTACCAACAATCACTGGTTACTGTCAGGAATTAGTTTTGTAAACTGCACTTAAATCCACTATACTATGGTTACACATATAGTGGGTTAATAAACAGCTACTGGCCATACTGGGTGTAATAGCTCTTCACAGACTTGAAGACACTTAGCAACTCTACAACTTTCCATCCAGGAAAAATGATCCCAGGACCTTTCTTCATCTGTCCTGTTTTCCAAGTCCTTAATCATCTCAGCAGTGCAGCACAGAATTTTCTCTGAGTTTTCTTTAGGCACAGAAGTCTCAGTTGGATGTGGAGACAGGCAGAAGATCCTGCCAGAACTGAACAAGAACCGAAGTGGCCTCAACCAACTTCTTACATGTAAGTGTAAGGAAACCACTCCTTTCTCATTCTTTATTTCTGCTCTAAATATGTCTATCATATGTACACATTGATTTTTATCTGGGTTATAGGCTAGTTTTTTTTGTTTTTTTTTTTCCTTTTAGGTTTCCTTTTTTTTTTAGGACAGGGTCTATAGGGTCTCACTGCATAGATTGGACTCGTAGTGATCCCCCCCCCCCCCGCTTATAGCCTTCTAAGTGCTGGGGTTATAGGTGTGCGCCACCAAGCCCAGTATCAATCGCCCTCTCAGCATGCCCCAGGGGTGGGGGCAGGGCTGGCACAGCAGGCCAGGGGATTGAACTCCCATCCCCTGTGTCTGCCTAAGCAGGAGCTTTAATGCACTGAGCTATTTGGCCGGCCCTTCTTTTAGATTTATTTTCCCCTTGAAGAAACAATATAATGAACTCAAAAGGTCTAACATTTGGGCACTTATTTTCACTTTATTTATTTATTTATTTTTTGACAGGGTCTCACTATGTAGTTCAGGCTGACTTTGAACTCACTATACAGTCATGGAAGGTATAAAACTTGCAGTGACCCTCTTGCCTTAGCCTTCCGCATGCTGGGATTACAGGTGTACACCACCACAATTGTCTAAATTTGAGCATTTAACAAACACGAAAGAGCTAGAAGAAAACTCCTGTGAGACATGCCGGATTCCAGCAGTGAATAAGAACCCTTATGCAGTTTGGGGCTAGCTGACAAAAAGGTTACAAAAATGGCTACTATAGTGGTTCATACAGTAGGAATTCAAGCAAGTCTTTGCTGTTGAAGGGCAGCAAGTTCGTCCCTGCAGCACATAAAACTGTGGCTGTACTTCTCCGGCTATTTTAAGATGGGCTCTCATAGCTGTGTCAACACAGCCACCTTCCTTTGGGCCCACTTACCACCCAAGCCCCTAAGTACGGAGACCAGATAGCCATCCTATTCCAGATCTTTGCGGCTCTCAGGACGCAACTTGCCTCTATGCCGCCCCCACTCCTTTGGCTCTTTTGTTTTTTCCCTGTTTTGCTGGTAACCAAGTTTGATTTTTTTCTACTTTGGGCTTTAGTGTTTTCTGAGGAGTTAGGTCCTCTCTCACCCCTTTTTTCTGTACCCAGAAGAGAAAATGTTTAAATTGAGACAGTAAAACAACACAAAAGTTTCAAGGATAATGCCTTTCCTTACCAGCACATTATTTAAACATATGAGTTAAATAATTATGATTTGGGGCTGGAGAGATAGCTCAGTGGAATAAGTACTTGCCTGGCAAGTGCAAGGTCCTGAGTTCAATTCCCGGTATCATAAAAAAAAAAGTAATAATAATTATGATTCAAGTCCCGGTTTTACTATTTATTTTCTACGGGTGATACAGAAGGAGCCTCACATCTCGGTCTGCACAGTTGCATCAAGCAAGTAAAAACGCATGCTCTGCTATAATGGTGAGTGCAAGTGCCACATGAACAGAGCTTCCCAGTTAACAGGTCCTCTGAAGTCACGGTTTTTGCTGCTCCTTTTCTTTCGCAGTGGGGTAGATGGGAGAGGCACAAGAACAAACACATTCTAAATGCTTTATTTCTGGCAAAAGTAGAAAACAGGTATTCGCAGACTTCAAAATACCCAGAGCAGTGCCCATAAGCAGCAGCGCTCACGCAGCAGCCACCTGAAGAAAGGACAAGACAGCACGAAGCACGAGGGTATTCTCTCAGCAACACTGAGCTCCAAACGCACCTGTCGGAGTACACTTTCTGATGATGAGGGACTCATTCCGAAGTACAGAACTTCTACTCTTTGTTAGAAATAACAAATGTGGAAACAGCTATCGGCTGGCTGCTGGCAGAAGGCCTCCTAGACATGGTATGTTGAAAGAAGCAGATAGGGCAGGACTCTAGAGAAAGCCAGGACTTTCGCTTCTCTAAGGTTTATGAAAATCACGAGAGACCACTGTTTTCCCTGAACAAACAGAACAAGCCAGAGTAGCTACAAAATCATAGCTGTAAAGCCTGTCAGGAAGCTGAGGACATAAAAACACTTAACAGAAATATATCCCAAAATACTATGGACCTTTTACAGAAGAGACACACAGTTCTTTTATAAAAGAATCCCACTCATTCCTGAGGGAATGGAGTCCCCACAGACAAGAAAACCCAATCAAATTTCTTACACACTTTAAAGATCTGCATCTAAACTGACACAACAGGTCAAGATTTCCAAGAAGCCTTCCAAGAAGCCTTCCAAGAAAGTACCCATAATGCACTTTCCTGTGATGTATCCCTGAGCTTTTCACTCAGAGCATGCCAGGAGAGCTGAGAGAGACCATCTGGGGATGTACAACCTCTCCCATTTTTAAGGTAGAGCCCTTCTGCAGGTGGGGTGCCAGGCAGCAGAGCTAAGAGAAGCACATGCTAAGTCCTCTGAGACACTGTACGCTATAGCACAAGAGCTACAGAAACCTATCTGAGGCATGCCAGCATTGCAGCCACGTAAAGGTGGACTGGGAGAGGGATGGGGTGCTGAGAGAAAACCAGAGGCATTTTGAACCTTCAAAGAATGTAAGGCAACTATCACTCTAGTTCAGTCTCTGCAGTGTGCAGAGAGAAATCTGCTTAGGTACAGAAAGCCAACGGTACCACTGGAGAACAAAGAGAACTTGCCAGAGACCAAAAACTGAACGGCAGGATCATAAACAGAAGAAGATCTACAAATGAGGGCCTGAAACTTAGCATTAGAGCAGAAAGAGATCTCCAGAAACACATCAAGGCCCAAAGTTCAAATTCTGCAGAGAAGAATAGTGTAACTCCAGCTTCAAAACATAAGAGTTTTCAAAATGCATAGCATGAAAATAGATAAATATGCAAATCTTCAGTGCATAAATCACTTTGTGCAATTTTTCCCTCATGTTGCCATACAACACATCAACGTGTGGAGTATTCTTAGCATCTCAGAAGATTCACGTCATTATCCATCTCACAAGGACGACCACTATCCTGACCACTGTAGTGATAAGTTAGCTTGACTTCACTTGAACTTTACATTATGGAGCTTGTGCAGTAGATAAGCTTTTGTGTTGGGTCTTTGTAAGTTTCATCAAGTCTAGGAGATTGGCTTAATCTCATGGCATACAGCGGGACTTCATTTATTTTTTAATGGCTGTGTAGTGTTGCATTGCATGGACTTACAACTTACTTATCCTGCTAATATATTTATTTGATCTACTAATTCTGGGAACTTGAGTTGGTTTCATTTTTTTCATTACAATGAACAACGTGGCTATGAATAAAAAAGTAAGTTTAAATATCCTGATGTGGCAATTTATCTGTTAATAAAAAAGGAATTGGAAGTATTAAAAAAAAAACACATGAATTTAAAATGAAGCTGCAAAAAGGCCCATCAGGCCAAGCATGGTGACACATGCCTGCAACCCCAGCACTTGGGAGGCTGAGGCAGGAGGATCACTGAAAATCTGAGGCCAGCCTGGCCCCACAGTGAGTTCGCAAACTACATAGCTGAACTACATAGGAAGAACCTGTCTCAAAAACATAGCCAACTAAAGATCAGGCTGACTCAGCCACTCTGCTGCAGAGGCCTCAAAGAAAGCACTGCTTTAGTTTCTTTGGTGCTAATAAAATTTAACTCACATGATTCTCTACTGTACTTTTTTTTTTTTTTTTTGGTGGAACCAGGGATTGAACTCAGGCCCTTGCGCTTGCCAGGGAAGCGCTTATTCCACTGAGTCATTCCCTGACCCCTTACTGTACTTCTACATAAAATACCTGGAATATGACAAAAACCAAGACACATGAAGAGACAAAAAACTAAATCTTTAAAGAACAGAAAGGGAGGAAGGAATCTATCAAACTAAACTTCAGTATCTCGTGAATATTTCACTAAAAATGATCATGACATTTTTGAAAAGAAAATTTTCAACAAATAAAAGCTAAAAGCATAGACAATGATACAATTGTCTATCTCAAAAAATTCATGAAAGTAAATTGAAATACCAACAGTAAACACAAAGAGAATTTATCTCTACCAGAACTGCCCAACAAAAGCTGTTAAAAACAGTTCTTTAGACTGAAAAGAAATGCCAAGCAGAATGAACACAGATTTGTGTGAAGGACAAGGAGCTCCAGTAAGTAAATATTTGAGTAAATAAATTTAAAAAAAATTACATATGAGGTTCACAGTATTTCTACAAATAAATTATAAATAAAATATAAAACAACAAAAAGAAAAAGAATGGGAGAGAGGTAAATAGAATTCTACTAGGTAAGGTCTTATTCTGTCCACAGAACTACCAAAGGGTTGGGGACATAGGTCAGCAGTGCAGTGCCTGCCTGGCAAGTGTCAGGTCCTAAGTTTGATTCCAAGTACCAAAAAAACAAAAACAAAAATAAAAACAAACAAACAAAAATACCCCACCCACCACCAAACAGAACACAAGAATGTATAAGTAAGGTTTTAATGCATGAGACAAAACTGAATACTAAAATAATGTGATTTATCCAAAGGAAAGAAAAAAATAAGGACCAAAAAAACAAAGGGCAAAATTCACAGCTACATGTGTCAAGTACAATATAATAATTAAAAAAAAAAAAACCAGAAAGTTTCTACTTTGTTTTTTACAGATAGTACACCAACAGTACTATCAATTTGTTTTACCTACTTTTTGTTAAGCTAGTACCCATAGTTAGCCTAGAGAAGTTAGTGGTACACAAAAATAATCATTCTTGGAGATGATACAATTGTCTATCTCAAAAATTCCTGAATGTAAATTGAAATGGAAACAGTAAGTACACTTACTAAAGCATCATGATATAAAATTAAATACAGAAATCAATTCATATAGACAAATACCCAGTTAGATTATATAATCAGAAAAAAAAATCAGGAAAAAAAAAGAATATGTAGTCAGAGAAGTACTTATGCATATGCTAATGAAAGGCTAAAGGATAAAACCAGTAGACATAAATTTAACTTAGATTCTTATAATGCCAGAATGCAAAAAGTTCTAATTATGGCTCCATATGTAGAACAATATAAGGTTGATAAATCTCAACCATATAAAAACTTTACAATTAGAATGGTAAAATGCAGACTAAAGACAGAATAAATTTAATGTTTGATTAAACAAAGTCAAGAGACATGATAAACTGGAAAAATACTTGCAAGTTCTATCTTTAATGAAAACTAAGCATCAAAATGCAAAACAACAAAAACTCTTAAGAGATTAGTAAGAAACAGACAAAGATCTACCTCTTACTCTGCAAGAGAAAAACCAAGCAAAGGATAAAACTACTTCTCTAAAACATAAAAAGATACCCCATCTTGCCCATAAAAATTATTAAAAATTACAGTGAGATAGATACCTTATTTCCTGTTGGTCTGTCCATCATACACAAGTGTGCTTTCTTCATTTTGTAAGTGATACCCACTACTCTTGAGCACTGATCAGGGAGTGTAACTCAATACATCACCAACAGAGAACAACTATAGAACCAACATTACAAATGTATAAACACTTTGTTTTGTTTTTTTTTAATATTATTTTATTTTATTTTATTTTATTAGAGAGAGAGAGAGAGAGAGAGAGAGAGAGAGAGAGGGAGAGTGGTGTGTGTGTGTGGCCAGCTCAGCCCACCAGGGGGCGGGGCTGGCTGGCATGTGGTGCTGGGGGATTGAACCGCGGTCCCTGATGCTTTGCCAAGCTTGTTCTAAGTAGGTGCCTTAGACCACTGAGCCATCTCTCCAGCCCCTGTATAAACACTTTGAAGAAGTCATTCTACGTTTTAAAGATCTTTGAAGAAAAAAAAAAAAAAAAAAAGATCTTTGTCCCCAGGAAAAATGACATAGTTCAGTTATTAGCAAAAGCTCATGGTTCTGATTAAATAAATTTAGTAAAAGGGACACTATTAGTTAAACAAAAGAACAAAGAAACTCTTCACATATTAATATGGAAAGCACTTCAAAATCAACAGACAAGTGAAAAACCAAAGTATGGAGTAGTGCACATAGGGTATGCTTTTGTACAGCATGCAATTCTGTTACTACTTAAAGGGGTGGTATGCATTTGTATTTGCTTATATATTCATAAAGAAATATGGAAAAATACACAAGAAAGTTCTAAAAGTAGTTCCCTGAGTTAGAGATTTGGGGGAGAGGTGGAATGGGAAGCTGGGATATGAAACAAATATGGAAAGGAGGATCTTTGCTGAACATCTTTGTAACTGTCATAACTATACCCACCTTCACTAAGCCAGCACCACCTCCTCAAGCATTTGCTGAGTAAAAGTTTTCCAATACTGTAACAAAGAACTTGAGGTTGTATTTTTAAGACATTTCAGCACTTGCCCTAAATAGTTTGCAGGATAGTGTAAATAATGGGAAACTTTTAGAAATGAGGCTATAAAAATGTCAAAATAGTGTGCATTTTGGATCATGCAGCAGTTTCCTAAAGGGGGATGAAGTACTGGGCAGAGTGGAGGACAGTATACCACAGGGGGATATCAACAAGTCCTTTCCAGTCCCAGTTTCTGCAGATCTATGATATCAGACTCATATGCACGGGTAAAACAAGAAATGGCAGCTAGTGGCCCAAGGGACACCAGTGGGAATGTACTGCTTCACACGGATAATAGTGACCAATAAAACTTCCAAAATTCAGTAATTAAACTATAGAAGATGATTGTTAGCATATACCACAGATGCTAATATAGTAATTGTCCTCATAAATATCGATTCCAAAGCCACTGTCTGTCAGTGGAAGAATACTTAGAAATGTTTATAAAAAAAAATTTACTTCTCAAAAATTTAATTTCAGATTTAACTAATTACAAATTAACATCTTTTCAGGGTTTTTTATTAATTTTATTGAGAAACAAGTAGCAATGAGACAGTTTCAAAACCAATTAATAGGACAGTTTCAATAACTTAATACATTGCATATTGTTATCTTTGTAGTGGTTATTCACAGTACAAGCAGACATGATATCCTGTCCAAACACTATTAGTATGAATCTTTCTTCTCACTGAATTAAGAGAAGGTAGCTGTATATCTATCCTATTTTGTATATAGAGATAAAAAATAGTCCTTCATTTGTATCCCCTTTTTCTTGTTTAGTTTTGTCAGAGCAATGTCTAACATCTTTTCAAATAGGAATCCTTTAACCACTTAGGAAAAATAATAGGCAGCAAGAAAACTTTTCTTTCAGGCATGAAAGAAAGTCTAAGTAATTTAAGTAAAAAGCACTTTCCAAACTGGTGTCATGCACCTATAATATATGAATGGCAATGGAATACCTAACTCTGATGAAAGTGAACAAAAAAGGGGATAAAAATGAAGGTCCATTTTGTAGTGGAAAAAAAAAATATATATATATATGTATATACAGAATAGTTAGCATAGATATACAGCTCCTTTCTCTTTGTTCAATGAGATGAAAATTTTGAACTAATAGTGTTTAGACAAGACATCATCTTGTACTATGAATGATTACTACAAAGACAACAATATACAATGTATTAATTATTACAACTGTCCTAGTAACCTGTATTGAAACTGTCTCACTGCTACTTCTTTCTCAATAAAATTAATATGTATATATATAAAAAACCCCAAAAAACTGGCATAAAATTGTTTTTTCCTAAGGAATCAGGGCATTTAAAAAAAGGAAATTAGCTGATTTCAGAATATCAACACTAAAAATCAAATCATGAAAAAGAAATCAAGTTAGTCATATGAAATAGCTTAAACTTATACTTGTCAAAAAGACACAGAGTTTTACAGGTTGGAATTTACACTTTCTCAAAAGGACCAAGATGTCCCATTCCTAAGGAAGCTGTACACACTTGTGCCAGAGGCCAGAGTCAATGCTAATCAAGACAAAATCATGCTAGTCACAAGCAGGAGTTGGAAAAGTAATGAAAAGAGATGCATACAAATCCAGTTCACTTTTAGAAAAATAATTAAAAATGCATGCCCTAATGACAGCAGGTCAGCACCAGTCCTCCATTAAAATGTAGGCATTCTTCTAACATACCACACTGACGATGTTGGTTAACTATTCAATTCTGTCTGATATGATGCCCTTTTTTACTTGGGGTTGAGTGGGAACACACAGATTTATTTATTTATTTTTATTGCATGAGAAAAGTTTTATTACTCATGAAGCATGATATGTTTTTCTTTCAGTACATTGCTGGATTTGAATTGCTGATATTCTTTTTTTTCATAATTTTATTGATTAAACAAATAGCAATGAGATAGTTTCAAACCAAATTGGTAGGATAGTTTCAATAATTAACACACTGCATACATTCTTCCTAGTGGTTAATTGCTGTACAAGATGTGGACATGATATCCTATTTACAAACACCATTAGAACAAATCACTCTATTCATTAAGAGAATGTAACTATATATCTATTCTAACCACTTTGAATACACAGATACAAAATGGACATTCATGTGTATCCCCTTTTTTTTGTTAAGTTCCATTATTTGAATATGGAATGCACAGATTTAAATGACAATAATAATCCCTGATTTTCCTAGGACAAGTAAAAAAATTATATTACTAAAAAATGGAATCATTCTAGGAAACATCTAGGATACATACTTTGCTACTCAACTTCAAGGCTGACTAGTCATATTTTTTTTTTTTTTGTAAAACATCACTGAATACATAAGATTGTGGAAACTAAGTACATAAGATTGTAAAAGTTGAAATAAGTATCTACTTTAATTTCTCCCTTCCTTCCTTCCTTCCTTCCTTCCTTCCTTTCTTCTTTCTTCCTTTCTTTGGTACAGGATCTCCCTACACAGCTCATACTCATAGTGATCCTCCTGTCTCAGCCTCCAGCACTGGGCTTATAGGTGGGCACTAAGTAGCTTCTTTAGAGAGTCCTACATGCAAACTGTGATGAGTACTACAACTAAACAGCTAAATTTTTCCTTCTGGCATTATTATAGAAAATACGGTGTTCAATGAATAAAAAAAAATACCTTTATTATTTAATTATAAGATAAACAGCATATTTGCATAAGTTTTAGACTGGTAATATCAAAAACATTTTCATCTCTAATTAGCAACCAAATTATAGTTATTTAAAATATGACTATTAATATAATACTCTTAAGGACTGGGGATGCAGCTCAGTGGCACAGTGCCTGTCTAACAAGTGCAAGGCCCAGAGTTTGATTCCAGGTATCAAAAAAGAAAATAAAAATCAGGTAGGTTGGGCCAGCCAAACAGCTCAGCAGCTGCCATACCAGCTCTGCCCCCGGGGTGCGCTGAGACAGCAACTGAGACTGGGCGTGGTGGCGCGTGCCTGTAATCCCAGCTCTTGGGAGGCTATAAACAGGAGGATCACTACGCACCCGATCTAGTAGTGAGACCCTGAATACCCTGTAGACTCTTCCCTAAAATACAAAAAAAAAGAAGAAAAAAAAATCAGGTATGTCAAAATATTGTTCAGAAGGGAAATCTTGAAAGCAGTATCTCATCTCTTCTTTTTATAAATACCTTTTATGAACCCTAACCTACAGTCCATAACATTTTCCTTACGAGAAAATGGGTGGAGAGTGGGGACATAACTCAGTGGTCTAAAAGCCTGCCTGGCAAGTGCAAGGACCAGGGTTCGATCTGCAGTACCCCATGCTGTGCCTGTGCCACACCACGCTGGCCACTGATTCGGCGCATGGTGGGCACGCGGATGACCCCAGTGCTGGGGAGGCGGAGACAGGCCAATCACTACAAGTCTGAGCTGTGTAGTGAGACACTGATTCGGCGCATGGTGGGCACGCGGATGACCCCAGTGCTGGGGAGGCGGAGACAGGACAATCACTACAAGTCTGAGCTGTGTAGTGAGACACTGTATCAAATAAATAAACAAATAAGATTTTTTAAAAAAAATTAAAGAGAAAATGGAAAGATTTAAAGATTTAAAGCCTGGACTACACAGTGAGTTTAAGGCCAACAGGAACTAAATTGCAAGACCCTGCCTCACAAAAAGAAAAACAAAGAGTACCACTATTTGGTTCTGTGCTATTCAGTGATTCACTCACATCCTTCATTGAACAAAATTTACTCAGTAGCACTGCATGCCAGGCATTAAAATTAGTATTACTACTCTAAAATAGATCCCTACACTGTAAGCCCCTTGGTGTTACTGGGAGGAACAGGAGGCAAGGAAATAAATAACCGTCATAAATGTAAACTTGTACAGTAGAAACAGAGGTTTATTTTGATGTGGTCAAAGAAAGGAAGTAACTTGATCAGGCCAAGAAGGGCTTTATAAAAATGAAGATGCTTGACTTAGGGCTTAAATGATGAGTAGTTGGTCAAGCAGACAAGAAAAAGAAGCACCCAGAAGAAGGAAGCAGCAAATATTAGCTAATTACAGCCTAAAATATGATGCAGGATACCACGAACAAGGGAACTTTGGTGTGTCAGGGTAAAGGGTAAGTAAGATCTGTTTGAGAAAATATTAGGTGGAAGAGGAAGGCTCATCACAGAAGACCTGAAAGTTAGGATCTAGCATCTTATCCTAACCGAAGAGGAACAAACCTAATGCTTATGAGAGTTAGGCCAACAAAGAGTGAGTGACACTGGCCTCACCTCCAGGTACACTGAGCTGGCCACTGAGACCTGGCAAGGTGGTACACATGTGTAATCCCTATGCTGGGAAGGCTGAAAACAGGAGGATCACTACAAGTCCAAGCTGCATAGTGAGACTCTGTACCAAATACATTTAAAACAAAAAAAGTGTGAGTGAAATGGCAGTTGGCTCTGTGGACCCAGACAAAATGCTTCACTGAGATATTTCCAAATTCCCAAATCTTCTGTAATTTTAGGAGAAACCTGAAATTCAGATGTTAATCAGAGATACCTCAATTCCTTAATGTTGAATATCAATTTCTTTTTTTTTATGTATTTAGTACCGGGTCTACAGGATCTCACTACATACATTGGACTCATGATTCTCCTGTTTTCAGCCTCCTAAGTAAGCTGGGATTACAGGCACACGCCACCACACCCAGTCTTAACATCAATTTCAATATATCAGAAACACTGACCAGGAAAAAGATACCTTTCAGCTTAATTTGTCTGTAGATGGAATCTTTGTGAACTTCTTCCTATAGGTACTATAGGAAGTTACAAAAATAGAAATTTGATCTAATTAGATTTACATTCTTAGAAAGTTTCCTATAGATGAAAGTAGAAGATCATAAAGAGGAGGACCAGTCTGAGGGCAGGAATCTCAGGTTTGCTCTTGAAGTTCACAAGAGAGACCATGTAAAAACAGAGAGGAGAGGTATTCTGGAAGTAGAATCCATGGGACTTGGTGATAGCCATTTGTGGCACCAAGGCAAAGATGCAACAGTGAAAATGTATTACCTAATCTAACCAGCATGTGTGAAGACCAGCATAAGGAATCCAAGAAAAAGAGCATGTTTTAGATAAATATCTGAATTTCTGGCCCATGCACAAGGGACACTCCAAAAATAAGTAGGTACAGAGAGCAATGTGGAAGCTTAGGCTAGAAATATGATTGCCAGCCAGCAATGCACAGCCATCAGTGAGTGTCTGGGCATGAATACAATTAATTAGAGAACTAAACAGACACACCAGCCAAAACAACAGCAACCTGAAAATACAAAAAACATTAAGAGAGAAAAAAGGAATCCAATTAAGCCAGAGAACAAAGAGCAGGGGATTATGGTACCTGGGTCTAAGAAGGGCATGCATGAAGAAGGCTTTACAGAAGACAAGATATAAACTAGAAAACGATCTCAGAAGCAGGAGTCACACATAAAATTAGCCAAAAAAGCTTCAGGGGTATGATATCTACCACAGTTGCATGCAGTATAATTAAAAATGGATTAAATACTTGAATTTTCTTTCTACTTCTTTTTAAAGTACCACACCACCTTTCTCTAAATTTTGGAATATTTGCACAGTGTAAGGTCACTAGATAAAGCCACTTTTCCGAAAGCCAAGTTATTTCTTCATTCACTTTAAACCTCTGCTGACATCCAGCAGATAAATGATTGATTATGCCATCCCGCCAGCCCCTATTCTCTTTGGACAAAACTCTACTGGATAACATTCCAGTCCCTGTGATAAAATTACAATATTTCAGGTATGGACACTTAGGTAGGAAGACATTTATTAAAGTGACAGGCTACCTGAGCAGAGCACTAACACTTGAAGCAACAGCATTTTTAAGAAAATTGTTCAACTGAATATGTTAATCCCTGGAAGTCACAAACAAACAAAAAGTCCAAGTCTCCAACATATCCACTCAATCTCTGAGTTAAATCCCATATGAGTAAACAAAACAATAGCCTACTAACAGTTAGGATGAATATTTCTCACAAACTTTATATGCTCTTTTCAACCTAATTTAAATGTGGGTATGAATTCCAGCTGGTCTCCTAAAAACAGCCACAGATGACCTGGAACACCAAGAGTTTGCAAAAGTATCTAAGAACTGGAGCAAAAAATGAATTGACATTAAGTTCATTTGCTTTTGGGCATGGGAAGGTTAATTTCCCATGTGTTTGGAATTTGTAACTAAACCAAGTAAGAGAAAAAGTATCCATTTTAAAGTACAACAAACTATCCTTTTATGGTTTCTTAGCCTACAACATCAATATTTATTAACATTTTATAAATCAAACACTTGAGCTATCTCCCTGGCCCCTACAGTTCAAAATTATAAGTTTTTTTTTTTAAATAATTCAACCTAACCTCATTCCCCTGGAGGTAAGGAAAATCCAAATTATGGTGTAATAAAGCAGCAATTCTCTAGTCAGTATAAACCTGGATATCCTGATAAAGTCTTACTTTGCCAAAAACTCACATTTATTTAAAGTGCTTCAACAGAAAACATTTCTATAGAAAACATCAGCCGTTGGGAAAGGACATTCTAAGAAATATTAAATACTGTGGGGAATTACAATGGAAATTATTAGACTATTTCATGATATTCAATGTAAGCAAAAGGAACCAACTGAAAATACTACAAATAATGGCAGGATTTCTTGTTTTAACAGTCATACATTTTAGGAGAGGCTACTCAATACCCTTTATGCTTTCCTATATATAAATGCGGTACTAGTTTGCATGAGGCTCTACGTTAGACATAAACTTTAACCTATCTACAGATCATCTAGATCTGTTTCCTAGAGGCAGCTCCTGGTGTACTAGGATGAATCAATAGTTAAAGGGGTTATTCAGAACACTGAGTAATCCAATGAAGCCTGTGAGTTTACAGTTGAAAATTATCAGGCCCGAGAAACTCTCTCACGAGTGTAAACTAATTTAGGTTGTGCTTTATTCTGACATAGAAAGCAAACATTATTTAAAAATCAACCTAATTTATTTCAGAAAAATAACAACTAGTACAGGGTGCACGCCTTATATAAAAGGTATTAGTTTAATAAATCTGAGTAGCATGCATGAATGCTAACCTGCCCTTCTAACAAACCTGTGAGGCAGACACTAATATTATTTCTATTTTAGAGATACAGAAATGGAGATTAAACAAGGAACTTGGCCAAATTCAAATAGGTAATAAGCATGGGTGTGAGAACTTAAAACCAATTTCTAAAGTAAATCCTTTTATATAATCAATCTTATTACATATACTCAAATGTTTCCTTCTTTTAATTCCACGACCTCTCTCTGCTATTGCTGAAGAAAGAATAGGCAACTTTTAATTAATTAATTAAAAAAAGAGACTAGAAAAAATAAAATCTCAAAAAAGATGAAGTTTTTTTTTTTTTACGGGCAATTTGTTTAAACATTAGTTCAACTGACAGCTGTACTGATTGAAGTACGAGAGCTGTGAAGAACTCTGCTGAACAAACACAACTGGTAAGCAGTTATGACCACATAGCAATGTTCTGCCCAAACGTGAGGTGCAAATTCAGATTTGTACCTGAAACTGTTTATTTGTCAGCAGCCCATCCAGGTGGAAAATGAGGAGCCATTCTATCAGAGTATCACATTATCATGGCCACTTAGATGACATGTGATAAATACTTGCTTCAGTGAAATTAACACTGAATTTGTTAAATAATTTTGGTTACTGACCTTTATATTTTCAGTGTCTAGAGTTGAGTGATGAAGTCAAGCTTCATTTATTTATAGACAGGGTCTTACTATGTAGATCAGGTTTTGAACTCGCTATGTAGCCCAGGCTGGCCTCAAAATCCTGGCAATCCTCCTGCCTCAGCCTCGCAAGTGCTGGGATTAAACATGTGCACCACCATGCATGGCTCAAACTGGGCTTTAAGAGGATTCATTGACTCCTCCTCAGTTCCCACACTCAGTCTACCTACTGCCTCTTAAACACCCAGCAACCGTCATGCTAACAACGTGCCAAATGCTGTATTAAGCCTTCATTTTACCCACCTCTTCTCAGAACATTCAGCTTCACTGAGATGCCCCCTTCCTGAAACTGTCTCTTCTGTAGAAGTGACCTACCTCATTGCTAGCTTTTCTCTTGATTCAATTACCTACTTGAACACCAACTTTCTACGAGTTTGGTCAAGAATCTGTTTCATTTTACCTGTTCTAAGTATTTATACCTCTTTCTGTCTGTCTTTCTTTCTTTTCTTTTTTTTTTTTTTTTGGTGGAACCAGGAATTGAACTCAGGCCCTTGCACTTGCCAGGGAAGCGCTTATTCCACTGAGCCACCTCCCCGGCCCTCATACCTATTTCTAACAGTTTAAATACTTCATCCTAATTTCAGATTGATCTAATTCAACCTCTTCTCTGAACTGTAACTTGATAAATCCCACCAGTAACTTAATTTCTCCATGGGATTGTATCAGAAATTACAATTTTAAAATATCAAAAAATGGATACAACCTTTACTTACACACTTTAAAAAAAAAAGAAAGAAAGAAAGAAAGAAAGAAAAGAAAAAGCCAACTTCACCCCTACTTTTTCTCCAATTCAATAATTAGTTCTCTTTCTGTAACAAATCTAGTTGATCAAGCCAGAAGCTTGAGGGCTTATCCTTCATTCTTTTTTTTTTTTCTTCATTCTTTCTTGAAAGTGATTCATAATTCAAATATTTCTCTCTGAAAGACAGAAGGTCAACGAGAGAAAGTGCAAACAGTTACTTAATTTAGGCACAGGAATATAGCTGATAGTTCTTCCATCTTTTCTATTTGCTTAGAATTCTCCAAGCCATGGAGATCTGCAGTAACTTAAAAAACAAAAGTCCTTGATAAATTCCACCCTTCAATGAATGGAGAGTGACACCTCTTTTAGTGAAGATTTAAAGCAAAAGAACAACGGGGGGAAGAAGAGCCATGGCAGAGCAGGCTGGTGTCTTCACTGCAGCTAGAAAGACACACTATGCCAGCTTGCACATTTCATGTACTATTAAAACGTATCAGAACCTTAAAAGTACTTCACTCAGTACTGAGAAATCCAAAGGGCTTTGACTCTTAGCTTCCCAAACCTATTTCCAAATTTTCTTATAGCCTAGCAATATTAACCTTGAAAACAACATGGAACTGGCCAGGGGTATAAACTTTAAGAGCAGCTGGTGAAGGGAAACACTTACCTTAGAAAGGAAGAAAGACCTAAAATCAATAAATGAGGCTTCCACTCCAAAAAATTAGAATGAATGAAAACCAAACAAAAGGAAATAAAGAGCAGAAATCAATAAAATAGAAAACAAATAAGGTTGTAAAGAAAATCCAAAGAATCAAAGGTTTTTAAAGCATCCAAAAAAAAAAAAAAATAGCTAGACTAATAAAAAATGAGGAAACATTGTCACGTGATTCTAAAGAAATTAAAAGGATTTCCAAGGAATATTATGAAGAGTTTATTACTAAAAACAAATTATAGGATACTTAGATGAAGGGAACAAATGAATAGAAAAATAATGAAGAAAACTTACTTAAAAGGAAATAAAAACAAAGAGACCTACAACAGGTACAAATATTAAATTAGTAAAATCATTTTTCCAGCAAACCACAAAAACAATAAACAAACCCAGGACCACATAGCTTCACTGATGAATTCTACCAAACACATAAAGGAGAAATAACTCCATACAAAGTCATTTAGAAAACAGCAGAAGAAAAAGTTCCCAACTCATTCTATGAGACCAGCACAATGAAGACGAAAGAACAAGGTAAAGGTTTGATAGAAAAGCTGCAGACTAATAGTCCTTGTAAACACAGATATAAAACTCCTTAGCAAAATATTAATAAACCAAACAGAGTAACATAAGAAGTACTGCATCTTATGAAAAAGTGAGATTTTACTTAAAAATATATAACTGATTTAACATTCAAAATCCAGTTAAGATATCATATTAAAGTAATAAAAAAGGACAAAAACATTACACAATAGAAAAAATAACATTTGGTGAAATTCAACACCCATTTACAATATACAGTCAAAATAAATGAAAAATAAAAGAATCCTCAGGACCAGGTAGATAGTTCAGTAGAATAAGTGCCTGCCTGGCAAGTGCAAGGTCCTGAGTTCAATCCCTGGTACCGAGGAAAAAAAAAAAAAAAAAATCCTCAACCTTATAAAGGGCATCTAAAAAACATCTATCACTAACACCAAATGTCCCACCAAAATGGTGGACATTTTCCCTCTGAAACCAGAAAAAGCAAAGATTAAAAAAAATAAAATAAAATTCATTGCTACCACTGATTGCTATTCAATTCTGTATCAATGTTTAACCAATACAAAAGGGCAAAAAAAAAAAAAAATCAATTAAAAAGATGAAAAATAGGGCTGGGGAGATGGCTCAGTGGAATAAGCGCTTCCCTGGCAAGTGCAAGGGCCTGAGTTCAATCCCTGGTTCAGCAAAAAAAGAAAAAAA
>NW_004524618.1:13016794-13020839 GCF_000260255.1 Octodon degus | reverse complement strand
AAAATTGCCTTTATTCACAGAAGTCATTATATTTCACACAGAAAATACAAAAGAAAGCTACTTGAAGTATTACATGAGTTCAGCATGATTAAGGGATACAAGATCATTGTACAAAAATCAATTGCATTACTATGAAATAACAATAAAAAAATTAAAAATAAATTTAAGGAAAAAAGTCATTCACAATAGCATCAAAAAGAATAAGATAATTAGAAATAAATTTTACGAAAGTATAAGACCTGCATGCTGAAAAGTAGTAAATCTTGCTGAGAGAAATTAAAAATGACCTAAATAAATAGATTGGAAAACTCAATATTGTTAAGATAGTAATTTCTCTCATAATCAAGCTATATTGTACCTGCCCAATAAATCTCCATTAAAATGTCAAACTCTTTTTCATAGAAATTGACAAGATGATCCTGAGAGTTACATGAAAATGCCTACAGAGAACTAGAACTGCAAATGATTTTTGAAAAAGAACAAAGTTGGAGGGTTATATTATGTAAATATGTGATTTCAAAACTTACTATAAGCTACAGTAATCTGAACACCATGGTACTGGCATAAGGATGGCTATACAGATCACTGACACTGAAACACTCAAGTCCTGAAATAAACTGCTGCATTACTATCATCTTACTGTTTTATTTTTTTCTAGATACAAAAATAATGACAACGATGATACTTCATACCATTTCAAAGTAAATAACTCAAAATAAATAACTCAATTTATAGACTTAAATATATATTACAAAGTAGAAAAAAAAATCTTTGCACCTTTTAGATAGAAAACCATTTGTAAGACACAATGCCCAAAGAGTGATCCTTTAAAAATAACAAATTTATACAAATCTTAAAATTTTGTAGTTCAAAAGTCATCATTAAGAAAACAAAAAGTTAAGATACACACTAGAACAAAATATTTATAACTCATGTATCTGGTTTATCAAGAATATGCAAAGAACTTAATGATGATTTGCATAGACAGTCCACCAAAGATATATAAACAGACAGTCAATACAATAAGAGACACACAGTATCATGAGTCTATATGGAAACTGCAATTAAAACTTCAGGATGTCAGGGCCAGGGAGATGGCTCAGTGGAATAAGCGCTTCCCTGGCAAGTGCAAGGGCCCGAGTTCAATCCCCGGTTCCGCCAAAAAAAAAACCTTCAGGATGTCATCATATGATCCAGCAATACCACTACTAGGTATATACAAAGAAAAAAATGAAATCAGTAATGTTTAAACATCTATACTTTCAGGTTTATTATAGCACTATTCATGAGAACTGAGAAATAAAAGCAAGTGTTCATCCATGACTTTCTATGAGCAATGAATGAGGCTTTACCCCACAAATGCATTCAGTGATGAATGCACTAGAATTATATATATGTATACATGAACACAATTCAGCTATAAAAATAGTGGCATCTAATCATTTGCAATGGAACCAGAAATTGTGTTAAGCAAAAGAAAAGCTACACACAGCAGCACCTGATCTAATATGGTGGTTATGGTCTGGGGAGTAGCTCAGTAACACAGTGCTTGCCTACCATGAACAATACCCTAAGTTCAATCCCCCTTACTACAATAAATAAATAAATAAAATGGTGGTTATCAGATGCTGAGCACAGTAGGGAGGAAGAAGAGTCAGGGAAAGTCTGGTTAATGGATACTGAGTTATTATTAGAAAAGAAAGCAGTTCTGGTATGCTATTGCATAGTAGGGTGATTATAGATACTGATAATATTTATTACTAAAAAGGTAGAAGAATAACTTAGAATGTATCATCATTAAATAACTGGTGCTTGGGGAAAGAGGTGTTTACCACAATGTAAACATTATACCATGTATATACATGCATCAAAACATCACCTGGTATCCCATAAATATATGTAATTTTTATATATCACTAACAATTTAAAAATGAATTTAGAAAAATACTTAAATGGAGAAAAAGAAAACTAAATGATCTTATTACATATGCATTAATGACTACATTAAAAAAGTTGACAATATCAAATGCTGACGAAGATAGAAACCAGAACCCTCATCCATTGCTGGTAGAAATGTAAAATGGTATTCAGTAGCTTCTTTTAAACCAGTGAGAAATCCTTACAAGGTGTATATATGTACCACATGACCCAGAAATTTCACCCCTACATAAATTCCCAAAAGAAATCACATTATATCACACATTGCCACATAGACTTGTAAGTAAATTTTCACAGCAGTATGAGTTATAACTGTAAAAACCAACTGATCCAAATGCCATCAAAACTGGTAAACAAAAACCAAAATGTGGCATATATCCAAACAGTGCAATATTAATAAAAAACTGCTTACACATGATAGAGTATAAATGAAGCCCAAAAATATATTTAAGTAAAAGAGAATACACATATTGCATGATTCCATTTACTTGAAATTTGTAGAAAAAGCAGAAATATAACAGAAAACAGGTCATTGGTTGGCATGGGACTGCGCGTAGGAATGACGGCTGACTGCAAATGGGCATAAGTGAACCTTTAAGAAGTGTTATAAAACTGGATGTGTTATGATTGTACAACTATAAAAGTACCATGAAAATTACTGATTTGCATATGACAAAAGAAATGATTATGGTATGTATATTATGCCTCAATAAATCAGTTTTTAAGAAAGAAAAGCTGGGCCATAAGGAAATAAGCCTTACCCATGAAACAATTTTTAAAAATACCAAAAAGCAAATAGTGACTGAAGAAATTGCCTTTATATATTGTATATAATTTGAGATTATAAGATTTTTAAGACTAATGTTAAAGGCTCCACTTTTTTATGTTTTATTATTATTCTGAAAACACTTAAGTGTATGCACACTCTTAAGCTATCACATCCTTATTTTTAAACATAAAATCTATCATTTGTTTAGTTCATAGTTAAAAAAAGTGATTTTTTTTTTATAACTGATGGAAAGATCCTACGCAAGGCTTCTACTAAGAAAGTGGGTTGGAAAAGTGGGAGTGTGGGAAGTACAGAAGCCTCCTTGGCAGTGAAGAGACACAGCTGCCACTTAAGAACATTGAGTCTCATGCAGCATTTTTCAGCCTCAACTGAACACTGGAATAACGTGCAGTGTGCCATATGAATTCTGGTGTTCTGGGATTAATTCAACAAGTTAAATTATGATCTCTGGACAGAGGACTCAGACAGCAGCAGCTGCAAAAACTCCTCAGGTGGCCACAGTGCACTGCTGAGGTCAGAACCAGGGACCAGTGCAGAAGCACAGGCTTCAGAAGCTTTGTGCTCATGTTCAACTGGCTCCTGGAAGCATGGGCTGGAAGACACACTGCACCATCTAGAACTGGCGTCTAGCCTGGCAGTCCCCGCCACATGATCATGAGTGCTTGAAACGCTGAAGGTGAGAACTGGAATATGCGCTAGGGATTTTGAAGACTTCAAAAAAGAGTGAAATATTTTGTTAATTTTTAAACATTTGATCATATTGAAATGATATTCTGGTTGGATTTACTGGGTTAAATAAAATATACTGTAACAGAAAATAGCTGCCCTCCACCCCTGCCAGTATACTTCAGTTTCTTAGTTGCCCAGGTAACAGTTCCTGTTCCAGTTCCTGTAGGTTCTGTCTCCTAGAAACAGCTGGTCATTGGGACACATGGCAGGTCACTATGAACCACACTGAAAGAACCAACCAAAGACAACTTAGTCCTCTACTTCTGTACTTCCCCTAAAAACCTCCATCCCTGAGCCTTCAGGGTCTGATATGCTAGGAATGATCCCAATCAGTGCCCATCAACATAAATCGTCTCCAAATCCTGGGCGTTGTTTCAGTGTTTCTGCTTGCCACTACAATATTACTACAATTAACTTCACCTTTTTCTTTTTGGATTTGTTCTGATGTGTTTACCACAGAGTTTATAGTTACATATGTAGCTTCCCCCACCTATGATACTGCTGGGTCTGCAGAATACAATTTATTGACATTATCAAAATAAAGGCTACTGAGGATCTGAAAACATCATATCATAGGGATATATGTGT